>NC_049223.1:24944255-25278183 GCF_011100685.1 Canis lupus familiaris | reverse complement strand
ATAGAGTCCATAGTGCTTAAGTCAACTAGGCAGTTGCAGGGTCAGGGCAAAAGTAGAAATGTGTTCTTGTTTTTAGCCCATATGACTATATAGGAGAAATGAATGAATGAGCATGGTCTTTTTTACCATTACCCATGATAATATTTTTTGACATCACAGGAATCCTTGATGCACTTTCTCTACCTTAACATTGTGTGGAAACCAAACAAAGTAGTGAATATGCATTCCTAATTCAGAAAGCTCTGAATGGACTCAATTTCTCACAGAGTACAGTACTGTGAATTTTCTTCCTTAGGGTCTCCTAGTTGATTCATGAAGAAGGTTGCATAAATGCTTTGATTTTCAATATTAATCAGATTGGGGGGTATTTGAGCAAGGGGTGCCATTTACAGTTCTCTAAAGACCCTGACATGAGTTAGATTTTCAGGGGATTATAGACTCAGAGGAAGGACCATGAAGATGCCAACTCATAGCCTAAGGGAGCTATAATGAAGGTGCTCCTAATATTTTTGTTGATTTCAATTATTCTGAAGAAGAAGACAGACAATACCTTACTATTACACCTGTGCTTTTATCCCCAGACTCCCCAAATCCATTATAGTTTAGTCTCATGATTTCAGCAGATTCCTGTGTTGTATACTAAATGTGATTTAAAAAAAAAAAACTTATTGGGGATCCCTGGGTGGCGCAGCAGTTTGGCGCCTGCCTTTGGCCCAGGGCGTGATCCTGGAGACCTGGGATCGAATCCCACGTCGGGCTCCCGGTGCATGGAACCTGCTTCTCCCTCTGCCTGTGTCTCTGCCTCTCTCTCTCTCTCTCTTCCCCGTGTGACTATCATAAATAAATTAAAAAAAAAATAAAAAAACTTATTGTAATAGTATACATACTATCTACAGCTTTATAAGTATATTAAAATAGGATAGCCTTTAGGAAATAAAGGAATGAATAAAAGAACCTCCCATCTTAAGCCATTCTGTATAGGGCTTCCTAAAGTAGAGAGGAAAATATCACTTCCTCTTGCCTGGGACATCTCAAGGAGGGAATGAGTAAGGACAACCAAATGCGTGAAATGACAGTAATTACTTTGGTCACAAGAGATAAACAGCTCTGGATGGTGCAAAATCCATTTAAAAATATCTAAAATATAATCAATCTTAAGATCCCTCAAAGGGGAGATTCCCTGGGTGTCTCAGTGATTTAGCGCCTGCCTTTGGTGGAGGGCATGATCCTAGAGTCCCGGGATTGAGTCCCACGTTGGGCTCCCTGCATGGAGCCTGCTTCTCCCTCTGCCTGTGTCTCTGCCTCTCTCTTTCTGTGTGTGACTATCATAAATACATAAAAATTTAAAAAAAAAAAAAAGATCCCTCAAGGGGGATACAACTTGATAAACAGTTTACATGACAGGTTTCATGTGCAATTTGAAGGAAGAAATCTTTCAAATATTTCTGTTTGGGTTGTGATAAATGGATAGATTTTTAAATACATATTGAAGATGGATAGTATTTGTAGATGAAGAAGAGGAGGGGAAGACTATGATGGCAGACTAATGATATGGGCAGTAATGAGTGAGTCAAATTGGCAGGTGCATAGGGGTAAAACTCTAAAGATAGGACATAATTAGCTTGCAGTTGACTAGAAAGTGTGGATTTTTAAAACAAATTTTGTAGACAATAGCAATCTCTGAAGGTCTTGTTTTTTCTAAAGATTTTATTTATTTGACAGAGAGGAAGAGTATAATCGGGGAGGGGCAGAGGGAGAGGGAGAACCAGGGTCCCCACTGGGCAAGTAGCTATATGGGCTCGAGCCCAGGAGCCCAGGCTCATGACCCCCGCTGAAGACACTCAACCAACCCAAGCTACCCAGGTGCCCCAATCACTGAAGGTCTTTTAGTTGGGATGTGGCATGGCCAGAACTGTAGTTTAGGAAGATTATCTGCAACAGGACATCGGAAATGTAGGGTGGTAACATAAAATACACGATAATTTCCAACCACCCTGTGATGATAAATCCCATCAAAAACTATGTGGTTTATAATTCTAAGAAATGTAAAGGGCAGACCTGTTAGTGAGGTGCAGTAACCTCGTGCCTTCACTTTAAATTCACATACATAGATCTTCATGTTTCTCTCTGTTTACAGTTTGCTTCAGGATTCTGTGCCTGCCTTTTCTCTCTGCTCTACAGTGATCCCTATTTCTAGAAGTGTTCTAACCCTTTTTAATGCTTAATGTCCTTCTGGAGCTTCTCTGTTTTCATTCTCCCCAGAATGCAAAAAATACTCATTTGATTTCCTCACCTTTTAAAATAAAGCTGCTCTGTCCATTTTATTGTATAAATTAAAATTCATTAGCTTTGGAAAATGAAGTGGAAAATACAAAGTAATTTTCCACGGTCTCAATACCCAAAGACAACCACAGTAAACAACTTTATGCATTTCAAACAGTCTTTATCCCATCAATAATATTCAGTTTATTACAAGTTGGGGAATATACCATGCACAAAACTTGAATTCTATCTTTTTATCTTACCTATGAACATGTTTTAGCCACATGGATTCTTACTGGTTAGATGATCTCTCTGTTTTATTAGAACTGTCAGCCTCAAAGTGGGGTCTCCAGGCTGGCAGCATCAGTGTTATCTGGAAGTTTGTTTGAAAAGCAAAAATTTGAGAACTACTGTATTAATCCTGTCAAGTGACTGTGTTCTAACAATTACCAGAACAGAATACTGCTAGCTTTAATTTGTTGTTCTAGTATGACCTCTGGCAGGATTGTCAAAGGCAGATATGCTAGACAGCTGTCAAAAGGTGTTTTTTTTTTTTTTCATTTTTGTTGATTTCACACACCCCTCCCCCAAGAGAAGACACTTGGTCAACTGGCCCATCTGTACAGATTCCCAGATCCCAAGGATCCATAATAGTTTATGATTTTTTTAATAATATTTTTTATTGGTGTTCAATTTGCCAACATACAGAATAACACCCAGTACTCATCCCGTCAAGTGCCCGTCACCCATTCACCCTCACCCCCCACCCTCCTCCCCTTCCACCACCCTTAGTTCGTTTCCCAGAGTTAGGAGTCTTCATGTTCTGTCTCCCTTTCTGGTATTTCCCCATTTCTTCTCCCTTCCCTTCTATTCCCTTTCACTATTATTTATGTTCCCCAAATGAATGAGACCATATATAAAGAAGATGTGGTTTATGTATACAATGGAATATTAGCCATTAGAAATGACAAATACCCACCATTTGCTTCAACATGGATGGAACTGGAGGGTATTATGCTGAGTAAAATAAGTCAATCGGAGAAGTTTATTATTTTAGTAGACTCCGATGGTGCAACTGACTAAAAGTATATAATAAATCAATTTTGTATTTATTAAGTTTCTTTTTATAAAAAATACCAGGTTTTGTCTTAAAATTCTCATTGCCACTTAAATAAGCATATTTGAGAAAAGTCCTGGGATCTCACTTAGCAGTAGTGATTCAGTTCAGAATTGCCATGTATAGTTATGGGGCCTGTGAAAAGCACAACCTCTGGGAATGCCATCACTTAGACTGCAGTGTAAATAATGCCTCTGGGAGTACGCAATACAAGGGGCTCTGGCTCCTGAGTTTACGTAAGAAAGATGGGCAGTAGCAACTAATCTGTCTGGCACGTCTCTAACTAATTTCCCTAAGTAGTGCCTGATGTTTATCCCTGATAATCTCTATCTTCATTTCAAACTGGCTGTTTATTTGTGGTGAGATCTTAAATAAGAAGCTTCTTCATACAGATTTCTTAAATTTATTTAGGCAAATACATTTTTATTACCATAAGAATGGCCACTATTTTATTTTGCATAACTGGCACAGGAGTGCAACTGCTGAATGGGATGATTGAATGGAGGATCATTTAGACATTTTAGAAACAATCACCTGAAATAATCCTTTGGAGTCATTCTGAAATAGTTCGTTTTTTAAGTCTTCCTATTGAAAATTAAGGAACTTCAGAAATTTATGCTAAATAGCTTGACTAATGTTACACTTGTGTTATGTGTATTTACTTACATAATATATTCCAAATATTCATATGCAAGAGCATCTAGCCAGTGTTTCCATGTGGACATTTCCAGGTGTGGTCTGTATGGTATGACAAAGCAGCACCATGTTCATCTTCCATAATAACAGCGCAATTTCTCCCGAACAGATATCCTTTATGAACAAATGACACAGCTTGACAGATTATACAAGGATTTACTTAATGTCAGCCTAATCGTAACTGGAAACACCTTCCATGTTTATTTTAGGATTTTAAATGTTCTAGTCTTCAGAACAATACCAATATTGAGGTAGAATCACAAACAATAGTAGGTTAGGGTAGGGAAGCTGTCAGATATGAAGTCTTCCAGTAAAACTAGAAGCTCCAGATGTTTTGGCAGATGGTTATTGTTTGGGCATGAAGTTTTCACTTGAGGATTCAAATGAAAATGAAGATAGAGATGTTTGCCGCATTTCTAGCTTTGGGTTTCTGGACTCAAAGACAAAAAGTGAGGGCAATTTGTATAGATGTATTTATACACTTTCTTTCACAAAAGTGTAAAGATTTGGAGGTTTACAAAATGTATGATAAACTGGAAAACTAAAACCACAGTAAAGAAATAGAAACTGGAGGTCAGTGTTGCAGGGACTGGTTGGAATGTCATGATTAATATTCAGAAGAGGTATTCGGACAATTCCGAGCAGCCCTTGAACAAAATTTCAAGGTTGAATATATGATGCCATAATCGTAGGTTGAGCCTAACAGATTTGAGCTCCCAAATTAAACTGCTAACAGTATATATAATGAAGACACTAGAAGAACTTCTCGGTTATCTTAGTAGAAGACAGAATCTTACTGTTTTTTATTGGTTTGAGTTTATTTTTAATCAATAGTATTATTTTGCTGTGTAGATCTTCGGCACGGCGAGAACAGTGAGAAGTTAGGTAAGTAAGCAATAGGACTTGCTGACATTTCGTACGTAAACTTGGTCCTAGGTAAAGGGTAGTGATGGTAAGTGATGGTAGTGATGGTAAGTGATGGTCCTAGGTAAAGGAAGTGATGTCCAGTCACTGAAATGGAAATATTCAGAGATTCAGATATTCAACATTTTGGAAAGTTTCTTTTTAAAGTAGGTGATAAACTGTCTCAACTATGGTTAACTTACATAACAGGAGAGCCAGGTAAAAAGTGACTACTAGCCTCAGGAAGGCTGGAAGCTCTGACTATATTTGTGAAGTCAGAACATCATTTTCTCTCCTATGTGAAATCACCTTTCACTCACCCAAATGCCCACCCTAGGTAAATGCATTCAAATTTTTTATATCTTCTTTTATCATCTGAAACATTCAGCCAGCATTCCTATCAATTTTACCTTAAAGATATCTTCCTATTTATTATTTGACATTCAGTCTCAATTGAACCTCAATTTACTAATCATAGTCATTAAAACAGGTTGGGATATAAACAACTAGTTTTCCCCTTAAACAACATAGATTTGAACTTTGAGGGTCCACAATGGAGATTTTTTTTAAAATAAATACAGTACTATAAATGTATTTTCTCTTATGATTTTCATAATAACCTTTTCTAGCTTATTTTATTGTGAGAATACTCTATGTCATACATATACAAAGAATGTGTCATTGGTACAGTAGGCTGTTGTAGTTAAGTTTTGGGGGAATCAGGAGTTATATGTGGATTTTCAACTGCAAGGGGGATCTGCACCCCTAACTTTTCGTTGTTCAAGGGGTCAACTAAACTTTTAATACTTGCTGCCACTGCCTTTTTTTTTGGTTTCAAAATCTAGTGGAATAACTCAGTAATAATGAGTCTTTGAGTGCTATGACTAGTTAGGTGAAGCAAGCAACCTGCAAAACAGTGAGTGGTTTTTGTTGTTGTTGTTGCTTGTTTTTGTTTCCTTAGTACCATGGGTAGAGGATCCAGGGCCTAAGTAGAGTTTTTTTCATAATATTTACATTAAATTCATCTACACTAGATTGTAATGTTTCCCAAATTGCCTTTTAAGATAGCAGTGCTTATACTCTTTCACCCACCCTATCACTGTCTGCCCTTAGACTCCTTAGTGCTTTCTTGAAACCCTTGGATAGCAAGTCAGGCACACTGCTTTATTCCCTTAAACTTTGTGTCTATGGCTCTTCAGAACATCCAACTAAGTGCAGTGTAGGGCTGAGCAGTAAGATCTAGAAGAGCTGTCAGCTCTGGAGGTCATTAAAATATGCTAGAAAGCGGAATCGATGCCTCAGAGTTCTTTCCTGGTATCATCTATTTCTGATAGTAACGGAAAAAAAAAACTGATCTAGCATGAATTCTTCTACAGATGATTTGAGAAGGGGCCATAGTTAGGGCCCGTCTCTTGCAACATT
The DNA here is from genome assembly GCF_011100685.1 of Canis lupus familiaris. Classification (NCBI taxonomy): domain Eukaryota; kingdom Metazoa; phylum Chordata; class Mammalia; order Carnivora; family Canidae; genus Canis; species Canis lupus. The sequence goes on along the minus strand of NC_049223.1, from coordinate 25,271,783 downwards.
TACCCACCCCCCCCCAACCCATGCTATTTGTTGCCAAACTGGGAGAAATTTAAACCCCTAAAAGTTAAGTTTCATAAAAACATAAAACAGAACCATGCCTTACATGTTTTACAAATACAACTGTAGGAAAGGAGGAAAGTGTTTATGTATTCAGAACTGTCCTAGTCTCTGGGGAAGACACAAGTAGAAAGTAACCTTGGCCCATATATAGACCTTAGGCAAATCAGGAATATTTAATCTATTGTAAAAACCTATTAAGTACCCAAAGCATCTTAGTTGAGAACCACTTTGCAGGAGACAGGGCACAGTATTTCCAAGTGTTCTGAACATCTCAGGTAATAAATTCATCTAAAAAGGACCATTGTAAACAAGTGAACTCTTGCTCCTGCCCTCTCTCTCTTTCATTCTTTTCATTCTTGTACTTTTGCTATATATTTTGTCATACATATATAACTGCTAATATATTATGTATTTCATTTAATATATTACGTATTTCATTTTAGCAAATATCTACAGGAACAAGGTAAAAATACATCACAGTAAGTATGTAGACTTTAGAGTCATAGATGTGATAATTTGATAATTTGTTTAAGAATTGTGCACATTTTGTGAGCTGTAAAATAAAAGTAGTAGTTCTGTCCAGGAGTACCTGGAAGGAAGTTGGCTGCTCCTATAATTATCAGCATCCATATTGAGCCCAACAAATACACAGAAGTAATGAGTAATATTGGAAGCAAGAATTGCTAATTTTTAATTAGACAAATAGCTTTTTCCTTAAATTCTGTGACTTCATTCCTTTGAGAAAACAGAAAAGTTCACAGAAAATAAAAGCAGGCCCTGTGTAATGATTGAATACCTACTGAACTATTTTAATGCTGAACTATTTTAAGATCTGGAGGTATTTACAGTATTAATTGCATTAAAACTCAAAATTAAATGTGTTAAATGGCTAGGTTTCTTTTTTCCATATCTATTAAAGAAGATCTTTCCTTTTAATGTTATTAGAATACTATTTATTCTCATTACACAGAAACAGATTGCATAAGAGATACAGAAGTTGGGAGGCTAAAAATCTCTAACCTGATATTGGCTGATTGTGCCAACAAATGGATTTATTTATGAAAAATGGCCCTGCAGTAAAGGAATTATTTTTCATGCTCATGTGTAAAACTTGGCTTGGATAAGCATCCAGAGAGATAGTCTTACAACATTTACAGGAAAGAAGTAGATATGAGCTATGGGATATTACAAATCCTACTTATTATTTTATTATTCCCTCTCAGTGGCCTCTAGATTTTGAAATGTTTTATCCTCAGTGAAATTTCCAACACTTTCCAATAATCTTATTTTCCCTTTAGGACAGGATTTTATGACCTGTCCCTAAATAGTGTTTCTTTAGTTCTCCCCAACAGAATGATTCTTTAATAGACACCAGGTTTGGGAGAATGAGAGAAATGAATGTATGAACATTTTTCCTGGAATCCAAATAGCACTTTTTTTTTTTTTTGGATGCTAGAAGGAACAAGCCTTCTGAGTCCAGATTAACTATTTTTTTTAATTTCTTCAAATAATAATTTTAGTAAGAATATGCTTAAATTTCAAGTTTTATTCTACTTCCCCCCCCCACATTTAGTTTTCATTATTCAGCTATCTCCTTAATTTAGTCTAGTAAGCAATGCTAGCAAGAACAAAGGGATTATTTTGAACACTGTATGTGACTGCTAAATTTTGCAAACATTACATATGTTCTATCTCTTGGAATACATGTATGCTATGTCTAAGCATGACTTTCTTCAAAATCTGCAATGCTGTTGAAAGCAGAGATTGATGCCCAGCATGTACAACTATCATTTGTTCAGTCCACAAGTATTTCCAAAGTGCTAGTAAATAAGAACTAAATAATGATCCAACCTAGGGTTAAGGAGAACTATCTAATGTAGATTTGCCATAATTTTGCTCTATATGCTTAGTGTTTCAGATATAGTTCATATGTTTATCTATACCATTTAATCATACCACAAGTGCTTTATAAATAAAACAAAAAAAAGAGAGAGATGTATAATTTCTAATTAAAAAAAAAAGTCTATCACATTTGGTTTGCTTCCTGTCAAATTCTTGTTTCTTTCCATGTTGCCTACCCATAGGTTTTAACTTTTTCAACTTTTTGTGGTTTCTTTCTGAAAGAGAAAGCTTTCTCAAGTCTGAATGAAAGTCTCCCTACAGATTTAAGTACCTGGAGAGAAGAATATGTTTCAGATCCAAAAGTCATGACTCAAAGAATAACAAAAATAACTCTTTTCCTTTACAAAAAGTACTAAATCTAAGCAGAAATATTATCAGATGAACAATAAGTTATTTCTGGTAAAATCAATCCTGGCACACTGGAGCGTAGAGTGTTTGGCCTGCCAAGAATTTCTTTCCAGCCAATGAATCTGTGACAGGAAGTGGGCTTTAAGGAAAGTCTTTTTCTCACTCTGGAATTCTACTGTTAGTCCACATAGCTGAAGGCTCAACATGTTTCATCTCATTTGAAAAAATATTACTGTTGTATTATATTGTATGGTTTTTAAGGAGCCATTAATACTCTCTTTGTTGGTTGGATTAATTAGACAATTACAAAAATATCCTGAGTGTTCAAACATTGTAAGACGGCATTAGAACTCCAAGACATTAGAAAGCATTGCATAATAATGTAATAACCATGCAGGAGGAAAATTTCAGAATAGAAAATGAGGTCTGTCACTAGGCTGTCCCACTGGAGTAGGCTGACTTCTTTAAAAAAGGTATTTTACAGCTCCCTGAAGAGCTATGAATCCTGGATCTGCCAAAATAGATTAAGCAGTTGGTTCACAAGATAAGAGCTCTACAGGGAAAACATTTAGGGTCCAATTAAGTTTGGATGTCGGCAAAACTAACTGGAAAGAAGGTCCATGATGCCAGCCGATTGGGTAGGATTTACGGAGACTGAAGATTGTGAGGATAAGTGGTAAAATTGTGGGTCATCTCTCACTCTGCCGCATCTTTGAGCTGAGCAGACATTCAATTGCCCTTTAAGTGCCAGTTATTTTCATGGAGTCTTAGAGTCCTACCAGGTCAGCTTGCTATCTTTCTAACAAATTCTAGAGTGCTCTCTAAATATCCCTCACAAAAGCTAACCAGCTTTTGTTTAAACTCTTCTGATGATGGGGAGCTCACTATTTAACCAGGCAAGTAGTCTTTTTTAATTAAGTTTTTGAAGGTTCAACTTTATATTGAACTGACTTTACTTATGCCTTATACCAAACATTATACCTTAGAGATCTAATTAAACTTCTTCAACACAAATTAAGGCAATACATATATACAAAGAAACCTTCAAATGTTGATATGCTGGAGTTTGGGTCTGGCCCCTGGGCATACTAGCTATGTGAACTTGGGTAATTAAAAAAAAAAATTCTCTGCCTTTGTTTCCTCACTTCTAAAATAGGGAAGATAAGTACTTCATTATAGAGAAAGTTAGAGGAATAAATGCCTGACACACAGCGTTCAACTAAAAGTATGCTTCATATACTTAATCTTTCAGTAGCCTCATCCTTATATACGGTGGTGGAGAAAGAAATTTCTCTGATCTCGGGCTTTTCTTTGTAATGAGGAAGACAAAAAACTAAGTATGTAGTATCAAAATGCTGTAGCATATAATACTGGGAGACCGCTCAGAAGACAGCTGGCAGTTCACAGGGGGATAGAGGAACAGTTCCTGGCAGAGGTGATGTTTAAGATGAGATCTGATGGGCAATGAATTGGCCAAGCGAAGGAGATGAAAAGTCCCAAGTAGATGGAAAAACATGTAAAATAAAAGGGAAAGGAGAGAACAAAGGAACAGAGATTGTGCAGTGTGCCCTGACTACAGCATGTCAGACTATGAGTAACAACAATGATAATAAGAATAATATAGCTAAAGACTTAGAGAAGGGCTTTGCAAGCCATATAAAGTGCTGGGAAATGAGGAACTGGTGAAGAATTTTAAAGAATACCATGATAGTAAAGGAAGATTTTTTTTAGTGGACTGCACTGTGAGAGAACGAAGTCATCAAAATTCACAGTCCTTATGATGTCGGTGGGAGTAGACACCTTGGGACATTTCAAGGTCAATATATATTTAAGTAATATGTATGTATATATCTTAATATATATTAATAAAGCTATTAATATAATTAAGTATTAATATATAAAACATTATATAATAAATATATGTAAACTATTACCTTAAAAAAAAAGACACAGAGCCTATATGTCCCAATGTTTTCAGTATGGTTCCAATACGGTTCCAGTATGGCTACATTGTACAGGGCACAATGGCCATGTAATTTTATTTTAATCTGGAACAATTGTGAGAGAGAGTGGACACTGTGAAAAGTTATGCTCTGGCTACAGTGTCCACTCTCTCTCACAATTGTTCCAGGTTAAAAAATAAAATTACACGGCCATTGTGCCCTGTACCCATGAACCCTGAATCTTAATTTATCTCTCATTCTTTCAGACTTCTTACTGGAGAAGGTATCTATTTCCAAGCAGGCTCAAACTTAACCCAGGGAGTGTAAGAAGTTGTTACTTTTAATTTTCTGTTTAAGGGAAGATATGTGGGTGTAATTATGCTACTCCTTTATTCTCTTCCCAGTACGCTACTGAGTGGAAGGAAAAGCTTCATGTTCTTGTAATATTTTATTTGAAGAAGGAAACACTTCCTATTCTATTGTGCTAAAACTATTTATTTTTTTTTTAGTGTTTGATAATGAGCTTCCTGCAATAGAAATAATCATTGTCGTGGGAAACTTTGCTACTGAGTAACAGCTGGGCTCAAGTGAATTCAGATGTGACCATGGGCGAGTGTGGTCAAAGAGAAGAGAAGGTCATTACAGCAGACCCTAAGTGTTGGCCATGAGAAGCTTTAGGGGAGCTCCAGAAGTCTGGAGCCAAAGTCTTTAATAAATTAGAGATAATGGTAAAAGTTTTCAAAGTGCAGCAGTAAAAGGGATGGGAGACAGTATATCTAAAGATGTGTACTGCAAAGGAGCAGGGGGATTTCCATAAGGTGGAGGAAAGATAATCTGGAAATGAAGGCAGAAGATGAGGATTCTTAAGCCAGAGCCTCAGAAGTATATATTAATTCTGCCTTGTGCAGGGAACCAAATTTTTGGCAACACTAATATAAAAGGAATGTTTAATGAAGAGAAAAAAGATGAAAAAACATAACTTAGTGAGGACCCATATAACAAAGGAGAAAAGAAAAAAAAAAGCAAAGGAGAAAAGCTGGAGAGGGAGGAGAATGGTGGGAGTTTGAGGGAGAAAATAAGAAACACAAAACACGGTAGGGTTTATAATTTGAGATAAGACAGATGATTCTGGGTTTCTTCCTTGAGTCGTGGGCCAGGAGAGCAAAGATGATGGCATGATGCACTTAACTGCTCTTAAAGTTCTAAAATAGTCAATCACATTGAACCCCTGGAGTCAGACTGGGGCTGTGGAAGGAAATAACCTTCAAATTTTGCAGGAGACAGGCTTCCTGGGGTGGGTTTGTCCTCTGCAGAAGTTCAGATCTCTCAGCATGGAGATGTCAGTTATTGTCTGGCTTTAACTAGGTGGTAGGGAGGGAGCCTCCAGGAAACTGTCCAAGGATTCAAGGATACAGGCAAACAGGTTTGTGAAGAGTATGCAAGGTTTGCAGGTGAGGTACGATTTGGGGGCACATAAAGAGCATCATATCTGAAGCCAAACCTGGGCTTGATTTCTAGCTATACAACTAATAGCAGTGAGATCTTGGGCAGATTTCTTGGCCAGATTTCATAAGAACTCTAAACCACTGTTTCTCATATGTAAAGTGGGGATAATAATAATAATACTTATTGTAAAGGGCATTTGTAACTATTAAATGCGTGAAGACATAGTGTTGAGCAGCATCCATGGCATGTAGTAGGTGCTGAACTAATGTTACCTATTGTTCTTATGGGAGGCCTTGTGACATGGTGTGGTTTTGTTCTCAGACTGGACATGGATCAGTGAAGGGTCCATCCATTTCTGATGCTTGGCTATACAGTCTGTGAGAAGCTCAGTGAGGTGGCATGGGTGAGCGAGACATCAGTGCAAAACATCTCCCCATGGAGGGTTTGCTCTGGCATTCCAGAGGTAGCTTGACCATGATCTGTGTGGGTGTGGCACTCTGGAGACTTCTCTGCTATACAGTGGGCCATAACTTCACCCTCTTGATCAAAGTCTCTAAGTTCAGGGATAGCAAGGAAGGCAAGGAAAGAGGTTCTGGTGGATTTGGTCCTCCCTGCCATAGGTAATCTATCTGAACCCTAGGGATAATGACTGCTCCCTATATCTGCTATTCCTGTGTCCTTTAGATTTTTCTTTTATGCCTTAGTTAATACCTCTTTACAGCTAGTATTTCTTTGACTTCTGTCTCCTGATTAGACTCTGACTGCTGAAACCAAGGTTTTTTTTTAATTCTTTTTTTTTTTTTTTATTTACTTATGATAGTCACAGAGAGAGAGAGAGGCAGAGACACAGGCAGAGGGAGAAGCAGGCTCCATGCACCGGGAGCCCGACGTGGGATTCGATCCTGGGTCTCCAGGATCGCGCCCTGGGCCAAAGGCAGGCGCTAAACCGCTGCGCCACCCAGGGATCCCGGCTGAAACCAAGGTTTAACTGAGATCTTCCAACTTCCAGCTTCTGCATCTGGACTGTATTCCTGCTTCCTCTGTGTACCTGTAATGCTTTGTTAACATCTGTTATGCGACTTCAGAGAAATAATAATATTGTTATTATTATTAATAATTGTTATAAATAGGGACGTCTGGGTGGCTCTGTGGTTGAGCATCTACCTTTGGTTCAGGGCATGATCCCCAGGGTCCTGGGATCGAGTCCTGCATGAGGCTCCCCACAGCAAACCTGAATAAAAAAACTTAGAGAAAAATAATTGTTATAAATATTGTTAATAATTAGTGTTTCTGCTGTTTTGTTATTTGTAATGCCTTTCTTAAACACTAGATGATGAGCTTAAGAGATAGAGCGTTTCTACTCGTGTTAGATTGGTTCTACTCCATCCTCGCCTCAGCACATAACACAGAGCTGCATTCATGATGATATCCTCCACAAATACATGTCAGTACAATAAGGAAGTGGTCTCAAAACACATGTATGTTGAAATGATCAAATTGGTAATAATCATGAAAACTAAGCATACCACTTCTAGTGCTGGGAAATAAATCCAATACTTAGCCATCCTTTTTTTTTTTTTTTAAGATTTTATTTATTTATTCATGAGAGGCACAGAGAGAGAGAGAGAGAGAGGCAGAGACACAGGCAGAGGGAGAAGCAGGCTCCATGCAGGCAGCCCAACGTGGGACTCTATCCCAGGACTCCAGGATCACGCCCTGGGCCAAAGGCGGGCGCTAAACCGCTGCGCCACCGGGCCTGCCCTACTTAGCCATCCTGACTTTGTATACAGCATATTGTGCCATGTCTTCTTTTAATAATACAGAAATCAAGGGACATTTGCACATATGAAATCCATCCTATGCTCAATTGAGAGCATGAAGTAAAATGTTGCCACCCGACCACTAGGATATGCCTGATTGCCCCCATGGATCATCTGACCCTAATTTCCAAATGCTCAGGAATAAATTTAATAAAGAAAGAAAAATCACTAACTAAATAAATGTTTCAAAGTACCTGTGAAGGAAAGGCAATTTGCTGACAAATGGACGGTGGGACCCCTATTGGCTTCCATAGTTTGGATTATGCCACATTTTCAGAGTCAGCGAATTTGTTTTTGGGAAATTTCCAGGTTTAATTGCAGAAGTAGAGTGATGACCCTGGCAAAATGAATGAGTCATTCCTTTTTTGTCAGAGGACTTCTAAACTTCAAATCTGAGACTCCTACAGTGTACGTCTTTACACCCACCCAACTACTTACTGAGGAGAAGGAGGTTTGAATACCTCTTCTTTGTTCAAAACATATTTTAAAAAATCAAATATAATGATTCTTTATGAGGTACCTTGATCATATTTAGAAACTATTGGTAGAAACATCAGTTTCTTAGAATTGAGCAATTGAGGATAGAGTATGATTTTGTTTGATTTATCCTGACTGATCTAACCCATCTTATTATTATATCCAACTATTCTCTGTAGCTTATATTTTGATTTCATATTTGGTTAACTTCATGCTCACAGAATGCATAAATTAACCTATGCATCTATACAGTAGGGACCCTTCATATCCATGGATCTAAATCGAAGAGTCAGCCACTGATTGACAAAGACATACTATAGGTGGATAAATATCTCTGATATTTACTCTCTACCCCATCCCCATTTTCACTATACTCATTGACTTTTTTTAGCTTCTTGGGGTTAGGGATTGCGTTGTAATCATCCATTATCAGCAACTAATATATACTCAGGTGATTTATCTCAGTCATTCTTTAATTATGAACTGATCTTAACAGCATGGGGCATCTTTCAGGTAAGAGAAAAAGGTGACAAGCCCTACAGCAACCAATTCACTTGTTTGCACATATCTTTATCGTTAATATAATAAACTGGCCTCGTAGGCCTCGTAAACTTTTTTCTAGATAAACCTGTAAAAATGTTATCAAGTTTTGAATAAGATAGGCTGTCACAAAGTGGGGATTTCCCACCGGGGTAACCAGAAACCTTCTTTGGAGGCATGCAGCTTTTTAAAACTCCACTTGTCGTGATGAGCACCGGGTGTTACATGGAGTGTTGAATTACTAAACCGTACGCTTGAAACTAATATGGACACTGTGTGTTAACTAACTGGAATTTAAATGAAAACTTTAAAAAATAAAAAAAATGATAGATAACATGAAAATAAAAAATAACATAAAAGACACAAAATGTTCTTTAGAGGAACATTTCTGTTCCTACAGTTACGACTTCATCTTCTTCTTGTCTTATTCTGCTTCAGAATATTTTTCTCCTGATATATTTTCCAAGTTGGACCTCATTTGTTATGTCCTGCCTATTTATCAATTCTCCACGGGCCTTAAAAGAATTATTATTTTGTCTTAGTCCTGATTGGTGTTTATAACACCTCCTTTTCACATATCATCAACAGCTGTTATTAATATTTGGCTTCTACTCACTCCTGGATCATTTGAGAGGACATCACATTTAAACAAACCTCACACCAATCTTTGCAGTCCCTCTGGTCTTACCCTGCTCACGTGAGATGATGTCATGTCATTTATCATTTTTCTTTGTCCTGAATGCCTTGCCAGTGCTAGAATCATAAAGCAATGCACATATGTAAACAAATGTAAACTCAAGACAGTAATGCTTCCTTGCATTATAATAATAAAAGCTTCTCTCCCCATTATCCACTCTCCCTTTCTCCTATTCTTGACACTATTAAAGCCTTTTTTTAAAGATTTTATTTATTTGAGAAAGAAAGAGCAGGGGGGAGCGCAGGGAGAGAGGGAGAATCAGGCTCACCCCCAAGCATGGAGCCTGAAATGCTTGGAGCCTGTCCATCCCGGGACCCTGGGATCATGTTCCCAGCCAAAGGCAGATGCCTAACTGACTGAGCCACCCAGGCACTGACACCATTAAATTCTTTTCTATTGATTTGAAAACTAAAAAATTCCCCAATCCTTAGTTATCTGAACAGACCCAGATTACTGACCATCAGAAATTCCGTTGTCATTGCTGTTGTCGTTGTTTTAAATTGCAGAATAATATGGCAGAAGGTTTTTCTTTGTTTTTTTCAAATAAGATTGAGGTTGGAAAAACTGGCCCATGAGTTTACGGATTATTGCCCTTGTTCTTTCTGAATACCAGAAATAAAATTGCCTCTATTTTTTTTTATAGTCTTCCAACATATCACCTTTCCTATTTTAGAAGACTTCAAAAGTAATTGCCAATGTTCCAGTAACTTCATTAGTTAATCCCTTAACACTCTAGCGAGTATGTCATCCAGAGCTACAGAAATGATACAGTTCAGTAATTGGAGAGGAAATCAGGGTCGGTATTCACAGTATCTTAGACTTTATTAGTATCATTTTGCTTTCTTTACTGTTTTCATAAAGTTCTAGTATTTTCTACTTTCTTTCAAGTCCTTTACACACATTTCCCATACTTTGATTTTCCTCCCAACGTGATATGTGTTCTCAGGCTTTCAACACTTTTTTGGACTTACACCTAACACCTCTCATTCTTTCACTAATTAAGTAAATAGTTTCACCTTTTCTGCCACTAACATGTTATCAGGAAAGAGATATTCTGATGTGTCAAGTTATCTTGAAAAAATTCTGCCCTTTTGGTCAATAGCATAGCTTCAATTTTCCCTGGATGAGACATGGAATGGATGCTTTATTTTCAGTATTAGACAATGCAAATATCAAGTGATTGTTCATGCAGTAACCTTTTTAGATATTACTCAAAAAGTTAGATTTCTTTGCTGGCATACTTTTCATTCTTAAAGGGACATCTATGAGTTATTTTCAGCACCATTTGAATAATAAAAAAACATACATTAGTTAAAACAGCATAAACTTATCTGGCTACTGATATTTGAACACATTTGAAAAATCATACTATTTTAATGTACACATATAAAATTATAACTGATGTACATATTAAGCACCTATAATCAGGGTCATTTGAAGGCACATACTTTAAAGGAGATGTGAATTCACTACAGACTAAAATATACCCTTAATATTCATCTTTAGAGTGACAATTTAAAACAAAGAATTTTTTTTGAAATATTTTGGTTGACTTTTCCCAGTATCCCAATTCTGTTTAAGCTCTAGAAAAAGAACTACTTATTCTTGGAAATCATCTGTTGATGATTTTAAATAATTTTTTTCCTTTGATGTAAAAGTAGTCTAAATGGAGTTGTTGGAACAACTAAGATAATAACTAGTTTTTAAAATAACTAGCACCTTTATTCAATAACTTAAACTAAAATATATGACATGAAAGCCATGACATGTCACTTAAAAGTGTGTAATCAGACTAAAAGCACCCATTCTCTAAGAGACATACACGTAGAATTCTAACTGTGAAGAATTTATGGATTTTCATGAACTTATTAAATACTTTCTAAAATTTTAGGTAACACTAATTTAAATTTATATGGCCTTGTGTTACAATCCTATAATTACTGTCTGTTCTTCCTTTTGAGAAACTGGAGCTAATTTCATTATGGGTTATTATTCCTAATCCCTTAAATCCCAATAGGAGTGAATTAAGTCATATAATACAGTAAAAATCAATCTCTGTTTATTCGTTGAAGATTGTTAATTTTATGATGAGTGGCTTTTATATCAAGTAACATTTTATTTTACAGAGAGATTTTGAAGATACAAAGATTTAAATTAAAGGAATATTTTCACCACTAATGGCAAGGAGTTGGGATGCTAGAAAAGTTTTATTTTAATTCTTAAACTTAATTTTTTAAAGCAGTTCTAAAGTTATAGTGAAATTTATTAAAAGTGCAGAGTTCCCATAATACAGAGTTCCGAACTTCTGCCCACTATTAATAACCCCCACCACAGTGATACATTTTGTTACAACCGATGAACCTACATTGACACATTCTACTTACCCAAAACCCATAATTTGTTGAGGGTTCCCTCTTGGTTTTGTACATTCTCTGGGTTTTGACAAATGTATAATGATATATTTCCACTAATATTATGGGATAGTTTCACTGCCCTAAAAATCCTCTGTGCTCTGCTTACTCTCAACCTTTTTTCCTTCTTAACCACTGCTAACCACTAAACTTTTTAATGTCTGTAGTTTTGCCTTTTCCAGAATATTCAATGATTGGAAGCATATAGTACGTAGTTTTTTCAGATTGTCTTCTTTTAGTTTGCAGTATGCATTTAAGTTTCTTCCACGTATTTTCATGGTTTAAGAGCTCATTTCTTTTTTTGTGCTGAATTTTAATCCAGTGTCTGAATGGGCCACAGTTTAGTTCTTCCTTCACCTACTGCTGTACATCGTGATTGCTTCACAGTTTGGCAATGATGAATAAAGCTGCCATAAATATCTATGTTTAAGTTTTATGTTTTCCATTCATTTAGGTAAATACCAAAGAACAAGACTTCTGGATCACATAGTAAAAGTAAGTAGAGTTTTGTAAGAAGCCACTAAATTGTCTTTCCAAGTGGCTGTACCGTTTTGCCTTCAATCATCATTGAATGACATTTCGTGTTGCTACACTCCCTCAACAGTATGTGGTTTTGTCAATGTTTTGGATTTTGACTGTTCTAATAGGTATCTATTAAATATGTGGTACCTCACTGTCATTTTGAATGATACATGTTGTTGTAGAATAACGTGTGCTGTTGGACATCTTTTTATATGCTTATTTTCCATTTGTATATCTTCCATGATAAAGTATCTATGCAAGTAGTTTGTCCAGCTTACAACCCTGAGATCAGGATCTGAGCTGAGACCAAGAGTCAGATGCTTAACCAACTGAGCCCCCGAAGTGCCCCTATTTTGTCCATTTTTAAAAAAAAAGATTTTATTTATTTATTCATGAGAGGCACAGAGAGAAAGAGAGGCAGAGACACAGGCAGAGGGAGAAGCAGGCTCCATGCAGGGAGCCTGACGTGGGACTCGATCCTGGGTCTCCAGGATGACACCCTGGGCCAAAGGCAGGTGCTAAACTGCTGAGCTACCCAGGGATCCCTATTTTGTCAATTTTTAACTGAGTTCTTTGTGTTCTCTTATTGTTGAGTTTAAAGATTTCTTTGTGGGGCGCCTGGGTGGCTCAGTTGGTTAAGTGGCTGTCTTTGGCTCAGGTCATGATCCCAGGGTCCTGGGATGCAGCCTCCTCTTGGACTCCCGGCTCAGTGGGAAGCCTGATTCTCCCTCTCCTCTCTGCTTGTGCTATCTCTGTCTCTCAAATAAATAAAACCATTTTTTAAAAAAGAATTCTTTGTATATTTTGGAGAATAGCCTTTATCAGAAGTGCCTTTTGCAAATAATTTCTCCCATTCTGAACCTTGCCTTTTCATTCACTTGTCATTGTCTTTCACAGAGCAGTTTTTTATTTTATTTTTTAAAGATTTATTTATTTTAGAGATAGAGTGCACATGAGTGGGGGAAGGGGTACAGGTAGGGGCAGAGGGAGAGAGAGAGGTAGAGAAGCAGACTGCCTGCTGAGCGTGGAACGTGCGGCAGGGCTGAATTTCACTGAGATCATGACTTGATCCAAAATCAAGAGATGTTCAACTGACTGAGCCACCTAGGAGCCCCTAGAGCAGTTTTTAATTTTAATAAAGTGCAGCTTATCAATTATTTCTTACATGGACCATGTCTTTGGTGTTTTATCTTAAAAGTCACTGCCATACCTAACATCACCTAGACGTTTTTATGTCAGATTACCTATGAGTTCTATAGTTTTACATTCTATCTTTGTGTCTCTGATCTATTCTGAGTTAAATTTTTGTGAACAATGTAAGGTCAGTATCTAGAATTTTTTTTTTTTTTTTTTTTTTTTTTAGCATGCAGATGAGCACTTGTTCCAGCATTCATTTATTGAAAACAGTCTTCTCCATTGTGTTTTCTTACTACTTCATCAGAAGCCAACTGACTATATTTATGTTATGGGTTATTTCTGTGTTCTCTATTCTACTGATCAATTTGTCTGTTCTTTACCAATACCATGCTGTCTTACTCTTGTATCTTGATAGTAATCTTAAAGTCAGTTAGTGTCAATTTTCTGACTTTGTTCTTGTTCATTATTATGATGGCCATCCTGAGCATTTTCCCTCTCCATTTAAACTCTCTAGTATCAAATTAACAATATCTACAAAATAACTTGCTGGGATTCAGATTGGGGTTGTACTAAATCTATAGATCAAGCTAGGAAGAACTAATTTCTTAATGACATTGAGTCTTTTTATCCCTGAATATGGAACATTTCTCCATTATTTAGTTCATTTTTAATGTTTTGCATCCTAGTTTTGTAGTGCTTCTCATATGGATCTTATACATAGTTTGTTAGATTTATAGCTAAATATTTAATTTTGGGGGGAGATGCTATTATAAATGGTTATGAATTTTTAACTTCAAATTCCACTTGTTCATTGCTAATATATAGTATAGAGATTGACTTTCGTATATCAATCTGTATTCTTAAAACTTGCTATAACTGTGTATTAGTTCTGGCAGTTTCTCTTTGCCACTTCTTTCACGTTTTCTTTACAGAAGTTAATGGCTCTGTGAACAAAGATGGTTTTATTTTCTTCCTTTCCAATCAATCAGTATGCCATTTATTTTCTTTTTTTTGTCTCATTGCATTACCTAAGAATTTCCAGTACAATGATGAAAAGCAGTGGTTACAGGAGCTTTCTTGCCTTGTTTTTAATCTTGCTGAGAAAGCTTTGAGTTTCTCAAATTAGGATATGGTGTTAACAGTAGGTTTCTTTTTTGTTGTTTTTGTTTGTTTTATAGATATTCTTTATCACATGTTTTCCTCTGGTTCTCTTTTGCTGAGAGATTTTTTTTTTTTTTTTTTTTTTTACCATGGATTGGTGTTAGGTTTTGTCAGATGCTTTTTCTACATCTATTGACATGATCCTATGACTTTTCTTTTTAAAACTGTTGATATAATGGGTTACATTAATCAATGTTACAATATTTAACCAGCCTGGTATAAATATCACAATTAAACCTGGTATAAATATCACTTGGTTATGGTATAAGATTTTTTTTATGTGTTATCGGGTTCAAATTGCTAAATTTTGAGGATTACATAGATGGAAGATTTTGGTTGGTAGTGTTTCTGTTATATCTCTGCCTGGCTTTATTATTAGGGTACTTCTTGCCTCACAGAATGAGTTCAATTGTATTTCCTCTGCTTTTTCTGAAAGATATTGTAGAAAATTGGAATAATTCTTCCATAAATGTTTGGTAGAATTATCAGCTGAACCTATCTGGGCCTGTTACTTTCTGTTTTTGAAAGGTTATTAATTTTTTATTCAATTTCTTTAATCATTATGGGCCTATTTAGATGGTCTTTCTTCTGGTATAAATTTTGGCAAATTGTGTCTTTCAAAGAATTGGTCCATTTCTCCTAGACTATCAAATTTGTGGGCTAATAGTTATTCATACCATTTCTTTATTATCATTTTAATGTCCCTGAGATCTATAGTGTTGTCTCCTTTTGTCACTTCTCATATCAGTAATTTGTGTCTTCTATTTTTTGCTATTTATTCTGGCCAGAGCTTATTAATTTTATTAATCTTTTCAAAGACTGAGATTTTAGTTTTATCAGGTTTCTTTTTTGCTTTTCTGTTTTCAATTTCATTGACTTCTGCTCTAATTTTATTTTTTTTCATCTGCTTAATTTAGATTTAAATTGTTCTTACTTTTGTAGTTTCTTAAAGTGGAAGTTTATTATTGATTTTATATCTTTCTTCTTCTCTAAAATTTGCATTCAGTGCTATACGATCCCCTCTAAGGACTACTTTTTTGCTGCATCTCACACATTTTGATAAATTTTATTTTCCTTTAGTTCAAAATATTTTTGGAGTTTCTCTTGTTGGGATGCCTGGGTGGCTCAGTGGTTGACCATCTCCCTTTGGCTCAGGGCATGATCCCCGGGTCCTGGGATCAAGTTCTGCATCAGGCTCCCTGCAGGGAGCCTGCTTCTCCTTCTGCCTGTGTCCCTTCCTCTCTCTGTGTCTCATGAATAAATAAAATCCTTAAAAAGAAGTTTCTCTTGCTATGTAATCCTTGACCATGTTTTATTTAGTAATATGTTGTTTAGAGTCACCTGCGTGGCTCAGATGGTTGAACTTCTGCCTTTTTGGCTCAGGTCATGATACCAGGGTGCTGGGATGGAGCCCTATGTAGGGCCCCCTCCTCAGCAGGGAGTCTGCTGCTCTCTCTCCCCTCCTTGTGCTTGCTCTTTCTCAATCTCTCTGTGAAATAAATAAATAAATAATCTTTTTTTATTTAAAGAAATATGTTATTTAATAATCAGGTATTTGGAGATTTTTTCCAGCTTTCTTTTTATTATTGATTTCTAGTTTAATTTCACTGTGGTCAAGAGCAGACATTGTATAGTTTTTTTTTTTACTATAAATGTGTTAAGGTGTGTTTCATGGTCCAGAATGTGATCTATCTTAGTTTCATATGAGCTTGAGAAGAATGCATATTCTGCATTTTTGGATAAAGTAGTTTCTAAACATGAACCATATTTTGCATATTGATGGAGCCATTGAGTTCAATTATGTCCTTACTAATTTTCTGCCTGCTGGACTGCCTGCTGGATGTTTCCATTTCTGATAGAAGGGAGCTACGGTCTCCAACTAGAATAGCAAATACATCTTATTCCCTTTGCAGATATATCTACCAAACTTGCTACTTTTTTTTTTTTTTTTTACTTTTTGCCCTTTTCCTTTGTTCTTTTTTATCTTTCACACATTTTTCTATTCTTTCTGGTTTTAAGTGAGTATTTTATATGATTGCATTTTCTTCCCCTTCTAGCATATCTATTATACTTTTCCCCTCTTACTTTTCTTACCATTGTCCTGGAATTTGCAATATAATTCTTACAGATAACCCTAGTCCACTTTCAGATAAAACTCTGCCACTTCTCAGGCAGTGCAAGTATTTGCAATTACAAAATATTTCTAATTCCTCTCTCACATCCCTTGTATCATTACTTCATTACACACAGAACTACATACAACCATATATAGATGCATATATTTGTGTGTATGTGTGCAAGGATACAAGGTAAATACTTCCTTACAATTATTTTAAACACATTATCATGTTAGGTAGATTAAGAATAATAAAATTGGTCGTTAGCTTACCTTTGCTTATTCATTCTCCAGTGTTCTTTCTTTCTTTATGTAGATCTGATTTTCTGACCTGAACAATTGTCCTCCTCCCTGAGGAATTTCTTTTAACATTTCTTCAAAGCAGGTCTACAGGGAACAAATTCCCTCAGTTTTCTAGTTTTCTCTATTGTCTGTCTCTATTGTCTGTCTAAAGTTGTTTTTTTGTTCTATTATATATATATTTGTATATATATATATTTTTAATGTGAATCTTTAAACACTCTGAAAACCCTAAACTCATCCTTTATTTCTGATGTTCTGCCAAGAAGACCTTGGTAATCACTTTCTAGAATGCACTTATTATAAAGGAATTCCAGATGGCACTTTAAAACATAATTTAATGTAAATACCAAATATTGCTCAACACTCAATTGAAAAACAAAAATGAAGATAATTATAATTAGACCTACTTATATGTGTTGAGCAATTATCCTGTGCTAATCTCTGTGCTGCTTCTTTATAAGATTATTTTATTGAAGGTAATAAAGCATAAAATGTACGTACTATTATTATCTGGCGAAGAACCTGAGATTTGTTTCCTTCCCTTGGAAACTAGAAGACTTAATTTTACTTCTGAAAAGACCTCATACAGATTGAACTAGGTGGTCTCCAGAACTTTGTAGAGATTCCAGGAGAGCAGGTGAAGTTAGTATTGGATTTTTCCTCACTAGTATGTAAAAAGCACTAGCTTTGTGCATAGTGCTGTGCCATGATGCTCTGGGAAATACAGCAACATGTAAGATCTTATCTTCCCTCAGGAATTTACATTAGAATGTAAATGTAGGAGAGACTCAACATGAACCTAAATATCTGTACTAGAATAAAATGTGGAAAAGGGACATTAAAAAAAAAAAAAAGAAAGAAAGATGGAGAGAGCATTCCCTGACTTGAGGGACTAGTGTAACGGGTATTGCAGAGATGAGGACAACTGAGCCAAGCTTTGAGGAAAGAAAAGCATTAGAGAAAGCAGAGTCATTCTAAATGAAGGCAATGATGAGAGCAAAAGCTTGAGGGAAAAACACAGCATGTCCATAGAGAACAGTAGTTTTCTTGTATTGGTTGGAATCTTAGATGCCTTATAGAAAATGATGACTGTGAAGGTACATCATTAGATTGGGGGAGTTTGATGGATGGCTTTGAATGCCAGGCTAAGCCATTTAAACCTAGTTTATTTGGCACTGGAGGACCACTGGAGGATTGCCAAAGTTTAGTAAAGATCCCCAAATCTGTAATGTTAGCCAAGACTTCACTGGCATCTCTTCTACAATACTGTATTTTGAAAAAACTAAGAGTGAGAGATGAATGAACATGCTCAGTATTGCCCATGGTAAGAGCAAGCAGACCTTAAACGGTAGGATGTACAGTTTTCTGTTTGCAGTTTTTAGGAGGTCTCTCAAAAGTCCACGACCTATAGTAAATTGTGGTTTTTATGAGGCACTGATCTTAATCACAGATAAGTAGTCTCTGGTAAGGAAACCAATCTCTCATCATTCTCACCTCAAAGCTGTAATTGTCCAATTTAGTTTTTGTAGCGGCTCAGAAAAGTGAGTATTATGGTTTCCATTTAGTAGCTGGGAATGTTTGCTATAGTAAAATGTGTGAATTTGGGTATCAAGGAGGATCTTGAGTTAAATCTCTAGTGACCGTAAGGAAATACTTTAATAAGTGGTGAGGTCTCATTACTATCCTTCAAACCTCTTTTGTTACAATTTCTCCTCCCTTGACCAATTGTTCCTTAAGAAAATTAACTACTGGGATGCCTGGGTGGCTCAGGGGTTGAACGTCCGCCTTCGGCTCAGGTCGTGTTCCCAGGGTCCTGGGATTGAGTCCCTTAATGATCTGCTTATGTCTCTGGGTCTCTCTGGGTCTCTCATGAATAAATAAATATTTTTTTAAAAGAAAGAAAGAAAATTAACTCCTCTGCAGTATGAATTGGGGTTGAATGCTGGCAGAAGAGGAGGAGAGCATTTAAAGCAGCCTGCTCCAGGGTGCCTGGATGGTTCAGTTGGTTCAGTCTCTGATTCTTGGTTTCCACTCAGGTCATGATCTCAGGATCCTGGAATGAAGCCCAGCATTACGCTCTGTGCTCAGTGGGAAGTCGGCTTGAAAATTCTATCCCTCTGCCCCTCCCCTAACCCATGCATGTGCATGTGCTCTCTCAATCTCTCTAAAATAATAAATCTTTTTAAAAAAATGAACAATAAAAAATAATAAATCAGCCTGCTCTGATAAACAGCTATGCATCTATTCATGCTGCCCACCCCCACCCCCTGAAATCCCTTTTCCATTGAATTCACAAAACCCACTCATTCATTAAATGAGACTTCCTCTATGTTTCCAGATCTGGCCCTTTTCTCCTAATAGTAACCTCCTAACCTCCTAATTATTCCTAAGTAGGTGAGTGTCTTTGTCATTGTTGCATGCTCAATGATTATTACAGTGCTGGCACATTATAGATACTTTCTTTCTTTTTGTCTTTCTTTTTTTTTTTATTTTTTGTTTGTTTGTTTGTTTATTGTGGGATTCTCCAAATCCAGACCTTGAAACAGAGATTCAAGTATGACTTTGGCTGCAGTAACTTCTTGCTATATATGGCTCATGAGTCAAGGGGAAACAAAAGAAAAATACTATTGGGACTTCAAGACAAAAAGCTTCTGCACAGCTAAGGAAACAATCAACAAAGCTAAAAGGCAACCTTCAGAATGAGAGAAGATATTGGCAAATGACATATCTGGTAAAGGGTTAGTATCAAAAATATGTAAAGAACTTATCAAATTCAACACCCGAAAATAAAATAATCCAGTTGAGAAATGAGCAGAAGACATGAATACTTTTCCAAAGACATACAAATGGCTAATAGATACATGAAAAGATGCTCAAAATCACTCATCATCAGAGAAATAAAATTCAAAAATACAATGAGATATCCCTTTGCACC
Source organism: Canis lupus familiaris (assembly GCF_011100685.1). Classification (NCBI taxonomy): domain Eukaryota; kingdom Metazoa; phylum Chordata; class Mammalia; order Carnivora; family Canidae; genus Canis; species Canis lupus. Next base: position 25,251,965 of record NC_049223.1, on the reverse strand, counting down.
TGTCAGAATGGCTAAAATTCAGAGCACAGGAAACAACAGGTGTTGGTGAGAATGGAAACTGATACAGTCACTCTGGAAAACAGTATGGAGGTAAAAAAAAAAAAAATGATTTCTTTATTTGAAAGGCATGAGGATTACCAGTGTGGGAGTGGAGAAGAAATACAGGAACAGGAAGACAGCCAATAAAGGGTGTGTTGTTAAGCCAGCTTCCACAGCAAGCAATGGGAATTTAATCCTAGCAGGCAACTTTAGGAAATAGTTTAAAACATACCCCTTAGATTACACCAGCTCAGAGGTGTGTGAGCTGGGATTTTATAAAGCAATTCCCAACATTGGGCTTTGCTTTACACTCCTAGGGTGTGAGTTCCATGGCACCTCTCGCAGATGTGCAGGATCTCTGGACAGAAGGACCCATAGTAATGGGAGAAAATTCCTCAGGCAGGAGATGCAGATAATGCTTTTGACATCAGCCAGGTATAGAGATTTGGTAGGGCCAGAGGGACATGGCGGGGGGCATAGCCAACATTTGCCACAGTGTGCATTAAATGGTTGTTGTTATCATAGCAAGCAACCAGCTAGGAAAAGTGCAGAAGACTGCAGTTGAGCCACCCATGCTCTGGTTAAGGATGGGTAATGAGTTTTGTGTCTCTGCTGAGGTGTCATGCTCCAGTGGAGAGAGCCCTGTGCACAACACCGAAATGCAAAACGCCAGCCTTTTTGTATAGGAGAGATTCTCCTAACCCACTTGTCAGGAGGACAGGAGCACTGGGCTGATTTTAACAGTAGAGCTTGTGTCAACTCAGGCACGCTCCCTGACCTTGCCACTGGACAACTTGATTAATTGTGAACAAACGGTCACAGAGAAGTCAAACAGAAATGGAAGGGATGAGAAAAGCTAATGAGCCATAAAAGATCCTGAAACAGCCTGAAAACGAGTCTGATAGTCCTTTTTCTTTAAATAATAATCATTTGCGATGATCAGGAATTTCTGCTTATGATACAGATAGTGGAAATTTAGGGTTACCCCTTCTTGCGATTCATAGAATCCTCCATAATAGCCACCTCCATTTAGTTGGCCAAAGATTTTGTCAGTCACATGTAAATGTATAGATGAGGAAACAGAGATTCCTTGTCAGTTTTGATTCTGAGTTTTGCTGAGCAGTAGTTTCAAATTTTAACTTCGATGTCAAACAGACTTAGGTTTTGATTCCTGATCCACCCTTCACTTAGTTACTTACCGTGTCACTTTGGGCAAGTAGCTCAAACTCTCTAACTCCCAGTTTTCTCATCTGTCAATGGAAGATGTGAAGGTGATACTGCATACACCCCTGAGAATTAACATAATGTATGTTAAGGTTTATTGCCCTGAAATATAGTAAGAGATCAATAGTTTTAATGCTGATGTTCCTGTGGTTGTATGTGTAGTCAAAATGGTGGCAACATGGTTGTATTAATTGTGGTATCACTGGTGTACTATTCCTTTCCATGGCTGAATGCACTGGAATGAACATGGACTTTGAAGGAAAACAATCCTGAATTTTAATTCTACATATGGATGTAGCTGTGTACTATTTGTTTGTAAGAATTACACTAGGAAATGCTTACCAAACACCAAGTTGTATTTGGAACTGAATAAAAATTAACAGCTCAATAAACATGAGCTCATGAGCTTCCCTTCCCCCATCCCTCTGTTTCCAAAGGTGAGTGGTTCTTAGAGTATTTGTATGATATTTTTTGTTAACATTTTTTTTTTGATAATTCTAGCATGGAAGAAAATGTTAAGCATTTCATCTGTACTGCAAACTATTTGACAGTAAGACTGAGGCAGTCTTTCCCATCAAGTGGTAGTTCATTCAACAAAAATAATTTAAATCTCAGGGAATGTGACAAAAAACAAATTTGTGAGTCTGGAAAGTATGCCATGACCCCAAATTAAAAACTTGGGTAAAACAACCTCATCACCATGATGGGGAATAGAAGACAGGTTAAATAGATGAAATCTATAAATACAGTTTAGGGTTGACTCAGAAAAATTACACATCTAAGACCATGAACACGATGTGAAATATGCTTTTTTTTTCATATGTAACCCTTTGGGTAGGAGAGTGGCTTTTCACCCTGTTTTACCACTTTACAAAACAAAATAATCACTTGTAAAGGAAATTTGGCAGTGGAAAATTGTTTTGTTTGAAATCATAGAGGTGGATGTTTTTTCTGTGAGGTAAGGACTTTCATAATTCATTAGGTGATAGAAACTCATATTAAGTTGTGCCCAGTCTACCTCACAATTTCAACATGTAATTTGTCTGCTGTGATAAGAGTTGTCTTAATACTTTTATGGTAGAAGTTGCTGCCAGTATAAAATTACCACTTGGCGTTTTATGAGAGGTATGCATTATCCTAATACATTTTTGGTACCACTTTTATTACATAAAATATTTTATATTCTAAAAAAATTGAATCATCCCAATTTCCTGCTTTCGTGGTGTGTTTTATTATAGTAAATGTTATTAATGTTTTTACATGGATTATTTCATACCATAGGATGAATATCTTAATTTGAATTAAACTTTAAAAAAAATGATGAGCTTCAATTAAATGAATAAACAGTCTGATGTGGGCTCTAATTTCAGCCATCGTATGTCTCAAATAAGTTTATAGCTGTTATTTGGTGGTTCAGTTCCTCTATCAATAAAATGGAGCTTTTTTTCAATATATTCTATAGGAAAGCTTCCTGCCACTCCAGAAAGCTAGAATTAAAACTCAAGATTGTTTTTCTCCAAAATCAATATTCTTTCACTTGTCCTAGGTAACCGAAGGGAATAATCATCTTTTCAAAGTCTTTCTATGTATGTGTTTTTCATGAGGAAGAAAGTCTAGGTAATATTTAAAGCTAGGAGAGTCATATCCACATGCTTGTATATTATTTCTCTTTGTCTCCATCTCAGTTAGAGGTGTTAACACATAAAATCACCCTTCTTCTCAATAGAATGCAAACAATGAACCAAAGAAACCTATTTTTATTGACTAATGATGAATACTTCTGGTTTTGGCAAATTACAGTTAAATAGCATGGCAGACATTTCAACTGTTCAACTTGCATTTACTACTTCTTTCTAGTGTACCATAGGTTTATACTTCCACATTCCCTTCCATATCCTGACGAGGAAATTAGGCATAAATATGGGACTGTTAGTGGAAATGATGAGTGTCACTTGCAGGTAGAAGTTCTTCATTGCTGGGACAGAAATCTCCACCTCTCCTCTTTTACTGTTACGAGTATTTGTGAATGCCTGTGGTAGCATGGAGGAGTAACATTGAGCCTAAACATGGAAGTCACTGGTCCCAGCACATGGCCTCAGCCCCCAATAACTCTTGCCTGTATAAGTCCTTAACGTCATTGTCTTAAGGCCTTGAAAACTTTGAATTCTTTATTATTGCAGGATAACTCAACCAATCCTGACTAATGAATATGGACATGAAACATACTGACTTTTTTGTTCCAAAAGTAGCACTTTGAATATTGTGTAGATGCTGCTTCAACATTCAAGCATTGCAATAAAAAAGGTCAAATTCCATAATTTTGAAATCACTTGCATCTCTCCCTCTTGAGGCAATATTCTAATAGAAATATGAAGAAATATAAACTCTTGATTCGATTTTCTCATCTCTAAGTGGAAGGCCAAACTTCATAATCACATTATCAAAAAAGAAACACAAATAATGAGTGTCTTACAGGACTCTAAATAGATGAAAGCTATTTTTCAACTGCAAACTATTTTTCTCACATCATGATAGTTGAAGAAAGTTTCTATCAAGTCCTTAGGATTTTAGAGTGAGTTTCTCTTACACTCAAAGTGCCATTTCATTTCCAACATACGAATAATATTTCATAAATAAAATGAAGCTTATGTGTATTTATTTGTTGCCACATATTAAAATGGTGCTTATTTTTTCATCATATTAGGAAGTTGTATTTAGAATATTCTGTCTTAAGCTACAGACTATGTGATATACTTAAAATGCTTGTTGTAGGGCTCTTATTAGCATCTCAAAGATAGAGGCATTTCCCTCTTAAGCACCTGAAATTGTAGGGAGTGAATCTTGATGTTGTCAAAATATATTAAAACACCATGGACAGAAAAGATAAGTAATAATTTCAAATAAAAGCCCTACATCAAAAGTTAGAAGGGCAGATGTTCCAATTTGCAGATTCTGTAGTATATCTTTACTATGAAGCTAGTTTTTATGAAGGTAATTGTATGTATCACATTCCAGTGTTTATACAGTAAAGATTGGTTTATTTTATCATTAAGGATTCTTCTTTGCCAATGTTTAATACACTAGTTAGATTTTATATTAAATGAAAAAAATCTTAATTCTTGCTATGTTTTTTCCTCTATGGCTAAGGTTCTCCTTCATGTGGTATATATATATATATTTCATAACTTTTCATTTCTAATCATGAATATTTAAAATCTTAAGAATTCAACAATCACTCTTTTTTTTGGAGAGAAGGGATTATTTTCTAAAGAAGTAAATTTGGAGGAATGTTATTGAATACTACCTCTATATTGTTAAGTATCTTCTCATTATAAATGTAAAGCACACTAAAAAAAGAAGTAAAGCATGCTTATTTTTAATATTTATTTATTTATTTAAGATTTATTTATTTACTTGAGACAGGGGCGAGAGGAGTAGAGGGAGAGGGAGAGAGAAAGTCAGACACCTTGCTGAGCACAGACTCCAACACAGTGCTTGATCTCACAACCTGAGCTGAAATCAAGAGTAGGACATTTAACCAACTGAGCCATCCAGGTGCCCCTTAATTTATAGCATTTAGAAATTTTAAAAAGTAATAAAAAGAAAAGTTAAATATAAATAAAAATAATAATAGCCAACACAAACTGGGCACCTATTTCTCATAAAATCTCATATAATCACACTATTTACGAAAACACAATTGGCATTTCCTCTGTCCTATTTCCTAAAGGTTGATCTTATTTTCTGTATAGATTTTTACCCTGCAATCTCTATTTTGAAGACAAATTTATACATTTAATTATTCTTTGAAATCAAGATTTTGGAAGACATTTAATATTTCATAACTTCGTATACCTGAAATGGTATGTGCATTCATTTCCCTATACTTACACATTTAAATTATTTCATGTTTATAATTAATGATGTAGTTAATATTCTTATATATTTATCTTTGAAGATAAAGATAAATGAGGTATATATGCACTTTAACATAATAAAGGCCACATATGACAAGCCCACAGCTAACATCATATTCCATAGTGAGAAGCTTAAAGCTTTTCTTATAAGGTCAGGAACAAGACAAAATGCCCACTGGCACTAGTTTAATTCAACATAGTATTAGAAGTCCTTGCCAGAGAAATTAGGCAAGACAAAGTAATAAAAGGCATCCAAACTGGAAAGGAAGAAATAAAACTGTCACTATTTGCTGATGACATGCTATTATTTAGGAAATCTTAGAGTCTTTATCGAAAAACTGCTAGAACTAACAAAAAAATTCAGTAAGGTTCAAGAATACAAAATAAATATACTAAAATCTGTTGTTTCTGTACACTAATCTTGAACTATCAGAAATCAGAATTAAGAAAACAATCCCATTTACAATTTCATCAAAAGGAATACGAACAAATTTAATCAAGGAGTTGAAAGGGCTGTATATTAAAAAGTACATGGTGTTAATGAAAGAAACAGGAAGACACAAATACATGGAAAGACATTTCATGTTCATGAATTAGAAGAATTGATATTATTAAAAGCTCCAAACAACCAAAGCAATCTACAGATTCAGTGCAAACCCTATCAAAATTCCAATAGTGTGTTTCACAGAAATAGAATTGGTATAGAATCACATAAGATCCCAAATAACCAAAGCAATATTTAAAAAGAGGAGTAGTGCTCACTTTGGCAGCACATATACTAAAATTGGAATGATATAGAGAAGACTAGCATGGCTCCTGCACAAGGATGACATGCAAATTCATGAAAAGGAGGAACAAAGTTAGAGGCAACACTCTACCAGATTTCAAACTTTATTACAGACTAATAGTAATTAAAACAGTGTGGCATTTGAATAAAAACAGACTCATAGATCAATTGAACAGAAGAGAATACAAGAACAAGCCCACACATACGTGGTCAATTACTTTATGACAAAGGATATACAATGAATACAGTCTCTTCAATGAATAATATTTAAAAAAATGGACAATAAGTAAATGAAATTCGACTCATTTCTAATGCCATACACAAAATTTAACTCAATATGGATTTAAGACTTGAATGTAAGATTTGGAATTATTAAACTCCTAGGGGAAAAAAAAACATAGGTGGCAAGTTCCTTGACATAGATCTTGATAATGATTCTTTTTTTTTTTTTTAATCTGGTACCAAAAGCAACAAAAGCAAAAATGAACTGTGAGGCTACATCAAACTAAAAAGATTTTGCAAAGCAAAGGAAACCATCAACAAAATGAAAAGGCAACCTACAGAATAGGAGGAGATATTTACAAATCATATATCTGATAAAGGATTGATATCCAAATTACATAAAGAATTCACACAGCTTTATACCCAAATCAACATATAACCAGTTAGGAAATGGGCAGAGGACCTGAGTAGACATTTTTTAAAAAAAGAAAAAGATTTTATTTATTTATTCATAAGAGATGCAGAAAGAGAGGCAGAGACATAAGCAGAGGGAGAAGCAGGTGCCCTGAAGGGAGCCTGAGGTGGGACTTGATCTAAGGACCCTCAGATCATGACTTGAGCCAAAGGCAGACAGCCACTGAGCCACCCAGGTGCCCTTGAATAGACATTTCTTCAAAGAAGACATAGAGGTGGCCAACAGATACATAAAAAGATGCTCAAACATCACTAATCATCAGGAAATTGCAATACCACAATGAGGCATCACCTCACACCTGTTTGAAGAATTATCATCAAAAAGTCAATAAAAAAGTCAATAAACAACAAGTGTCGGTGGGAATGTAGAGAAAAGAAAACATGCACTGTTGATGGGAATGCAAATTGATACAACTACTATTAAAAGCAATATGGAGTTTCCTCAAAACTTAAAAAAAAAAAATAGAACTACCATATGATCCAGCAATTTCACTTTTGGGTCCTTATTTAAAGAAAACAAACACTAACCTAAAAGATATATGTGCCTCCATGTTCATCTCAACATATAATAGCCAAGATTTAGAAATAGCTCAAGTGTCCATTGATGGATGAATGGATAAAGAGATCATGATTTATATATAAACAATGCCGAAAGAAGGAATGAAATATTGCCATTTGCAACGACATGGATGGCCCTTGAGAGCATCATGTTTAGTGAAATAAGTCAGACTGAGAAAACAATTACAGCATGATCTTTCTTATATATGGAATCTAATTTAAAAGTAAGATAAACTAAGCCTCATAGAGTCAGACAGAAATAGATTATTGGTTGCCAGAGGCAGAGGATGGTGGTAGGAAGAATGGGTGAGTTGTGGTTTTGTTTTTGTTTAAATAAACGGAATGATTTGTGATAAATGTCATTTACATGAGAACAAATAAAATCAAATACTTAGGTACAAATACTTATATACAGGATCTATATGTGGAAACTACAAAACTCTAATGAAAACAATAAATGGAAGCATATTATCTGTTCGTGAATTGAAAGACTGTGTTACTAAAATGCCAGTAAAATACCATTCAAAATCACAAGAAGCTATTCTATAGATATTTATTTTAAAGATTTATTTGTTTATTTATCAGAGAGAGAGAGAAAAAAAATGCATGCATAAGCATGCAGAGGCAGAGGGAGAAGCAGACTCCCCACCAAGCAGGGAGCCTATGTGGGCTCCATCCCAGGACCCCACGATCATGACCGGAGCCAAAGGCGTCTGCCAACAAACTCACTGAGCCACCCAGGCACCCCTATTCTGTAGATTTGACACTTATTCTGCAGTTCCATTAATGAAGATAACACAGTGCAGCAAAATAAGAGAAACACAGACCATTGGAAAAGAAAAGAGAACCTAGAACTATGCTCACACAGACATAGTCACCTGATCTCTGACAAAGGGGCAAAAGCAATTCAATGGAAAAAGACTTTTTTCAAGACATGATACTGGAACATTCATATGCAAAAAACAAAAAGAGTATACACACAGATCTTGCACCTTACACAGAAAGTCCCTCAAGTTGGATGTAGACTCTGAAGACACAAGATGGACTCCTATTCAAAATTTGGTTCAGCTGTCAGGATTGAAAAACCCATATCTGCAGCAAGAGAAAATGAAATATTTGTTACTTACATATGAGACAAGGAGTGGGGTAGGACAAGGAGCAGAACAAGCTTTCCTGCTGTAGCAAAGATAGCTTGAGAGAAAAAGAAGAGCATATGAGCTTGGGATTTTTGTGGTGCTAGGGTATGGGCCTGTGTGGTGACATCCTGGTTAAGTGATGAAAAGCAGTAGTTTTTCTATGGGTTCTGTCACAGGCAGTGGTATGATGAACTGCCAGGGCAGTTCACTTAGTTGATCCCAAGGAGCGGCCCAGCTAGCCAAGGGATCTGAGAGAGGAGTGACCTCCTCTAGCAACATGATGATTGTCAGGATGCTGAAGACAAGGCCACCACCTCACAAAGATAGCAGCAGTATGCCAGAAGGCCCAGATTTGGCTTTATCTTATAGCAAGGATGCTTCTATGACTATCTTGTGCTTCTGTGATCTAACATGTAAAGGGCAGCTGGATACAGAGGGCGGTAAGCTCTCATAAGATGAGAACCTCTTAAAAAAAAAAGACGAGAGCCTCTATTTCCCAGAGAGCCCAGTATACTGTGACCACAATTACCACTCTCTTGGCACATAGCACAGGGTAGTTTCTTGCAGCAGAAGCCCACAGACAACTAATGGGCATTATGAGTGGTCCAAAGACTCTAAGAGGTGTGAAAGGAGTTTGCTAAAGTTTTGACAATGAAGGTACCTCTCAGGGCACAACTGTATTGCAATTTTGGACAGATTTTTAGATGGGCTTCCATTCAAGGTGGGCCAGTTTGCAAGTAATAGGGTAAATGAGCTTATGTAAAATTTACAAACACTGAATATAATTTGCCTACGGATCCCCCCCCAAAAAAAAACCCTAAAAAATGGGAGTGTGTTTTAACATTTTGGGTGTTGAGAGGTTAATAGCAGTTTCTAGATAGTGGAAGGGATAAAACAGTCCTGTGTTCACCAGCTAAATCCTTGGGAAGCTAATCAAAGTGGCGAAACCTTGTACTGTGTTCAGAGTAACGCCCCGTTCCCTTGTCAAGAGCTCCTTTGTGAGTATTTGTGTCTCAAATCAGTGTGTCAAATGAATCTCCTCGGAGGAGGATGTCATCGATATAATGTCCTATCTGTGCTTCAGGAGAAAGGTAGGTGCAGGTAAGAGCTTGCCTGCAAAGGTTGTGGACCTCATGTGTAACTGGGGAAAGGAGTACTGCGCCCCTTTGGAGGTGAAGGCAAAATGCAGCTGAGAAACTGGTGAAATAGGCACTGAACAGAGCATATCAGCCAGATCTATAGTAGTTACCAAAATAGCTGCCAATTGGATGGAGTCAGTAATTTGAATAATATTGGCTAGGAGAAACTTAATGCATGAAACCACATCAAATGGTGGTAATCCACACTGAGGCATCTGATCCGTACTTTCCATGTTTAAGAACAGGTAAAATCAGGGGCCCCTGGGTGGCTCAGTCAGTGAAGGTCATGACCTCAGGGTCCTGGGATCAACCCCACATTGGGCTCCCTGCTCTCCAGGTACCCTGCTTTTCCTCCCTCTATCACTCTCCCAGGTTCTGTTCATTCTCTCTCTCTCTCTCTCTCTCTCTCAATCTCTCTCCCTGTCAAAAAAAGTAAATAAATAAAATCTTTTTTTTTTAAATAAATAAAATCTTTAAGAAAAAAAAGAACAAGATAAAAATCAGGGTATTACATAGAGATGCAGAGGGGAAAATCACTCCTTCACTAACTGGTCTTATATAATGTCTTTCAATCCTTGAAGGCCCTGTTTGAACACATTAAGTTGTAGTCCCAATAGTTATGATGAGATGTGCTTTTTTTGGTCACTAGCTTATGCCCACTAGTTTTCCTATGATTATAATGTATACCTTGTTTAAATGAGCGGGATGTCCACATCTCATTGTAATTTGAGCTGCAGTATCAATTAAGGACATGAAGTTTTGTCATTGGTGCATTTCAGCAGATTATTAAATTAATTCAGAACCATTGGATTGGTAACGTAGAAAACTCAATCAGAGCCCTTTTACTTTTTTGTTGTGTAACTTATTTTAGTAAATTTTGGATTAAGAATTGGGTCAAACTGTGGTACTCTGTTTAATTTTGTTGTGTGTTCCTTTCCCTTGTATCCAAGTATCCAGGTCTCTCTTTGTGTTGTTGGGCGCGGGGAGGGGAACTTGAGGGGGGTGTTCTGGAATAATTGGGAGGAGATCTCTCTATTCTGCTCACATTTCTAAATTTCTGCATTTCAAAGACTTTTATATCACTGTCATCAGGGTTAGGGACCTGTTGCTTTATAGAGCTTAAGGAGTCTAGGTTTAACAGGTGCAACCACTAGTATGTATAGTGTGTATATGTCTTTGTATATATTGACTGTGGCTCATTCATTTATACTTTTGTAATTCTGATGTTTAGATATATAATTTCTTTGTCCATTCTTTTGTTTGGGGGACATTTTGGCTGCTAGGAGTTTCTTGCCATTTAAATAATACTGGTATGAATATTCCTATTCATGACTGTTGGTTAAAAAAAAAAGTTAAAAAAACTAAATAAAAAGTTTTTTTTAAAGTTTCCATGGGATATATTTACTTGATCATAGTTTCTATCTCTGTAATCATTTTATGGAAGGATAACATTAATAGCTTTTCTAAATGATTCAATAATGATTATTATACCAAGTATATATTCATACTTTTCATTAATAGCTTTTTCTAATCTTAATCCAAACCAGCATACAGGGGATAAAACTAATTTAGCTTATAATCTCTTAGATTTTAAAGCCTAGTCTGATTATATTTGCCAATGCATTGTTTCAATGCTTTGTATTCATGATCATAAGTGTAAGTTGGCATATAACTTTTTTTTTATTACATTTTTTTGGTCTGGTGTTAATAAAATGCCTCTTAAAATTAAAAAAAAAATGTGCGTGTATGCACACAAACACGTCAAAGACCTCTAGTCAAAGGCCACTAGGAACACATCTATAGTTGTAAATAATTTAGGTTTCATTCTTGTTGAAACAACTAAGGGTACCGTGCAACATGAGAAACTATGGAGCATCTCAGTAAGAAGATGTGAGAATTTAAAGAATATGGGCTTTGGTTAGGTAATTTTGGGGAAGACTCAAGGAAGTAGGGATTTTCTCTGCATTGGGTAATATGAGGAAATGAGATAATTTTATGACTGGATATGTGAATCTTACCTAGAAAAAAGACAGACTAAAGCAATGATCAGGCCATAATTAATAATAATAATAACAATAATAATAATAATAAAGCAACAGGCACTCACATTTGCCAGGAGATGGAGGATGTTTTTTTGTGGTGTGCACAGTGACCTTGTTTATGTCTGTGAGTAGACAGAAATATGAAGTGGTCTTGGTTCTGGTCTCATTTCATCATGTTCCTGTGGCAGCCTTGTCTGAGTTGTTCTGCAAGATGGTTTATGTTCAACAAGAGAACACCACAGCCTAGCTGTGAGTGAAATATGAAAAATGAATGAAATATACACACATATATAATACACTTATCTCATTTTCGAGAAAGCAAGCATAATTTCCAGATGAGGAGAGACATTGGCAAAGAAACTTTGAGACACAGACATATTATTAGCCAAAAAACTTTTAATAGAGGGCGCTCAAGCCTTCAGACACTGAAAATTCCTTCTCTTCAGGACAGATATTCAGACTATGGCATATCTGGCTTTCAAAGACTTACAATGTGTTGATTTCATTTGTTCTTTCTTTTTTTTTTTTTTTTTTTTTTTGACATAAAACAAAACTTTTATTTTTAAAAATTTTTTATTGAAGTTCAATTTGCCAACATATGGAATAACACCCCAGTGCTCATCCCCTCAACTGCCCCCTCAGTGCCTGTCACCCAGTCACCCTCATCCCCCGCCCATCTCCCTTTCTACCACCCCTTGTTCGTTTCCCAGAGTTAGGAGTCTCTCATGTTCTGTCTCCCTTTCTGATATTTTCCACTCATTTTTTCTCCTTCCCCCTTTATTCCCTTTCATTATTTTTCATATGTTCTTTAAAAGGGAGAAAAATCACTACATAGCCATGTTGGGAAATTGTGAGAGGCTATCATAAGAAGTTTGAGTGTCTTCCCAAAAGAAATAGGGAATAATTGAAGGATTTTAACAGGTATGGTTGAAAGGGGGAAAAAAAAAAAGGATTTTTAGCTTAGAAAGATGACTGAGCAGTTAAAAGAATTAGTCAGAATAAAGCAAAACCAGAAATGAAGGCCAGATTAGAGCCTGGACATGGTTCATTGCCAGTGTAGACAGAGATGAGCACTAGAGATCATGAAGTTTATCAGATAGTTAAAAGTGGGAAGTGAGAGAGGAAAGACTTCATGGTGCTCCCACTTTTAACATGCAGTTTATATAAATGTAACTTCATTTAAATAAGTATTCATACTGATAAAAGTTGAAGAAGGCCAGTGTAAGCTATTATTTGAAGGCGGTGCTGTCGTTTTATCCCATCCTCACTTCTTTTCCATACATGAGTGTTCCTTCCCTCACTTTGTGACCAGTAAGTCCTATAAAAGCATCAGTAAAATGTAGTTTTAGAGCAACTACCTCCTTATTCTGATTTATGGATTAATCCAACCATTGTTCCATTTATGGGCTGAAAGTGTGCAGTGCTTTTCTCATTGAAAAGGACCAGCTTCCAGCAGTAGTATTTTCCATTAAACAAATAGGTTATCATCCAGAACTGAGTACAGCTATGTCCTAATGCTCACACTCTAAAATGAACGCCTTGCCTTTTCTCAGTGTTCAGTGAGCTTCAGCTTCCTGCTTGTTGTATTTAGTGGCTGCAGCCAAGTAGTATACATAAAAATTAATAAATGTGATCCTGAATAGCCCCTCCTGGAAATATCCTGTCCTGTCAATTCCTGGAAGTAGTAAAACAACCACCACTGTAACATTCAGTGCATTTCCAGAGCACTTGAGTACTTGATTTAAGGGGAGTGAAGAGAAGCTCCAGTGAATAAGAAAGCAGGTTGAAAATCAGGTCCCTGCCCTCAGAATTTTATGATAGATGACAATAGAAATTACAGAAAACTCTATACAATTACTCTATAGAGTAGTGAAGTTGTATGTATATCCTGGAAAAAAATGGCAAATGAAACAAAATGCTATTTATAACTGACCCATGATTATGTAGGACTGTGAAATTTTGCTTCCCACAAATGATCATTTATTGAGATACTGAATGAGGAGGAAAAACAGTTTCACAAATTTAGGACATGAAGGCTCATTTGTCATTTGCAAATGTCTCTAATTGCAATAAAAATAATAATAGCCTATGTGATATATCAGGCTTTGTGGAAGGCCCTTTATAAATATGATGTTATAATGTGCAGGACAAAAAAAGCTGAAATTAAGAGAAATTAAATAAATTATTCTATATAAATGTCACATACCCAGTAAATGGTGTTCCTATTTGATCTATAGAATTGTGCAACTGATCTTAATTTATGCTAGTTTATTGGTATTGAGACAGACTAGGACTAATGGTTTCTTAATTTAATGAATATTTTTGAGCATCAAATTTATGCTAAGCACTAATCACTAAGACTTATTTTTTTTTATTTTTAAAGATTTTATTTATTAGAGAGAGAGAGAGAGCAGGGGGAGAAGCAGATGGAGAGGGAGAAGCAGACTCTGTTCTCAGCATGGAGCCTGATGAGGGGCCTGGTCCCAGGATCCTGAGATCATGACCTGAGCCAAAAATGAGAGTCAGATGCCTAACTGAGCAACCCAGGTGCCCCCCACTAAGACTCTCTTAAATGGAAAGTATGATGCAGAGACTAAAGCAGCTTCTCCATAAAACCCTGCATGTAATTGGGGCAACCACAAGTTCAGATGAATTCCTTTATGAGGTACCAAAGATGCATCAAGCATCAACCAGAGTTAGGAGGAAAGGGCTTTACTAATTTTTCACCTAAGATCCGTACTTCTTGTTTCTTTCCTTCAGTGACTCAATTGGAATAAAACCACGAGATATTCTCTTTAAGAGAGAATACTAATGCCCCGCAGAAGAAACACTACCCTTGAATAAGCTGCAGGATTCCGGGGGCACAAGTGTTTCTATTCCCACCCCCAACTTACTACAACTAACAGTCCTCCCGTACTGACTTAGCAAAACCAAAAAATTATGCGAATGGAGCATATTCATGTACTAGAAATATTATCGAATAGAGTTCCTGTGTAAGTTTAGAATTAGATTTCCCCAGTTGCCCATGCAAAAATTTATTGTGCGAATGGGTTAGATGGTCCTGGAGCTTCTGATATTCTTTCCATTAACACTACTGGTGCTGAAAACCAGTTTTGTGAGATTCAAATATCAGCCTTTCCACATCAGTGGTTTCCCCATTTTTGATCACAGAAACCTCAGAAGGCAGCTCTCTCGATTCTCAGAAAAAAGCTCGCCTCTTCTGATCTGGCACTTTAAAGAGAAAGAAAGATTCCTTCATTTTCTAGTTTATTTCAAGATGTAGCATTTATATTCTAATAGCGAAGGGCTTCGAGAGCTCCGGTGTGAATACTTTTCCTCCCTGACATAGTTATCTTTTCATTGCTGGTCCCAATCATTCCTTTTCCTTTCCTTATGTAATAAAAACAAAGCACTACCTGCCCCCACCCCTTAAAAAATGATATTTGAATGACGATATTCTCAAAATGTTTCTTTAGCACTTACTTCTTTTTCTTCTTTAATCAATTTGGAAGCTGCAAAAATTGAAAGCTTTGATTTTTAGAGTGCCATCTTCAAAAGCCAATTTCTGACATTAAATGGAAATCGTATCCAACATAATGGCTGGCTTAATACAGCCTATTATGTTTATAGAAATCTCTCCTTTTATTTCAGCAGGCTGTTCTAGTTCTGTGTGCATGAAATATACACAGCATTAGGAACAAATTTTAATTTCTAAGTTGCTACTAATTCTTAAAGTAAAAGTGATCATTCTATATTCCCTGTTTTATTCATGCTCTTTGGTAAAAATATAATTTTGAACACATACTGACGAGTTCCTGTATTCTTTATACTATGATTAGATTTGACTGTGAGTATCAGAAAGGCACTGTTTTAGAGTGAACCATAATCATCTTAAGTAAACACATTATGTCAATGCTTTTGATTTATTTTCGTGGTTTACATTATAGGATTATTTGGATTGCAGTTTTGTTTCACTTTGGATGATATTTTGTTAATTTGGGTATCTGAAATATAAAATTTACTTTAATTCTGCACATATACAGTTGATGTATAAGATTCAGAAATGTGTTACAAAGAATTAAAACATATTTTTTTGTCTTTGTAGTCTCATAATCTTTATATGATACATACATGTTAAGTGTACACTTTGAATGAATTGGTTAGGTTCCTTGGATGTCAGCAGTAGAAACTGACTATAAGCACATATACTAATAATTTAAGTAAAACTTTCATTATTGATTAAGGAGGTAAACCATAACCACAATACCGTAGAATTCATAGGAATGGGTTGGCTGTTTTAAGTAGCAGTAATTAGTGAGCTGTCTTTTTTTTATTTAAGATTTATTTACTTATTTTAAAGAGACAAAAGGGTGTCTGGGTGGCTCAACTGATTAAGTGTCTGCCTTCCCCTCAGCTCATGATCCCAGGGTCCTGGGATCAAGCCCCACACCAGACTCTCTGCTCAGCAGAGAGCCTGCTTCTCCCTCTCCCTCTGCCTGCCACGTTGCCTACTTGTGTGCTCTCTTTCTCTGGGTCAAGTAAATAAAAATCTTAAAACAAAAATAAATAAATAAATAAATAAATAAATAAAGCGCATGAGAGGCAGAGTCAGAGGGTGGAGAGAGAATCTCAAGCAGACTCCTCACTTAGCACAGAACCCAACAGGGGGCTTCATCTCATGACCCTGAGTTTACAACCTGAGCTGAAACCAAGAATCGGACATTTAACAGATTGCACCACCCAGGTGCCCCATTAGTGAGCCAACTTTTCTTTTTTTTTTATTGGAGTTCAATTTGCCAACTTATAGTATAACACCCAGTGCTCATCCCGCCAAGTGCCCCCCTCAGTGCCCATCACCCAGTCACCCCAACCCCCCGCCCACTTCCCCTTCCACTACCCCTTGTTCGTTTCCCAGAGTTAGGTGTCTCTCATGTTTTGTCACCCTCTCTGATATTTTCACTCATTTTCTCTCCTTTCCCTTTATTCCCTTCCACTGATTTTTATATTGCCCAAATGAATGAGACCATATAATGTTTGTCCTCCGATTGACTTATTTCACTCAGCACAATACCCTCCAGGTCCCTCCACGTCGAAGCAAATAATGGCTAAGTAATATTCCATTGAGTACATATACCACATCTTCTTTATCCATTCATCTTTCGATGGACACTGAGGCTCCTTCCACAGTTTGTAAGCCAACTTTTCGGACGGCTGTACAGTTTAAACTTTCTTTATACATTCTAATATCCTGATCACATTTATATTTCTTGGACTTGATGTGTTTTGCTTGATTTCTTTGCCCATCATTAGCCAAGAAAGTCAGGGCTCAATACTGATCAACTCAACAGCAGTGCAAGCTGGACTTACCCTTTTGACAGAGTGTAATATACTATGGAGGACTTACATTCTTAGTAAGATAGGAAATGTAAGTTATAAGATACAGTTTAAAAAGCCAAAAAACACACAAAAAATGTTAAAGCATCATTGAGAGCTACTGAGGCAATCGGACTGGAGAGGCCACAGCCTTTATAGTTCAGGTCCTTCTGTGCTCTTTTTGGAACTTTCCATAAGGGGTACTGACTTCATTTGGCCGATGATAGGCATAAAAGTCAAGCGAGACAGAACAAGTCTCAGAAATGTGAATTTTGACCAGAGTATTAGGAAGAGAACTGACAGATATAAGCCTACATTCTTAGAGCCATACTGTTTCTGAGGGCATCTGCTGATTATTGGTGGAGTTGCAGGTAGTAGGTAGAAACCGAAAGTTCAAGATTACATGAATATTGTGAAGAAATAAAGAGCCAGCAGTATTTTTTTTTACCATCTCAGAAAGGTAGAAAGATGATTTTGGAGTTCATGATTGCTAGGACTTAAGACACTAAAATCCTGATAAGAAGAGGAGAATAAAAAAGTGAATTCTTTTTTTTTTAATTTTTATTTATTTATGATAGTCACAGAGAGAGAGAGAGAGGCAGAGACACAGGCAGAGGGAGAAGCAGGCTCCATGCACCGGGAGCCCGACGTGGGATTCGATCCCGGGTCTCCAGGATCGCGACCTGGGCCAAAGGCAGGCGCCAAACCGCTGCGCCACCCAGGAATCCCTAAAAAAGTGAATTCTTATATGTGGTAGATTCTTGCACAGAGAAGTTGCCAAATTCCTAAAATGCATAGATCGAGAGGCTAAGGAGAAAGGAAAGATACTAGAAAACAGATTAGAGGTTTTTATAGTTTCATGGTGTAAAAGAGACAAATAATTGAGATCAGAACCTGTTCTGAAGACCTGGATGTACCTAATAATCTCTTGAGGTTCTCATTTGGGGTGCTTGGAGAGCTATGTAGTGATGAACCAGAGCCCCCTCAAACTATAATCTGGCCCCAAATCTAGTTAATCTCTGATGATATTACGGTGGTATATCCTGAATCTAAACACTACCACAGGGTAAAATAAACTCTCTTTAGAGGAAAGTGAAATTATTACAACTACAATTCATCAAATATTTTATCTGTCGCACAATTGAAAATTATCTAGTGTACCTAGAACCATGAACAACAGCAACAAAATACTTTCTCCCCCTTCTTTCTCTCATCTTCCTTCCGTTCACCCATTCTTCTTCTTTTTTTTTTTTTAATCTTATTTATTTATCTGAGAGAAAGCACAAGAAGGGGGAGCAGCAGAGGGAGAGAGAGAAGCAGGCTCCCCGCTAAACAGGGGGTTCAATGCCAGGACCCTGGGATCATGACCTGAGCCTAAGGCAGACACTTAACTGACTGAGCCAGCTAGGCACCCCACCCATCCTTCTTGTTTGTAAACTCAAGTAATAGATCACCTGGCTGGCTCAGTCAGCAGAGCATGTGACTCTTGATCTAGGGATCTTGAGTTCAAGCCCCACATTGAGCATAGAGCTTACTTAAAATTAATAAATAAACAAAAGTTCTTGTACTAAAAGGCATGCCTCACCTAAAAAACAAAACAAAACAAAACAAAACAAAACAAAACAAAACAAAAACAACAACAAAAGACCAATTAAGGAAAACAAAGCTATGGACAATCCAAATACAAAAACTAATAAGATGGATAATTTCTCCAGAGAATGAAAATGCCAAGTAATTAATTAAAAACAACAAACATTAAATAAAAATGCAGTATATTGAAAGTAAAAATTAAATAGAGGGATCCCTGGGTGGCGCAGCGGTTTGGTGCCTACCTTTGGCCCAGGGCGCGATCCTGGAGACCCGGGATTGAGTCCCATGTCGGGCTCCCTGCATGGAGCCTGCTTCTCCCTCTGCCTGTGTCTCTGCCTCTCTCTCTCTCTCTCTGTGACTATCATGAATAAGTAAATAAAATCTTTAAAAAAAAATTAAATACTTTACCTTAGAGCAGGCGAGAATCAGAAGAGAATTAGTGTACTGAAGATAGATCAACAAAAATTATATGAGCTGAAGCAAAGAGACCACAAAAGAAGGAAAAGTATAGAAAAGAAAATTACTTAAATGCTTATTTCATATATGGAACAGTTCCACATCCTGAGTGGGTGACATTTCCATGAATCTATGCCTGTGTTAAAACCTAGATCTGTACACCAAAACAACAGAGAACAAGAATAAACAAACAAGAAAAAACACTAAAAACAAAATTAAGACAATGACTACATGAGGATTTTTCAGGTAAAATGTATATAAGCAAAGCTTTTGAAGTTTTACAAAAATGACAATTAGAAAATTTGGGGACAAGTAGCTACAGTTATGAGGTTCTCACATTGACTGAAAAATGATAAAAAGTACCAATTTGTATTAAATTGTATTAAATTAAAGATGCATATTGTAATCTCTAGGGTACGATGTAAAAGAATAGTAAAATAATTTAAAGTCAATAAGTTAATAGAGGGGAAATAGAATCATAACAATAAATTAATGAACAAAGAAGTCAGAAAGCAAAGTGGGACAAATGAGATGAATAAAAAGCAAATAAGTAGAAATTACCATAAAAACACAGTAATAACATTTTATGTAAATGGGACAAATGATGCAATTAACAGATTATTAGAATGCATTTCCTTAATGTTGCTTATTAAAAACACACCTCAAATGTAGGAACAAGGAGGAAAAAGATATACCATGCAAACAATAATCAAAGATGGCTAGTGTCACAATTATAACAACAGACATAATAGACTTAAACACAAGAAGCATTACTAGAGGTAAACGGGAATATTTTATAATGAAATTATATCAGCACACCATGAAGATACATAATTCTTAATTTTTGTACCTAATTACAAAACCTTGATATTATAAAAGAGTTGACATAACCCAGAGAACATGTTAGTAGACACTGTTGGTGATCTGCCCAGATCCCCTTTACTGGTCAATGTACCCATCCCCGTGGTCATGTTCTGCGACATTGGCAGCTAATGATACCTGGCTTCGCTCTTCTCTGAAGCGCTGCCATCACCTGTGGATGCCACTCCACCCAAAAATTCCTGGGTGACCTTTATCTACTTGGGCCCCTTTCCCTAAGAAAAGGCTATTCCATGGTGTCACTCATGCTCAAGAATTATTCAGGGTATTATTAGAGTAAGGTTAGATTTTAGCTAAAAGTCACTTCAGTTTGTCCTCTACCCCCAGCTCCTATCCCACTTCTCTCTCTTTCTTAGCAGTTTCTGAGAATACCCTCAATCCCTTTCAAGAGAATCCTTGTCTAAGACTCTGAGTGCATGGAACTCAATCTAAAACATTCAGGTAATAGTTGTTTTTCCAATGAAACCCAGACTTAGAAAGGTTTTGGTGATGGAGGTGCTTCCAGGGGAACATAGCCTTAAAGATGGGAATGTAGAACTGATTCTCTGACGTGTTTTGCCTTAATGGAAATTAGTTCATTTCTAGTGCCAAATGGAATGCTGTTAGCAAATGGCATACTGTGTCAGAGCACCTTTAGTTGTCTCCTGAAGTCACCCAGAAGGGTCTAGTGGCTATGCAAAGCTTTGGGTAATCACGTAGCTGCTATGGTAAAACATTATAATGGGAATAAAGATTATGAAGACCAAGGTTGCTATATTTCTTCTAAATATATAATAAACTCAGAGAAAGAAAAATAATGAGCTCAGGGCTTTAAACTCCAAACTCTAGCCCTGGGTAAGGAACCAGAAAGTCTCTATGGTCATTCTGAAAGAATCCATTATCCCTGTAACTACAAGGAGAAGATTCCTAAAAAACAATCCCAGGTTAGATCTTGCCATTTGCTGAATTTCAGCACATACGGAATTCACAGTATTCACAGCCCTGTCTCTTCAAACAGTTACAGCATTGATTGAAAAATGTAATCAGAACATATGGGGAGATTCTGCAAAACTCCCCAGATCTGCCCATGTTCCATTATCAGTAGTGATAGCCCATTTTCACTTTCTATGAAAGGTTATAGTTAAAAACCAACCAACAACAACAACAAAAAAAAAAACTATTCCTCAAGCTCTCACTCTCTCACCAATTGACTCTCAGTGCTGCTAGACTTCTATCCAGACTTAAATCCCAGCAGACCTTAGAGCTATGGATTCAAAGTATGACCTGGAAAGATATTATAGACACACTCAAAGAATTGCAAGATTTTTCCACTTAAGATTCACAGAACTCTTAGGAATATGTATGAGAATGAATTCTCAGGGTAGAAGGAATATAATGTTGGGAGATAAGATAACTATATTGCTATGAATACACTAAGTAACTAGCTTAGGTTCAGTTTGTTAGCTTGAACATTTGATAGTGGCTCTAGCTTTTGGCTTAATACCCATTAAGAATGAATGAATGAATGAATGAATGAATGAATGAATGAATGAAACTTGAGCTCAAAAGTGATCTGCATTAACTAAAACTATTATGGTAGATTTTCATTTATAAACAGTAGATGAAAGTATCTGAAAGTTTAGATAGGAACAAGGAGATGGATTTATCATGAGCAACCTACCCCTTTCCCTACCTGTTTACCCCAGAAAGGTCCATAGGTTATTTCTGTATTGAAAAATACAGTGGTGAAGAGAGTGCTAGTTTTTAAAAATATCTCCAGTGGCTGTTGTCCATAGGCTAGAAATTATAGCGGGAGATGCTCCCATCAAAATGGATTCCCTGAATTCAGTGACATTGATGGGATCCCAGAGAAACAGAACCCCAATGACAGCATTCAGTCCACAAAGACAAAATGGGAATTATTATGATGAGAATGAATACCGAAAGAATTATCAGAATAATTCCATCCTTGGCGATCTTTGTCAATGAAAATGGTTACTACAGTAGTTCCCCTTATTTGCAGGGGGTATGTTTCACAACCCCCAGGGGACACCTGAAATTGCAGATAGTACTGAACCCTGTATATACTATGTATTTTTCCTAAACATACAGATGTATGATAAAGTTTATAAATTAGGGACAGTAAGAGATTAAAACAGTAACTAATAACAAAATAGGACAATTTTAGCAATATAGTGTGCTATCCTTTCTCTCTGTCTCTCAAGGTTTCTCTCTCTCCATCAAGATACTTTATTGTACCATACTTACCTTCTTATGATGAAGTGAGATAATAAAATGCCTATGTGATGAGATGAAGTAGGTGAATGTAGCTTTAGGCTACTATTTACCTTCTGCCAATATATCAGAGGAAGGATGATCTGCTTCCAGACCATGGTTGACCAGAAGTCACTGAAAACATATGGAAGGCAAAATTGCCAATATGGGGGGCTGGGGGTGGGGGAGGAGGACTACTGTACTAATGTCTTACATGATTTGTATAAGCAAAAATCTCTTGCTTTGGTGAACTGAGATCTGATCTGAATCATCACTATTTAGAGTCATGGCTCTCTCCCTAATTCCCATACTTTAGTCCCAGAATCCCTTGAATGAAAGGAAGCCTTGATGAAGACTGAGGTCCCCTTGAAGAACCTTAAAACAGTGCCTAAACTTTATGCTGTAAGTCTTATGGACTTGCTCCAAAGGAATGTACAGCTATTTACCCATGTGAACAAGTGTTAGAGGAAGGAAAGTAGAAAGGCTTTGGGGGCATTATTGGACACTCACTCTGAAATAATGCTACATCTTCATGAACCACACAGCATTGTGATCTACCAGGAACAGTGGAGGCTTTTGGATTCACGTAGTTAATAGAGTTTTGACTTTGGCTATCTCACAGCAGACCTGGTAGATGCCAGAACAAATCCCATGATTATCCACCCACTTCTGAAATACAATTGGAATAAGCATACTCAGCAACTGGTAAAATCTCCATGTTGATTCTCTTACATACGAAATGAAAATCGTTATGTTAGGAAAGGCCAAGTTTAAACACCTACAACTGCCTCTGTCTACCAAAATAGTAAAACCAGGGTCACATACAATGATTCAGCCACGATTGCAACGATGCAGCTCTATTGCAGATGCAGTTTCTCTTGGGGAGCAGAAAAACATGGGTACCCGACATGCAGGAATCTGTCGATTTTTTTTTCCTATATACTTATTTTAGGAGAAGTTTGTTTTCACCTAAAAAATACAGCAAGATACCCTAACAGATTTAACTTGCCAACACTCTAGCACTCCACCACAATTTAATCTGCAGAAGAACTGATCATCTAACCATTCTACATGAAATCAGTGTGGTCTACTACATTGATGCTTTCATGACGATTGTTGATATCATGATGATATCTGTTGATCAAAAGCTAGAAACTATCCTGATACTTTGGTAAAACAAACAAACATTCATTCCAAGGGATAAAATAAAATCCAGAAATTCAGGATCGTATCACCTTAGTGAGATTTCTAGAGGTCCGGTGGTCTAGAGCATGTTAAGACCTCTCCAAAGTAATGAACAAATTAATACACCTGGTATATCTTATCACTAAAAAAAGAAGTGCAATGCCTAGTGAGACTCTGAATTTTTTTATAGATTATATACTTTGGGCGAGGATGCATTTCTCTAATCCATATACAAAATATTTTCCAAGATTGCCAGTTTTTAATAGACCTCAAAACCTTATGATTTCAGCGGGGGAAGAAGTTATTCTGTCTTTTTCAGAAAACTGTTTGAAAACCAGCTTCTGGCCTTAGTGAAAATTGAATATTTACCCATGAGCTATGTGCATCATGTGATATAAGTTGACCATCATGAATTGAGTTGTGTGAACCATAATTCTGATATGCACAGCATCACTCCATTATCAAATGAAACTCTTATACAGGTTTGTGTTTAAGCAGATTCTAAAGGCACGAGTAGGTAGCATTGAATAAAGTGACTCAATTTCCTATAGCAGTTGATTTGGGGAAGAAAAAAAAATCAGTCTGATGTGTAGATAATTCTGAACAATATGCTAGCACTTTCCAGAAGTGGACAGCTGTAGCACTATAGCCTCTCTGTAGTAGGGTGTTGTCCACCCCACCAAAAAAAAGTCAGTGCAAATAAAATTCCTACAGAGAAGAAAATTGGATAATTAACTTGTTTTTTGTTTGTTTGTTTTTCTTTTAAAAGGAGAGTTGGGGAACCTGGGTAGCTGTTAAGCATCTGACTCTTGGTTTTAGCACAGGTCGTGAACTCATGGGTTTGTGGGATTAAGCCCTCAGCGTGGAGTCTACTTGAGAGATTCTCTCTGTCTCCCTCCCCCTCCCCCTCTACCCCTCCTCCTGTTCTTGTGCAGGTTTTGAGTGTGCACACTCTCTCTCTAAAAATAAATAAATCCTTTTTAAAAATAAAGGGGGAGTTGACTAGAGGTACATCTATTTTAATTCAAGTTAAACTTTTATTCATTCAACCTAGAACTTTACTGTGTATTTAAATCAAGTGAGAATTCAGTAGGCTTCCTATCCATTTCATTTCTAGGAACATCCAGATCCACCAGCCAATGCGATAGGTCTGTGCAAGTTCTGATTACTGTTTGACTCTGCTGTCCATTATGGTAATCATGTCTACCTTGCTTTGCCAGTTGAGTGTCACCTCCTGGCTCCTGCCATCCTAGGATCTTATTACTCTGACTACAGTTAGGTTTCCCAAACCACTGACTGTGAAGTGTCCACTGCAAGATCTGGCATCTATAGAAGAGTGATCGTAATGCTCCTTCAAAGATGCCAGATTTCTCTTCAGAAATTTATATTACGGGGCAACCTGGGTGGCTCAGTGGTTTAGCATCGCCTTCAGCCCAAGGCCTGAAACTTGGAAATAGAAAAGACCTTCCCTAAAGCAGTTGCTGCACAAGACTATGGTGATTGCCCTCACTCTCCTTTTTTGCTTCTAAACCTGTAAGTGACTCAAGTTCTAAGAGGATCCTAAGGGTGAAGTGCACTGAAACTGGAGACCCGGAATCAAGTCCCATGTTGGGCTCCCTGCATGGAGCCTGCTTCTCCCCCTGCCTGTGTCTCTGCCTTTCTCTCTCCGTGACTCTCATGAATAAATAAATAAAATCTTAAAAAAAAAAGAAATTTATTTTTCATATAAGTGGTAAATGGTAAGTCTTCTGGACCCTCCCATGGTAGTTGAGTACATCTTAAATGACAAATCCACTCTAATATATCAAAATCCCCAAGCCTCTGAGTCTCTTCCTCTATGTTAAACCAAGGCAAGTCCTGAATTTCTATTTCACTAACTGTGGGCCACTTTTTGGTCCACTTTTCAGCCAAACAAACTTTTACAGCCTTTTCTAAGTTCCAGAGTGGTAACATTAAATACAGAATCTCTGCTCAGTGAGCCCATGTAAATAAATGCAGCCTGATCCAAAATTGTGTTCCTTCCACTGTTATCCCATACTCTCAATATCCATTGCCACACAGATTTCCCAGATTCCTGTGTAAATTAGAAAAATGCAAGTAGTTATTTTGAAGTGTAGCGTACCTCCTCATGAGTCACATTTTGTGCACGTCACCCTTAGGAGCCTCTTAGAACTTGAGTCACTTACAGGTTTAGAGTGAGGGCAATCACAATATTCTTGTGTAGCAACTGCTTTAGGGAAAACCATTAGTTTCCTTAGGCAGAGTTAATCTCCTCAGACACAGGTAAAGAGTGGAGAGGCCTATTCCACTGGCAGAGAAAACTCATTAGAATTTAGGGACTCAGGTCCCCAGCTTCACCAGCATTTTTCCACACATTCTTATTCCAATTTACAGAATCCCATTCTTTCCCAGTCAATGATCAGTCACCCTGTGAGGCTGACAGTTGACTGGTGATTTGTGGAACTCAGTGGCCAATCACAGGATGAGATTATGCATTCTCTTCTCAGCAGCCTCATCCCTGAGGCTATAGGAGACAAGGATCTGCTTCAGGCACCTGAGAAGTTTTGAGTAATTTATGGGGAGCTTGAGCTGGGAATTCGAATTCCTAAATTCATCCTTTTTCTCATTCCAGAAACATCAGAAGTAACCAGTCAACCTCATTATATCCATTAGATTTCCAAAATTGTCTGTATCACATACACAATCATGCAGTTCCTTGCTTCTTGTAAGTGGTTGATTGGGAGTATCCAGGGCAGATATTTTGCATCTTTCCATGGCCAGATCACACCATGGACCTTCAGTGCTATCTTCACCACTGGAAATAGACTCGTTCGCATTTTTTAAAGATTTATTTATGGCAGGGGTGGGGGGTTGCGAAAGGGGCAGAGGAGAGAGAAAGCAGACTCCACACTCAGTGCAGAGCGCAACACAGGGCTTGATCTCAGGACCCTGTGATTAAGACCTGAGCCAAAACCAAGAGTCGGTTGCCTAATAGACCCTACTACCTAGGTGCCCCCTCCCCTCATCAGCATGTCTATATCTAGTCAGATTAGAGAGCCAATTCTAGAAACCTCAGAAACAATTCAAAAAATTTATCCTTAAAATTGTGTTCCTTTAGAAAGGAGTACTTTCAGTACCAAAATCTCATCAGTCAGGGTTCTTCAGAGAAACAGAACCAATAGGATGTATAGATAAAAAGATATTTATTAAAAGGTATTGGCTCACACAGTTATGGAAGTTGAGAAGTCCAGACCCAGTAGAGCTGATGGTATAGTTCCAGTCTGAGTCCAAGCCTAAAGGCAGAGAGGAAGATGGATGTCCTAGCTCAAAAAGTCAGACAGAGAGAGAATTATTTCTTACTCAGCCTTTTATTCTATTGGGGCCTTCAGAGGTTTGGATGAGGCCACCCACATTAGGGAGGGCCATCTGCTGTGTTCAGTCTATCAATTTAAATATTAATCTCATCCAGAAACACCCTCACAAACATACTGAGAAATAATGTTTAGCCAAGTATCTGGGCACTCTGTCAAGTTGACAGTCAAGTTGACACATAAAATTAACCATTACATCTGCTTCCCTTAGACTCTTTGTTCCTTCCTTTACCATCTTCTACAGTATATCAGGCATTTTTACTTTGCTGAGAGTAGGTCATTATTTCTTCCAGGCTTCTAAGAGCCTCCCTAGCAGCAGAGTACTTCATTCCCTAGTGTTCTTGTGGAGTGGCAAATCATGTGTCCTGAGGAAAACACCCCTAAGTCAATGAATTCTTCCTTATCTAATCTTGAATTACAGCCCCCTTCATGAAGCACCCTAAAATACAATCCCAGGAATATTCCCCTAGGTCCTGCTGGTATATGCTGTTCTAATTCTTACATTACTTTTTTTTTTAAGACTATTCATTTATTTATTTAAGAGAGAGAGTGTACAAGTGGAAGGGGGCAGAGGGAGAGGGAGAAGCAGAACCCCCGCTGAGCAGGGACACTGAGGTGGGGCTCCATCCCAGGACCATGAGATCATGACCTGACCTGAAGGCAGATGCTTAACTGACTGAGCCACCCAGGTACCCTTAATTCTTTTATTTCTTTCTTTATATGTTCTCTTTACAGGCTCAGCATGAAGGGTGGTACATTTATACTAGAATTTGAAGCCGGTTATCAGCCTAGCTTCTAGGATGAGGGATGGGACAGCTTCTGAGGGTGCATTGGTTGGTTTGTGGGAAAGAGGCATCTGCAATGTCTTCCAGTGTAGTATAAGTATTAACCATTACTAGAGAAGGGTGGACCACTTCTGTATACCCAGAAAGTCCAAAGGGATGGGTAGAGTCAACACGCTTCAGGGACATCCATCAAATTTTGAGGATCCCATATTTCCTCTATATGACCCTGACCTTCACATAACAGACTTGCCTTAACTGAGAATTCAAGCATCTCTGGAGCTCTGTTCTCAAAATTAAGTCTTCAAACTGCTGTTTGTCTGTGTCTGCCCTTCCAGTACAGGTGATAAGGGCCTTTCATATCCACCACTGGGGTTCTCTGGCTCTCACACTTAGCCATTAACAGCTGCTTGTTAACAGCCCCTAGCCTCTCATTATCCTTCTTCAGGGAATCAACAGAACTTGGCAGTTACCAGCCAACTCTGCTGTATCTGCAGGCTTTGTTTCATATATTTCAAATGTCTGTATCATTGAGCCTGCAACAGAATCCCTGCTCCACTGGAGTACTTTCCCAGGTCACTACTGGTGAAATCTTTAACATTCAAGCCTCTACCTATATCCATGCCACATCCCAACTTTGAGGCAATCCCAAATACCCATCTTACTGCCTATTTTCTAAGACCCCTTGACACCACTTATGTTAGCCCAGATCCTCTGAGAAGCACATTTCAAAATGGAATTTCAAATTAAATTAAACATGCAAAGTATTTTATTAGATAAAATGCCTCTGCATGAGAAATTGGGAGGGTTCTGGAGAAATTTGGGAAGTTGTTAAACCAGAATGTAATCCTGACCCTTTGTGAAAGAGAAAGGGACAAGAGTTTGAATGGAAGTGACCTAGACTACAGGCAGTCTCTGGAAAAAGAAATAGGCAAAGATTTAGGGGAATCTTCAAGCCAAGTTGGCTATTAGAGGAGTCCCGTGTTCAACTCAGTATTCCTCTGATACTCAGTAATTGACCAGGAGCTAGCCAATGGAAGATATGGCCTTGTTGCAGATGGTAATGGCTACATTTAAAACATGGCACTGAAAAAAAAAAAAAAATGGCCCTGTCGTATGGTGAGGTTAAGGATTGTATTAATAAATGATACTGATTAATTAGATCTTTATATGAAAATTGCTTCATCTCACTGCCCACAAAATTTTCAATTCCAGATATATCATGTATCTAAATGTGAAAGATAAAGCAGTAAAGCACTTAAAGGAAATTATTGGCCAGAAGTAAGAAACATTACACAGTATTTTGATGAAGTCCCAATAGGGTTTTTTTTGTGTGTGTGTGTTTTGTTTGTTTGTTTGTTTGTTTGTTTTTTGCTTTTGTTTTCCTTGCCTCAAGAGACATCTCTAAAAAGAAGTTGCTCCTGTCCATGTCAGAGAGGATACTGTCTCTGTTCTCCTCCAGGATTTTTATGGTATCAGGTCTCACATTTAGGTCTTTAATATGCTTTGAATTTATTTTTGCATGTGATACAAGGATGTGGTCCAGTTTCATTCTCTTGCGTGTAACTGCCCAGTTTTCCCAGCACAGTTTGTTGGAAGAGGCTTTTTCCCATTGCATATTTTTCCCTGCTTTGTCAAAGAATAATTGACCATATAGTTGTGGGTTCATTTCTGGGTTTTCTATCCCGTTCTATTGATCATGTGTCTATTTCCGTGCCAAGACCATACTGTCTTGATCAAAATAGCTTTGTAAAATAACTTGAAGTCTGGAGTTGTGATGCCTCCAACTTTGCTTTTCTTTTTCAGGGTTTCTTTGGCTATTCAGGGTCTTTTGTGGTTCCATACAAATTTTGGCATTGTTTGTTCTAGCTCTATGAAAAGCGGTGTTGGTATTTTGATAGGGATTGCATTAAATGTGTAGATTACATTGAGTAGTGTAGACACTTTAACAATATTTGTTCTTCCAATCCATAAGCATGAAATGTCATTCCAATTCTTTGTGTCATCTTCAAATTTTTCATCAATGTTTTATAGTTTGCAGAGTGTAGGTTTTTCACTTCTTTGGTTAGATTTATTCCTAGCTATCTTATTGTTCTTGGTGCAGTTGTAAATTGGATTGTTTTCTTAATTTCTCTTTCTGCTGCTTCATTATCAGCATATGGAAATGCAACAGATTTCTTGGGACTCCTGTGTAGCTCAGTGGTTGAGTGTCTGCCTTCGGCTCAACCCGCATCAGGCTCCCTGCATGGAGGCTGCTTCTCCCTCTGCCTCTGTATCTGCCTCTCTTTCTGTGTGACTTTTATGAATAGATAAATGAAATCTTAAAAAAAATAAGTAAGAACGAAATGCAACAGATTTCTGTATATTGATTATGTATCCTGTGACTTTAGTGAATTTGTTTATCAATTCTAGTAGTGAAGAAAACAATCAACAAAACTAAATGATAACCTACAGAATGGTAGAAGATATTTGCAAATGAGATATCAGATAAAGGGTTAAGTATCCCAAGTGTATAAAGAAGTTAAACAACTCAACACCTCAAAACTGAATAATTCAGTTAAAAAATGGGCAGAAGACATGAACGGACTTTTTTTTTTTCCCCCAAAGAAGACAAACACATGAAAAAATGGTCTACTGATCATCAAGGAAATAAAAATCAGCACTACAGTGAGATATCACTTCACATCTGTTAGAGTGGCTAAAATCAACAACACAAGAAACAATAGGTATTGGTGGGTTGTGACTAAAGGAGAACCCTCTTGCACTGTTGGGAACGCAAACTGGTGTTGCCACTGTAGAAAACAGTGTGGAGGTTCCTCAAAAAGTTAAAAATAGAAGTACCCCCCCAAAAATAGAAGTACCCTATTGTCCAGTAATTACACTACTAGGTATTTGCCCAAAGAATAAGAATACAAATAATTCCATGGGATACATGTACCCCAGTCTTTATAGCAGCATTATCTACAATAGCCAAATTATGTAAACAACCCATGTCCATTGACTGATTAATGAATAAGGAAGATGTGGAGTGTGTGCGTGTGTGTGTTTATTGGAATGGATTTATAGATGGAATATATATGTGGAATATTACTCAACCATAAAAAAGAATGAAATCTTGCCATTTGTAATGACATGGATGGAGCAAGAGTAGTATTCTATATGAAATAAATATTCAAAGAAAAATACCATAAGATTTCACTTATATGTAGAATTTAAGAAACAAAACAAACAAGTAAAGGGGAAGAAAAGAGAGGCAAACCAAGAAACAGGTTCTTGACTATAGAGAATAAACTGAATGGTCACCAGAGGTGAGGTTGGGGGAGGAATTGGCTAAATAGGTGATGGATTGAATAGTGCACTTCTTGTAGTGAATATCAAGTGATGTACAGGAGTGTTGAATTACTATATTGTACACCTGAAACTAATGCTACACTGTATAAAAAAATTAAGGAATAAAAACTGAAGAAAATGTACTAATTTTAAAACAGAACCTCTGTTAATGAAACGACACCATTAACAGAGAAAATACAAAGCCATGAAGTAGAAATAGGTTTTTACACATGTTTTTTAATCCTTTGTATCCAAAATATGCAAAACCTCACAAATCAAAAAGGAAGTAGACAAGCAATTTATAAAAATGAGCAATATACACGAACAGTGACTTCACAAAAATAAGGATATTCAGATCAAATGAATTACATAATATAGAAAGAAGTCTATATTATATAAGGTGTCCAAGAAATAAAGGTTAAAATCACAATGAGTTAACACTGTAGACCCACAGAATAAGGAAAATTAATCCTGACAATAACAAAGGCTGAGAAAAGGTTTGGAACAATTGGAACTCTCATACACTGCTGGTAAAAATATAAATTTGTCAGACAGGTTCGGAAAACTATTTGATACCGTCTCCTAAAGCTGAAGATAAACATTGTAGTATTGTACATTTTTCTCTCATAATGCCTTTATATACTTAAGAGAAACATAACATAAATTTTCACCAGGAGAATTTCAAATATGTTGATTAAGTCAAAATCTAAGTAAAAGTGTACATCACCAAAAGAATAAATTATTGTTTTATTAGTTTCCAATTGCTGCTGTAACAAATTATCACTAAGTTAGTGGCTTAAGACAACTCCAATTTATTACCTTATGGTTCCAGAAATCAAAAGTCTGAAATGAATCTCACTGGACTAAAATGATTATGTTGGTAGGGCCACATTCCCCTCTGAAAACTTTAAAGGACAACCCGTTGTTTTGGCTTTTCCACCTTGAAGGGGCCACCCTTACTCTTGGTTTATGGCATTCTCCCATCTTCAAAACCAACAATGGTCAGCCAGGCTTTCTCATATCCCATTTCTCTGACACTGATTTTTCTGGCTCCTTCTTCTGTATTTAGAACCCCTTGGAGTTACATTGGGCCCACCTGGATAATCCATGGCAATATCCTCATTATAAAATCAGTTGACTAGCAAATTTAATTCTATCTGCAATCTTAATCCCGCTTCACCACATAATGTAACCTATTCATAGCTTCTGGGGATTAAGACATGAACATATTTGGAAGGTCTTCATTCTGCTTACCATGAGGTATGTTCATAAATTGGAATACAATACAGCAAGGAGAATAAACTACTGCTATGAGCAATGTTGTGTGTGAATGTCACAAGGTTAATGTGGACTAAGAAAAGCCATATGCAGAAAAATGTACATAGTAAGTGAATGATTATATTCATATAAGGTTCAAAAAAATAGGCAAAACTATTCCATAGGTTAGTATAGCACTTATACTTGAGGAGAAGGCAATGCCTCTGACCAACAGGACTTCTGAGGTGCTGGCAGTGTTCTATTTCTTGATTGAAGTTATGGTCACATATTTGTGTTCAGTTTATGAAAAATTACCAAATTACTTATTATTTGTGCACTTGTACGCATATTATACCTCTATAAAGGATTACTCAAAAAAAAAGAAAGAGAGAAATTGTGATTGGATGATTTCCCAAAGAATGATATGGATGCTGTTATCAGAAGAAGAAAAACCTATTCTGGGCAGGCAAAGCCAATTGCACTCAAGTGTTACATGTAAATTTTTTTTTAATCTGTAAGTGAATATATGTAATAGGTTCTCATATAAGAATACATTTAATCAAAAAAAAAAAAAGAATACATTTAACCAAACCAAACAAAAACCAAGGATTATTGATAAATTGTAAAATAAATAATATGCTAATCATTAAGAGTGAGTTTGGGATAAGGTACCAAGGGATAATTTTCTGGAGGACATATAACTTCTGGATTTCGAGAAACACCCACTAGTTGCACAAATAAATGTAGAGATGTTCCAAACAAGGAACAAACAGGAAATCACATCCTCTTATATGCAGCTCCTTTGAGTTTGAGTGAGACAGTTCTTTCAGTTTTTTCACCTTGGCCATATGCAGCCCTTTTAGGGGTTTGTGTTTTCCTACCTCTTCACCCCATAACTCAACTCAAGATGAGCAACTTCTAGATTCATGAAAGGCCATGTCATAGCTCTATTCAATATTTTGAACCATTTTTTCACATAACATGTAATGCTTGTATTATCAGTTTACATTTTTTTTAACATGGCCTGAGTGTTTGTCTAAGTACATGGTGGACTTGTTTGAATTTTTTTTTTTCCTGAAAAGGAATATCTTCTCAAGAGATCCAGTCAGTATACAGTATATCAGGGTGTATCAGGAGGAATGGTTAACTAAAACTCCACTTCCAATTCTTTCTTTTTTTTTTTTTCCACTTCCAATTCTTAAAAAAATAAAATTAAATTAAAATTAAAATTTAAAAAAAAGGTAAGTGCTAAACTACCCAGAAGTATGTGTGATGTGGCAAATAGGAAAGAACTTTATATACTATTAGTTGGAAACAGTTGCAAAATCATTCAAAAAACATTCGTATAGCAGAAGATAACTAACAGAGATTTGGTGGTTATGACAGAGTTGGGGAGGGATTAAGTCGTTTCAAATCTTTAGGGGCACTTACTAAAGGGCGACTCTCCATAACTTTTTTTTTTTAAGATTTTATTTATTTATTCAGGAGACACACAGAGAGAGGCAGAGACACAGGCAGAGGGAGAAGCAGGCTCCCTGCGCGGAGCCTGGTGCAGGACTCAATCCCAGGACCCCAGGATCACATCCTAGGCCAAAGGCAGGCACTCAACCACTGACCCACACAGGTGCCCTCATAACTTTCTATAAAGGGCTCTTTCATGTTTGATCTGACATCTTGACAAGCAGAGGCCCCATAAAGGAAGGCCCACCGTATACTGAGGGAGCAGAGCCTCCTTTGTTTGCCATAGCACAGGGCAAGAATGGTGATGGGTGCCCGCCCCACAGTCAGTGCCCAGTGGGAGGGAGGAGGGAGACTTTGTACTCTCACACCCAATTAAGCTCAATTCATCAGGAATTATTAAAAAACTATGATTGGGAGCAGCAAGGGATGGATAGATAGAGCATACAGGAGCTCTTAGTGAAACTACTCTGTATGACGATATACGGGTAGATGCATGTCATTAATAATTTGCCAAATACATAGAATGTACAACAGGGAGAATGAACCTTAATATAAACTATGTAGTTAGATGATAATGATGTTGTCAGTTCAGGTTCATCAACTGTAACAGATGTAGCCCTCTGGTGGGGGATGTTGATAATGGGGAGGCTTTGCATGTGTGGGAGTAGGGGTATATGGGAACCTCTGTGTCTTCCATTCAATTTTGCTGTGAACCTAAAACTGTTGTTTAAAAAAAAAAATCTGTCAAAAATGTTAATAAAAAGGCTATGAAGACTTAATAACTGATACTGAGGATTTTGCTGATACTGTATGCCATCTGCTGTGACTCGAGACTAGGAATTATAATGGAATATTTCTTTACCATATGAGGACTATCTTTTTAAAATACATAAACGTTTATATATGTGTGTGTGTGTGAGAGAGAGTGTGTAAAAGTTTATATATATGTAAAATAATAAATATATATGTATGTTTCTTATTTTTTCTATAATATGGTCATTACATGCTTTCCCAGACCTTTTCTTTTCAATTTGTAGAATTTAACACTTTTAAATTTAAGTACTAAGAACCCTGTAGATGCCAGGGAAAACTTTATTTTCTTACCTTATCATATCATTTCCAAGTCTTTTCCATTTGCTAGAGATTTGTTTTTGTTTTTACTTTTTTTTTTTTCTTTTTGAAAGAGAGAAACAGAGTGTGCATGTCGTATGGGAGCAGGTGGGGAGGGCAGGAGGATAGAGAAAGAGAGAGAATCTTAAGAAAGCTCCACATTCATCAGCCTCACGCTGGCCAATCTCAGAACCCTGACATCATGACCGGAATGGTGAATAAATAAATAAAATAAAATAAAATAAAAACTCTATTCCCATTAGTTCTTTAATGTTGTTTAGAGGGAACCTGTAACTTATGTGATATATAAAACAATATTAATTATCTAGAAAGAAATTGATACTTACAGTTTAAATAAAACTTATGAAATTAATCTATATTCCTTAAATGACAAAGCCTATGAATGACAAAGCCTGTGAACAAAGTTTGAAAGAAGGAATTAACCAGAAGCTTCAGAGATTTCAACTGAATTTTATAACATCCAGAATCTTAGAAATCTTATGACTTATCCACAAAAAGAGAGAACTTTTATCCAAAGGAAGACAATCTGAGTGATTACTTAAGAAATTCCTTCATGGGATCCCCGGGTGGTGCAGCGGTTTGGTGCCTGCCTTTGGCCCAGGGCGCGATCCTTGACACCCGGGATCGAATCCCACGTCGGGCTCCCGGTGCATGGAGCCTGCTTCTCCCTCTGCCTGTGTCTCTGCCTCTCTCTCTCTCTCTCTCTGTGACTATCATAAAAAAAAAAAAAAAAAAAAAAAAAAAAAAGAAAGAAATTCCTTCATGCCTAAGTTTGAGTAAGTGGATCTCCATCTGTTCTCGGATGAGGTCGATGACAGAACAAGAGAAAAAAAAAAAAAAAAAAACAGATTAATGTGGCAAAAGGAAGTGAATCAGCAACAAATAAGGAAGAACATTTTGATAAAATAAATATTTTTTGAAATATCAAATTCTACCAGAACCCAGATCCTTTAGATGTCCCTTGTAGCTCTAAAGGATAATGAGATCAGTCAAAAAGTTTGATCCACCTGGGGTACCATATTGTTGAAAAGATCCAACTTACTTCATGCCTTGCCTAAAATTATCAGTATTCTACTCCAGACATTAAAAAAATGTCCCATTTTTTTTTTTTTTTGGAATTACATTCCTTCCTTTAAGAAGGAAAAAAAATACTTTTACAGGTTTTTTTTTTTTATTAATGAGGCATTTTCTTATTAGTGACAGATGACTGGTGAAAATAAAGCCATTAATTTGATTTATAATAAACACATTTAAATAAGCTCCTCTTCTCTGTATATACATAAGATCAAGCCAGAGAAATTTTAACATTAAGAGTGTTATTTGTGAACACTAAATATTTGTATTAATAATGATATTAGAGTAACACATTATTTGTAGCCTCATAGGAGTTTATAACTAGCGTTGTTAGCAATTTTTAAGAGTCTTTAATTCTTACTGAATTTATATTTTAGTTTTGTGAATCAATGAATCAATTAATTATTGGGAAAACCCTGCTTTATTATCATGACATAGAGACAAATCTAATATTAATCATCTACAATTAATAGATACTATTTTCTTATCTAGAATCCTGAATCATTGTGAGTAAAGGGCTAATTAAAATATTATTTTAAAAATCTACCATTTGAATAAATTTGCCTCTATTAGTCTCCCATAAAATGTTCATCCTTTTGAAATTCACTCTCTTTAAATATTTTGAAAAATTTATACCAATAGCATGCAGTTTTAATTACCATTTATAGGCTTGAGTTTAAATTGCATTTTAAACTAATTTAGTTTGTTCTTAAAGTTAATTAACTAATTGGGAGAATGTTTCTTGGTTGCAATTGAGATAATAGAGCAGATGTGGAAATTTATTGGCATCTCTTGGAAGCTTCCCAAACTAAGACATTTCCTCTTTGTCATGCTTAACTAACCTTTAAAACCATGTACTACTTCGAAATGAGAGATGTCACTCTTGTTTATAGTGGACACTGAGCAATAATCAGGGTAGACAATTCTGAGTTTATTACCTTCAAACTTTTATGTTTGGTATAAAATTAATAGTTCTTTCTACATAATTTTTTGTTGGATGCTAGCATTATACAAGTAAACAGAATATATGAAGGTTATATTCTTATCTTAATGATATGAGTTATTTCTTTTGCTTAGATTTACTGTCACATTCAATTATTCAATCGTGTTTCCTTCAAGTAATATGAACCTATCAAACAAGGTTTCTGAGTAAAAACAATGAGTCAACTATGAGAATGGTAACATTCATGCACTTCATACCTTCTCTATTTAGAATTCAGACTTTGTCACTCCTTTTTATGTCCTCCCATCCTACCTCAGCGAGGTATGAGAGAGCAAATCTTCTACTATAAACATTCTTCACTATTGAAAAAATAGTAAATGTTTATTATATGTTGGCTTTGTTAGAGTTATTACACAAAGCGCTTTACAGGAATCATCTTATTTAACACCTATAACAATATATTATATTATTAAATATAGCTTCCCTATTACAGTTGAAGACAGTAGAGTACAAGGAGGATAGGTAATCTGTCCAAGAGCCCATAGAAAGTAAATTTACAACCCAGGATTCACATCTAAGTAGCCTGAATTCAGAGCCCAAGAATTTTAAAGAAAAGTATGTTCGTAGGTCTTATGCAGATCACATTCTGTTGTTTTTACTTAAAATGGTATAAACATACCTCAAATTTTTATAATCTTCAATAAGAATAATTTTAATGGATACTTAATAGTTTACCTGATTTATTTATTTTTTAAAAGATTTTATTTATTTATTCATGAACAGCAGAGACATAGGCAGAGGGAAAAGCAGGTTCCCTGCAGGGAGCCTCATGTGGAACTCCATATTAGGATCCTGGATCATGACCTGAGCCAAAGGCAGATGCAAAACCACTGAGACATCCAGGTGTCCCACTATACCTGGTTTATGTATCTTTTTTTTTTTTTAATTGGAGTTCAATTTGCCAACATATAGTATAACAACCAGTGCTCATCCCATCAAGTGGCCCCCTCCGTGCCTGTCACCCGTCACCCCACCCCCCGCCCACCTCCTCTTCCACTATTCCTTGTTCGTTTCCCAGAGTTAGGAGTCTCTCATGTTCTATCTCCCTCTCTGATATTTCCCACTCATTTTCTCTCCTTTCCCCTTTAATCCCTTTCACTATTTCTTATATTCCTCATATGAATGAAAGCATATAATGATTGTCCTTCTCTGATTGACTTACTTCACTCAGCATAATACCCTCCAGTTCTAGCCACGTTGAAGCAAATAAATGGTGGGTATTCATTGTTTCTGATGGCTGAGTAATATTCCATTGTATACATAGACCACAGCTTCTCTTTCCATTCATGTTTTGATGGACACCAAGGCTCCTTCCATAGTTTGGCTATTGTGGACATTGCTGCTATATACATTGGGGTGCAGGTGTCTCGATTTTTCACTGCATCTCTATCTTTGGGGTAAATCCCCAGCAGTGCAATTGCTGGGTCATAGGGTAGCTCTACTTTTAACTCTTTGAGGAACCTCCACACAGTTTTCCAGAGTGGCTGCACCAGTTCACATTCCCACTAACAGTGCAAGAGGGTTCCCCTTTCTCCACATTGTCTCCAGCATTTGTTGTTTCCTGTCTTGTTAGTTTTCCCCATTCTCACTGGTATGAGGTGGTATCTCATTGTGGTTTTATTTTGTATTTTCCTGATGGCAAGTGATGCAGAACATTTTTTCATGTGCTTGTTGACCATGTGTGTGTCTTCTTTGGTGAAATTTCTGTTCATGTCTTCTGCCTATTTCATGATGGGATTTGTTTGTTTCTTTGCTGTTGAGTTTAATAAGTTCTATATAGATCTTGGATGCTAGCCCTTTTTCTGATATGTCATTTGCAAATATCTTCTCCCATTCTGGAGGTTGTCTTCTAGTTTTGTTGACTGTTTCTTTTGCTGTGCAGAAGCTTTTTATCTTGATGAAGTCCCAATAGTTCATTTTTGCTTTTGTTTCCGTTGCCCTCATAGATGTATCTTGCAAGAAGTTGCTGTGGCCAAGTTCAAAAAGGGTGTTGCCTGTGTTCTCCTCTAGGATTTTGATGGATTCTTGTCTCACATTTAGATATTTCATCCATTTTGAGTTTACCTCTGTGTGTGGTGTAAGAGAATGGTCTAGTTTCATGCTTCTGCACATGGCTGTCCAATTTTCCCAGCACATTTATTGAAGAGACTGTCCTTTTCCCAGTGGATAGTCTTTCTTGCTTTGTCGAATATTAGTTGACCATAGAGCTGAGGGCCCATTTCTGGATTTCTATTCTCTTCCATTGATCTATGTGTCTGTTTTTGTGCCAGTACCACACTGTCTTGATGATCAAAGCTTTGTAGTACAACTTGAAATCCAGCATTGCATCCTGGGGATAAATCTAATCTGCTAAAAAAAAGCGTGTTATTTCCAGTCAGATCACTAGTGTGTATGAGGTAATTCAATATTTTAGTAATTATTCTCAGAGAGGTCAACTACTATGCAAGAACAAATGTGGCTTTTACATAAGAAGAACCATATACATTTCCCAGGACCCTTATAGCCTGAGGATTTATGTCACGGTTTTCTCAGGCACTAATAGTGCATTCCTAACACTGCCAGGACCATTGACAAACTGTCGGAATATTTGTTGATAAAAAGTCCAGATATATAAATAATATTTTAGTATAGGTAATTATAAGCCCCTCTAAAAAAAAAATCTTTCACCATGCTAGTATTAAGAAAAAAGGATAATGATCATTATCTTGCAGGTGGACCATGTTAGAGCAGATTTTTATATTAGCATTTGCTATGGTTCAGAGGAAACAGTGTGATCTTTAGGATACAAAGATATATATTTAAATGCCATAGGATAATGGAATGCTATGTTTGTTCTCTGATTTAAAGTATAATACATTAGTTAGTAAGTACCTGAGAATGCTATGAAAATGAAAACCCTGTTCTTTCCACAGCCAACATACAAACTAGTTTTCTAACAGCACTGGCTTTTATTAGTGTATATATTTTAAACTCAGACAAAAGGATTGTTTTCCTGGTGTAAATGAAAGGATTTTGTAAAGTCAGTATCCCAAGTTTTGCTGAAATCACTGAACTAAAGCATTTAATTTATTCCTGTAAAAATTAGCACTAGGGATAGCACAACCCTTTGTAGGATTGTGCATTATGAAGATGACTAAGTGGGGCACCTGGTTGGCTCAATTGGTTAAGCATCTGCTTTTAGCTCAGGTCATGATTCTAGAGTCCTGAGATTGAGCCCCAAATCAGGCTCCCTGCTCCAGGGAGAGCCTGCTTCTCCCTCGGCCTCTCTCTCTCTCTCTCTCTGTGTTTCATGAATAAATACATAAAACTGGCTTTTACCTCAGAAAGAAAGAGAAGGAAGGAAGGAAGGAAGGAAGGAAGGAAGGAAGGAAGGAAGGAAGGAAGACTAAGTGCCACATAATACTCTAAAGTTTAGGTCATTTAAGTATTGAATGGTCAGCATAACAAATTCATTAGAGCTAATAGAGACTAGATACGTAGAAAGTTAGGTAATTGTGACCACTTAAATGAGTTTTACATTTTTCAGATGCAATGCAAACTCTCATTCATGTCTCAGACTATTATTTTCCTAACATACCAGTATGTGTGGGTCAGTGCCTTAAAGGCCACTAGCGCTGTAGCATAAGTTTCAAAGAGTAGATTGTAGTTAACCTTTGGTTTTGTATTTGTAACAGAAATAAGTTTGGCAGTGGTGTGTTAGTGTGCTTTGATATCCTGTACTCTTGTTTCATTGACATACACAAGGCTGACATCCAGAGACACTCTTCTTGGGCATTCATGTGTATCAGGTTTGGTACTCTCACTGTCAGCTTGATAGGCCCACTAAATGACTGTGCATTGATCCAGAAGCAACTATTCTTCATTCTCTGCAACTTGGAAGATTTATACATACTGTCCTGGATGACAGCTATTTTCTTTTCTTTTCTTTTTTCTTATCTTTTCTTTTTTTTTTTTTTTCTTGTCTTGGCAATGATTATACTCAAATTTAAATGTCTTTCCACTTTCTTCCCCATCAGCTAACATTTTCTCCCCCCCACCTTCTCTCAAAAACTTTAATTCCAATTACACATATGCAAAAAATCAATTCTACATTTATTATTTTTATAACCATTAGGTGAAGTTTACTTTCCCGAAGAGTGTGTGTGTGAGATCAATCTTATGAAACAAGCAGGTGGATATAGTGACAAAGACTTGACCTTATATTATGATTTATATACAAAGTCACTATTATACATTCTTTCCCAGCATATTTTTAGTTATCTTCTAATACCATGAAGAAGATTTTGGCATGTGTTCATTTTACTCATGCTTAGCATTTTATGATTAATTTCCTTTTTCTATTTACCTGCTTAGTACATCATTTGACATTAAATTTCTTTGGAAGCTTCCAGATTAGTTTGCACATGTTTGGGAACCAAGTTAGCTCAAAATGAATCATATCTTAACCAATTACAAAATATCCTCTAAAGTTTTTCCCTTCATTAAATAATGAGTCATTATAATTATGTAGATATGTGGGTCTAACACTCTACCTCTGAGTCTTAAAAGAGAAAAATTTCATAGTTTCATTCTATAAATTTTTGAAGACGTAACCTAGATTCAGAGGACAGCGTGTCCCTTTGACTGCTGGCTCCAGAAGTTGATAGAAACTACCAAAATATACTGAAGCTTTTTCTTCCTGATTATACATTATATATTATTGTAAAGTGGACTTATGGTAGCAGATTTGGCCAAAAGCAATATGATATATTTTTTTAACTTTTTTTAAGATTTTATTTACTTATTCATAGAGGTGCAGAGAGAGAGAGAGAGAGAGAGAGGCAGAAACACAGGCAGAGGGAGAAGCAGGCTCCATGCAGAGAGCCTGACGTGGGACTCGATCCCAGGACTCCAGGATCATGCCCTGGGCTGCAGGCGGCACTAAACCGCTGCGCCACCGGGGCTGCCCGCAATATGATATATTTTTGAGGAACATGATTTACATCTAGTAATTTTTGCAAGTTAATTTTTAAACACTTCAATTTTGTTATATTTGTGTAGGACAGTAGTATCTAATTCATGTTCTTTAAAGAATTAAAAGAGGTAGTGCTATAAAGTACATGTCACTATATCAGATGTATAGTTATTGCTGAGTGAATTGGTAATAAGAACAATAAAATAATAACTAGAATCAAAATCACATTCAGAGTCCAGCCACAACATTATACTCTAAGTACACTTTGCTGAATCTGATGAAATCCCCTCTTGAGACTAAGTATATATTTAATATTTAAGTGAAGCCAAACTGGACAATTGTAAGATGTTTTGAGTGTCCAAGACACAGAAAACATCTAAACTCTCTGGCACCTTGAATTAATAAAGGGCCCTAGATATTTGGAGTAAGAAATAACTGAGTTTAAAAGAAACTTACCAAAGAATTCCATGAGACAAAGGCATAGAAAAAGCACACTTAACATGTTACGTCCTATGGATTTGGTACTTGAATACTAACTATACTATCTAAATACGTGAGATAATTATTCAACAACGTTAGAGCTCTGACCTAAAAGTTCAGCCTAACTTCCCATGAGAGCTGCTTATAAGGCTTTATTATAATGTGATTATGATATAATTTAGCCTCTAAGTACATATGTGAGCCAAAGGGTACATTTTATAGACTCATTATTACAAGCTTGAGGGAAAAAAAGCATAGAGCTATCATCTGAGAATTTGGTTTGGTATTTTTAAATTATGAGTGAGCAATGACAGCATGTTCATTTTCAGTAGGAGCAAAGCCTTCATTTTTGTTCACCTGGAAAAACAGTGCATTCTACTGAATCCTTTCGCTCCATCAAACCTAGAGATAGTGTAATAGACTTGGAAATGCTTATCATTTTAAAAGAATATGTGTTCAATTAAGCCTCATTGCTAATAAGATCATAAAAGAGAAAAAGAAGAAAAAAAACCTAAGGGGAATAAAATTAGCAGTTTTTCAAGGGCTGGAAACCTAAAAAGACTATTATTGAGCCCTCCAGGCAATTTCATTAAAGATAGGGATGGAAGTCCAATGAACTCTTTTCTACAAACTACTGCCAAGCATTCTTATTCCCTATCCCACCCCAATACCCATTCACAAAAAAACAAAAACAAAACAAACAAACAAACAAAAAAACACACAGAAAGATGTAACCTGGTAGTATCCAAACAGTCTTCACTTCCTGGCCCTTAGAAGTATGTCATGATGAATGAAGACTTTCAGATAGTTTGATTATGTTGTCCAGGGCAAGTCTTACACATGGACTTAGTATTCACTTATGTTATAGAAGCTTTTCTGCTATGCATGTATTCTAGACCAGGTATTTTTTCTGCCTGATAATCCTATTTTTAGGGTTATCCTATTCCAATAGGTTATCATTGTGTATCTAGGAGTTCCATGCTCATTTTCAGATGTTGCTAACAGGTGAATTGTAAATATACAATCTATCTTCACCTAACAACAGAAGGTGATACCATTGCATGA
Source organism: Canis lupus familiaris (assembly GCF_011100685.1). NCBI lineage: Eukaryota > Metazoa > Chordata > Mammalia > Carnivora > Canidae > Canis > Canis lupus. Next base: position 25,208,783 of record NC_049223.1, on the reverse strand, counting down.
AATAGTGTTAGTAGCAGGATAGTTCATTATATCTGTCGTATGAAATATACCTTCAGAATAGTCTAAATTTTGACATGAGGAGAGATAAAAATGATGGGATTTAAGGTTAAGTATTATTCGGGGGAATCATTTGTATAAAAGATGCCAAGCATCTTTAAAGAGATTGAGGACTCTAAAGGAAGATAATATGAAAATAGTTTCACTGTGTCTTAATACTGATTTTATATTTGAAATAATAAGATTACTTGAAATAAATAGAATGGGCTAAAAGAAAAACATAATATAACTGATCTAGAAGCTCAACAAACTTCGAGCTCTTTAAACCTGAAGAAAACTGGCACAAGATACATCAAAATAAAAATACTTGCAGCCAGTGGTAAAAACAACAATAAAAATAAACAAATAAACAGAAAAAAAAAAACCAACCAAATATCTTAAAAGCCACAAGAGAAAATGGACACATTCTATAAAAAAGAATGAAGAAAAAAATGACAGCAGATTTTGCCTTGGGAATAATGCACATAGAAAAGTAGTAGAACATCAATAAAGTACCAAGAGAAATAATCAGACTAGGATTCTGTAGCCAGCAAAAAGATTTTTTACAAATGAAGCTGAAATGTGAACTTCTTAGACATAGAAAAACTGAAAGATTTAATTACCAGCAATACTGCATTATAAGAAAGAGTAAAGGAAATCATTTAGGTGGAGGAAAAAATTATACCAAAGGAAAACATAAAACTGTATAAAGGAATGCAAAAAAATAGAAATGGTAAATTTCAAGATAAACATGAAAAGCTGTCTTTTTATTAAGTGAAGCTTTTAAAGAAAGAAATTTATGACTTGAAGCAGAAATAGCTATATGCTATGGGGTTTTAAACTATGTATTAGTAAAATGCAGTACAATGGTAACACAAAGGTTAACTAGGGAAAAATAAAAATATGTGGTTGAAGTGCTTTTATACTATATATGAAGGTGATATAAATACCTTGTAGTAACTACTAATATGACACAAAAGAAAGAGTTGTAGCTAATAAAACAAGAGGAGATTAAAAGGAATCACAAATACTCAACTGGTATAAAAGAAAGTAAAGGAAAGAAAAGAAAAAGGACAGATGGGATAAATAGAAATCAGAAAGCAAGATGAAAGTTTAGCTCAGATCAATGATTACATTAATTGAAAATTGTCTAAATATGCCATGGAAAATTAGATATTGAGAGATTGGATTAAAAAAAAAGAAAAGCCAGCACCAACTATATTCTTTCTTTTCTTTTTTTAAGATTTTATCTATTTATTCATGAGAGACACAGAGAGAGAGAGGCAGAGACACAGGCAGAGGGAGATGCAGGCCCCATGCAGGGAGCCCGATGCAAGACTCCATCCTGGGTCCCCAGGATCACGCCTTGGGCTGAAGGCAGGCACTAAACCACTGAACCACCCAGGGATTCCCCCCAACTATATTCTTTCTATAAGAAATTCATTTTAAATACAGAGATACAAACAGATTAAAATATATATATATATATATATATATATATATATATATATATACACTAAGCTAGTAATGTTGAAAAGAAAGTGGAAGTGACTATATTAGTACAAGTTTTCAGAGCAAAGAATATTAATGGGAAAAAAGATCATTTAATAATGAAAGAAGTGTCAGTTTACCAACAGTAACTAATAATCCTAAACTTGCATGAACTTGATAACAAAGCAAATCCCATACAAAAAAAAAAAAAATGTAGAACACCAAGGAGAAATAAATCTGCACCCCTCTTCCAATAATTTATAGAACAAGCACAGGGTAAATCAGTAAGGTTTTAGGACACGTTGAACAGCACTATGAATGAACTTAACCTAACTGACATTCAGAGAAGATTCCAACTAACAACATCAGAATATGTATTTTCTTCAAGGGCATGAGGAAAATTTATAATGATCAATCATTTTTTGGGCTGTAAACAAATCTCAAATTTAAGAGGATTCAAGTCTCAAAATGTATGTTCTCTGACCACAGAGCAAATAAATTAGAAATAACTTACAGAAAGATATTTGGGAAATCCCTCAAATAACACAAATAACTGAATAACATACTTGTAAATAACTCCTAGATAGAAGATAAAATTCAAAAGAAAATTATAAATTATTTCAAACTGAATGAAAATTAAAACAAAATGTAAAATTTGTGAGATGCAGCCACAGAAGAGCTTGAAGGGAAATCTGTAACTTTAAAAAAATCTGTATTAGGGATCCCTGGGTAGCTTAACAGTTTAGCACCTGCTTTCGGCCCAGGGCATGATCCTGGAGTCCCAGGATCGAGTCCCATATCAGGCTCCCTGCATGGAGCCTGCTTCTCCCTCTGCCTGTGTCTCTACCTCTCTCTCTCTCTCTCTCTGTCTCTCATGAATAAATAAATAAAATCTTTTTAAAAAAATCTGTATTAGAAAAAGAGAAAGTGCTCAAATCAATGAGTTCTATTTTCACCTTAAAAATTAGGAAAAAAAACAACTAATGAACCCTGAAATGATCAGAAGAATGGAAATGATGAATATCAGAGGAGAAATAAATGAAATGGAAAATAGATAACAATGGAAAAGATAAATGAAACAAAAACTAAAAAAATCAAATTGATGAACCTCTTGTCAGACTAACAAAGACAATAAAGGTGAAAATACAAATGATTAATATCAAGAACTAGACATGGCAAAAGCTTCTACAAAGATTAAATTTTAAGGAAAATTATGAACATTTATTATGAATTAGTTTGCCAATAAATTCCACAAATTAGATGAAATGAACAAATTCCTTAAAAGATGTGAACTAGTCATTGAAGGAAAAATAGCTAACCTGATTCACCCTTCTTTTATGGAACAAATTGAATATATTTTTAAAAACCTTCCCACAGCTAAAACTCCAGTCCCAGAGGGCAACAGTGGTAAATTCTAGCAAACTTACAAGGAAGAAATGATACAAACTCTTACAGAAAATTGAAGAAGGCACTCTTGTCCATTCATTCTATGAGGTTCGTGTTATTCTGAGACCAAACTGAAACAAAGACGTTACAAGAAAAGAGAACTATAGGCCAATATCCCTTGTGCAAATAGAAAAATTCCTACCAAAACTTTAACAAATGAAATCCAAGAATATATAAAAAATTACATCATGAATGTGATTTTCTCAGTACAAAATTCAACTTATTAAAAAATCACTGTAATTAACCATATTAAAATATTTTTAAAGATTTTATTCATTTATTCATGAGAGACACACAGAGAGAGAGGCAGAGGGAGAAGCAGCGCCCCCCCCCCCCCCAGCAGGGAGCCTGATATGGGACTCCATCCCTGGGCCCTGGAATCAGGCCCTGAGCAAAAGGCAGATGCTCAACCACTGAGCCACCCAGGCATCCCATATCAAGAGATTTTAAAAAGCATTGTATACACATGCACATCTTAAAGGGGTAGCAAAAAAATTTGATAAAATCCAACACTAATTTCTAGTAAAATCCTTAGTAAACTAGGAATAGATAAGAACTTTCTTAATCTAAGAAGACATCTGCAAGAAACCTATAGCCAACAACATACTCAATAGCCAAGACTTTGAATGCTTGCCTACTGGGATGAGAAATAAGGAAAAGATGCCTACTCTCACTATTTCTGTTCACTTACAGTAAATTGCTAGCATGTGCAGTAAGGCAAGAAGAAACAAAGGGCATTCAGACTGGAAAGAAACAAAAAAAAATTGTGTTTTTTTTTTTTTTTTCAGAGACAAATGATTGTCTATGTGGAATATTCAGTGTACTCTAGAAAAATAGTACCAGAACTAATTAGTAGGCTTAGGAAGATTGGAGAATTCAAGATCAGTATACAAAACCCAACTGTATTGCTATATAGCAGTAATGAACAACTAGAAATTGAATTGAAAAACTTTACCACTTATAAGGGTAAATCTCATGTTAATATTTTTACCACATTTTTAAAAAAATGACTAGCATACTTAGAATTTATTTTAAATGAATATGGTCCCCCTTTTGCAAGAAAAAAAAAATCTATGGCTTAATTTTTAAGAGGTAGGATTTCATTTTTAAAATAAAATTTATATTGCATAAAAAAACCGACTTATGATAGCACCAAAAAAAAAGAAGTGCTTTGAGAAAAAAATTTCCAAAGGTATGCAAGACCTGTACACAAATTTACAAAGCATTGCTGAAGGAAATTAAAGAAGTTATAAATAAATTGAGCAATATATCATGTTTATTGATTGAAAAGACTCAATATTATTTAGATGTCAGTTTCCCAAATTGATCTATTAATTCAGTCCAATCCCAATAAAAATTCAAATTGACAAGCTTAATCTAAAATTCATATGAAAATGCAAAGGACCTAAAATAGCCCAAATTACTTTAGAAAGTGTTATTATGTACACTTGACCTAAAGATTGATAAGTAGATCAACGAAACACAAATATACTTACATATGGATTCAATTTATTTTTTACAAAGGGATACACAATTTAGTGTAGAGAGTATAATGTTTTCAACCAATAATACTGGAAAAATTGGATATCCATATATTTTTAAATTATTCATCTATACCTCACAGCACATGAAAAATAAACCACATAGAAATTTTTCTCTCTTCCTCTCTTTCCACGTGTGTACGTATTTGTAATGTAAGCACACCATTATTTCCTTAACATTGAAACACACTTCTCCTGAGTCCACTTTTAGCCTCATCTACTTCCTCACTCTCCTTGCTACCATTCAAAAGCAAAATTCCTGAAAGAGTTGTCCATTCTCCCTGTCTCCTCTCTTCCTTTCTGTCTTAATTCCTCTTCCTGTCTCAGTTCCTCTTCTCTAATTCTCTTTTCAATCAGCTGCAGTTAGGCTTTCACCCCAGTCACAGCACTGGAAGTGTTTTTGTCAAGATCATCAGTGATTTCTCCTTCACTAGATCCAGGAGTCATTTCTTACTCCTCATGTTTTCTTATTAAATCAATAGCAGTTGACATAGCTCATCACTTCCTTCCAGATACACTTTGTATCTTAGCTTCCAAGATGCTGTATTCTTACTTTCCTCCTCGCCAGACTGTTCATTTCTTCTTAGTTTCCTTTGACATTTTTCCTCTTATTTCCAGTCTCTTAGTGTTGGAATATCATAATGCTCAGTCCCTACATGTGTCCCTCTTCTCTGCAAACATTCATACCTTCGGTGAGCTCATCCCATCACATGTTTTTAAATACCAATCATTTAACTTCAGGTGGATAGGTATAGCTCACACTTCACTGTAATTCCAACTCAAGTATCCAAGTACATAGTTGACTCCTTCCCCTCTTAGGTATTTAAGAGTATGTCCAAACCTGTTAATGTTGATTTGCCATATATTTGCTCCATTGGGAGTCTTCTGAATCAATTAATGGCAACCATATTTTCAGTTACTCAGGCCAAAAATCTCACAGTCATCCTTGATTTATTTATTTTATACCACATTTGGTCGTTTTGGACATCGTTTTAGCCTTCAGAATCTGGCCTCTTCTCAATATTTCCAATGCTGACATAATAGATGGGTGCTTATTTGCTTTGATTTAGAGAACTTCCCTATGTATCCTATATAATAATAATTATTTGCATAATCTTTTTTAGAAACCAAGTATTATATCTATATTGACATTTATAATTGTAATGGATTCAAATGAGTCTACATAAGCTTTCCCTGTTATGGCTTATTCAGGAAATATTCCTTAATCTGATTTAATAAAAAATAATTTCCTGTGTTTTATTTTTCAGATTTTAAATGTTTGCTCTTCATAATTATGTCTATAAACTACGTAGAACTTTTTTTTGTTTGTTTGTTTGGTGTGAAATAAGAATCCGCTCTCCCCTGAAACATTTACTGAATTGTTTGATTCTTAAAATGCTGTATTGTAATACCACCTGCACCTTCTTAGCCCAGGTTTTCCCAGAAGCAAATCCTGGACCTGGATTAAGGGCTAACACTGCATTTGTAAAATGCAAGCTGAGGTAATGAGGGTGAGGATAAAACAAAAGTGAGTTAGGGTAAGATGTGAAACAAGACCATACCCTGCATTGATATTTCAGCTCTGTGGCTTCCAAGGGAGCTCCCTGCTCAGACACACAGCTCTCTCCAGGCTCCTTTGGCAAGGTTGCAATGTGGATTACTTTAGAGTTATGCACAGGAGGGAGGACAGGAGGAAAGTACCTGCTTGTCTGCTTCCCTTTTCTGTGGTTCCATTGGTCAGTGTGCACGGTGCAGGGAACTAGCTCTCCTGCACACCTGGGCCAAATCTCCAGCTCCCCGCCATTTCTCAGAAAGCCATATTCCACTCGCTGGGTGTATTACTCCAGTTCAAAAGTGCCCAACCGGGGTTGCCTAGGTGGCTCAGTGGTTGAGCGTCTGCTTTTGGCCCAGGGCATGATCCCAGGATCCTGGGATCAAGTCCTGCATCGGACTCCCCCACAGGGAGCCTGCTTCTCCCTCTGCCTATGTCCCTGCCTCTCTCTGTGTGTCTCTCATGAATAAAATAAAATCTTAAAACAACAACAACAACAACAGTGACCAGCTGGTGGGGAGAGGGTGCCCATCAGCCAATCAAGAGGGAGAAGAGAGAAAGGTCAAGGAATTCTGAGAAGGCAAACAAGATTTATGTCTAATGTGGTAATATTTCAAGGTACCTTATAGGTTTGAGTCTGTTTCTGAGCCTACATTTCTACTCCACTAGTCTATTTATCTGTCCCTAGAGCAACATCAGACTGTTTTAAATACCATCACTTTACAATAAATTGTATGTCAGGTAACTTATGATAGACCTTACATTTTTATGGGCCAATCTTTCACATACATTTTAATCAGTTTGCCAGGTTCCATAAAAGAATATCTAATAGTGATTGGGATTACATCACATTTATAAATTATAAATAAAGCTTCATCTTTATGATACAGAATCTTTCCATCCTTGAACATAGTATTTGGGTCTTCTTCATAAACATCTGGAAAATTTAGATTAGATTTATGCTTTATGCATTTTTGTTCTTATTGGGAAAAGGATCTCTTAAATTCCATTTTTAAATTGATTGTGCATATATATTAAAACAGTATTGACCTGTGTAGGCTGATCTTTACCCAGCAAGGTTACTGAACTCTTATTCTGTATTTTACATATATTCTTTTGAACTTTCTATCTAGATGGTACTCTATTAAGTTTAGATTTTTTCTTTTAAATTCTTCAGCCTTTTATTTCCTTTACTTTTTTGTCTAATTATATTACCTGAGACTTTCAGTACAATGTTGAATAAATGGAGTGATAGGAACCATCTTCGGCTTATTTTTGTATTCATCTGATCAGATGACTTCTAATGTTTCATAATTAACATTCATTTTTGGTAGATCTACTCTATCAGGGTAAGAACGTTCTCTTTTATTGTAGTGAACTAAGAGTCTGATTCTCACTAATTGATTATTAATATTATCAAATGATCTTTCTGTATCTGTTCACATGATCAAATATTTCCCATATGACTTGTTAATGTAGTGAATTCCATTATATAGTTTTATAACATTTGAAAGTACTTCCATAACTACTCTACATTTTCATGTTGAATTAAAGAAAAAATTTTTTGCTGGTTCACTACTAGAAAAATCTCATCCTTTTGAATATTATGTTTTCTGTTTATGCCATCAGAGCTCTTATATAAACAAACATCTGGCCTTCTGAGTTCATCCTGCCTATTTCTTAACCACATTTTTATGTTTTCCATTTTATTTCTATGGTTATCCTCATTGTTTTGCTTATATCTGTCTCCAGGTTCACAGACATCTTCAGCTATGTCTATTGTGATTTTTGAATAATCCATTTATTTTATTTTATTTATTTTTAATAATCCACTTATTTGAAAACTTGAATGACTATTTTTCATTTCTTGATACTCTATTTGCTTTTTAAAATATATGTATGACCCTTCATCTTTCATTATTTTATTATAATTTCTATCCCTTTTGGAGCAAACAAATCTAAGCTTCTAAAATTCTCTTTCAGATATTTTATTGTTTCTAGATCTTTGGGTTTAAAAGTTCTTGTTTATTATGTCTGCCCATTACCCTTCCTGGTAGATGTTTTTCCTTATGTGGTTTATAATTTAATTGTAAGTTGATATTCAATAAGGATTCACATTTCTCCTTGGGAGTTCCATGTGCTCTAGGGTATTAATGTGACTCCTCAGAATAATTTTGGCCTATTTCTGATAGAACTTCAAACTTGATGGTATGTTGATTATTACCTTGGGAGTCCCATGCCAATGTAAATATCATGAAAGTATCATAATCTTAGCCCCCAGAGGCTGGGGTTTTTTAGTTCACATGAAATCAATTTGTAAAACTATCCATTCATCTTTATTTTTTGTGCAAATCCAAAGGCAGGTAGCAGGTATTACTACTACTTCTCTGGGGTGATGAGAGAGATTTTCTAGCATGCTTTTCAGGGCCAAGCTGATCCTAGCTTCATGAAGTTATAACTCTTAATCTCCTATATAACCTTAAGGACTTTGTGGCAACACCCCAGCCACCCATCTTCTTCAACCTGTATCTAAATCTAAACCACTAGACTGCCAAAGCTTCAATTCAAGCTCATTACATTCTATGTGAGTTCACTCTTTGTTCTTGTCTTTGCCTTTTCTTATTTCTTGGCTATATTTAAAATTGCTGTGGCGATCATTCATCCATCATTTATCTGTGTTTACATTGGGGAAGGAATCATTCCACTATTGCCATAATTTCTGGTCTATTTATTGTTCTACAACTTTTCTTGCAATTTTGATTTCCATACTTAAGCTCACTGTATTCTTGTCATTTCTTAACCTCCTTTTCATGTGTGAATGTTTTTTTCATTATCTTACCCAAAATAGGGTATTTCTGCCAATAAGTAGATACACATCTTACAAGTTTTAAAATTATATGTCAGTTTTTTACTGTCTAAAATGTAAGCTTAAAGTAAGAGACTATATATCATACTTCCATAGCTCTCTCTTTTCTTATAGTAGCTAGTTAATATTTATCATTTGGTCGTAATAAAATAAAAATTCTAGGGAAAAAAGTATTCAAACTTTTTGAGTGTCAGAGAATATTTTACAGTGCTACATACATTATTAATGTAATCCACATGTGGAAGCTATAGGAATGTGCTCTTTAGATCTCCTTCTGAGGGGGAAAAATAAACTGCTATGAGGAACTAGTTAGCTGACAGCTTTGAAATCCACCACAACATTTACAATCAGGTCAGGCTGTTCCCATTGAGGTCAAGGAAAGGAGTGACCATGTCAGGAGTACTAGAGGCTGGCCATTCTGACCCAACATAGGACTCCTCTAATGGGCCGTCTTTGGTCTGGGGCTCTATTTGACCCAGCTGGGACTTTCTCAGAGCTACAATCAGAGGCTCTTATTACCTAATCCTCCCTCTTCTTCCCTGTACCTCCATCCCACCACTCTTCTCAGTTCTTAACATGATTCCCTACAGTAGTAAACACTAAATGAAAACTCGTTAAATGCTTTAAATGAAGAGTGGATTTTATAACTGTTGTAAAATATTTAAAAGGCTAGCCAACGATGGGAAATCAGTCTCTCTGTACTATACTATTATAAGGTGATTGTTGTATTTGTTGGGGTATACTCTAAACTGCTGTAATGGAGACATCATAAAACATAGTAGATTGAATAAGAAAGGAGTTTATTTTTCTTTCAGTTATAGTAAAGGGTCCAGGACTGAAGAAGACAGTCCTGCCATCTTGAATACATGGCTTGAATTCCAGAGTCAAAATAATCCCTTCAGTCCTTGAGACAGAGCACATAGACAAAGAGTAAAATGTCTACATTACTTTGTCTACAAAGAGCAAAGGGTACAGGACAGCACACATCTAATTGTTTTAATGGCAAGACATGGACATAGCATGTATCATTTTTTCTTCATTCACTTGCCTAGAACTTAGTCACATGAACATACCTTGCTGAAACAGAGACTTGGAAATAAAGTATTCTGCTATATGACCATACATCAGTTAAGTCTCTATTTCTGTAAAATCAGAGGAGAATGTTTATTGGGGCAACCAACAGTCTACCATAAATTATAGTGAACATCTTCTAAATAGAGCTTAATAAGAAACAATATGTCAACTGCAAATTAGTTGAGCTACTTATTATTAATACAATTAAGCAGAAACATGATAAACATTTGCAAAGGATAATGTACAACTAGTTCTCTTTCTCTTTCCAGTGGGAGGCTCAAAAAAATAGCTGTTAAAGACTATGATTTTAAGATTGTTTGTTTAATTCTTACACTATGTAGGACGTATCGTATACAGTAGGTGCTCAGACGACCTGCATCTTCCAACACTGTAAACTCCATGAGAGTAAGGACCGTGTCTATATAAAATTCTACTCTATGCCAGCACTAAGAAAAATACACAGTAAATTGTAGACAAATGATAGGCAAATACACATTTGTCGAAAAAATGAATTCACGGCTATTAAAAATCATGGAGTTGAAGCTAAAATGACGGGGAAATACACCTCTGTTTCAACAAGAAGAATTTTAGATTGACACTCAACACTTAAATGCTCAGATTTTGTATTGCAAAATATTTTACTACATCTTCAAAAGGTATTGCATAAACATGAAACACAAATATATGTTTATTATATTTTTGGCATTTCTCAAAAGCATATAGAAGTGCTTTCTCTCCTGAAGTCACAGAAATGATGAGTGGTTTTGTTTTGTTTTGTTTTGTTTCTTTTTTTTTCAGGTACAAAATGACTTGTAAGCTCATTGCTACACATTAGTATCCCTCACTTGAATTTGAATCTTTGTTCAGCTTATAAATTCAAATAGCTAGTATTTAAATTAAAAGTGGTCCCAAAGTAAATAACTTAAAATAATGTCAGTGTCCCTGGAGAAGAACATTCAACCTTCTCTATACATCTCTGTTTCTGGTAATTAAGATTCTTCGTACTTCAGAGGCTCACACTGGGGACTGGGAGACAAGATAAATTTTTACCAATTGTATATTCTCTTCTCTCTTTCTCCTTCTTTCCCTTTCTTTCTCTTTGTCCCTCCTTCCCTCCTCTTTCCCTCCTTGTTCTCCTCACTCCTACAATACCCCTTCCATTCATCCTATGTGCTTTGTCCATTCACCTATTGGTGAATATTTACCAATTTACCAATAGGAATATATTTACCAATAGGAATATATTTCTTTATTCCTCAAACCCAGATTATTCAAGTATGCTCTCTCTGAGTGTAGTAGTAATAGGATATACAATCTATAGGAATCATATGGAGAATAAAGAAAAGATGAAACAGATAAAGAGAAATAATATCACTATTGTTTTTGTTTTTGTTTTTTTTTTTAATTTAGCAACTGTTAGAATCATCCAGAAACAATGTTCTTGGTAATTTTTTGTCTCTTTTATTCTTTTTCTCTAACTTATCCCTATTTCCCATTTGCTTTGATCAGATTCTTAAAGAATGACTAAATTTTGATCAAGCATATTAGAATGTACCATACACTGATACATTAATATATGTATCATACTCATATGCTCTGTGTTATTCCAGGGATAGATGAAAACTAGCTCCATTCTATATTTTATGAAAAATGCATTCTCTACACAAGTAATATCAAAGACTCTAATATATCCTGAAGCTGCAATTCCGGTTTTTACAGCAGAATCTATTTAAGATTTTTAAATGACTTGTCTTTTCCTGAAGAATAGAGTATTTGCTCATATGTGAGTAAGAGTGAATAGCTTTTGCAGAGGTGTCTCATGAAAAGCTAGGGGCTTACTTTGATGTCAGTAACATTTTGAGAAGTAGATGAAATCAGAGAGCAGAACATATCATTTGGTGATAGGTTGGGAGGCTACCTATGGCCTAGTGAGTACAGAAATTGGTTATGTCATTTCACGTACACCATTCACGTCCTCAATCACTGTTCAGATAGCCCCTATTTTATTTTTTACTACTTCTTTACCACTAACTTAACTCCTACACTTATTTAACATGACCCCATCAAGACCAACATATACTTTTCTAAGATTTGGCCCATTAATTTGCTAATTCCCAGATATGTCAATGGCAGAGTCACATATGTCATCGAGATTTGCCCTCAAATATAATCTGCAAGACTAGCTTGTGTCTAAAAGTACTGTCTTACCACCCATCCATGTGCTATTTGTGTCATATCTATGAAATTTTAGAGATCTTTCTTTATTTTATTTTACAATGTCTTAAAGATATTTATTATTTATGAGGGAGAGAAAGAATAGGAGGAGGAGCAGAGGAAAAGAGACAAGCAGATTCCACACTGAGTGTAGAGTCCAACACGGGGCTCGATCTCACTACCCTGAGACCAAGAGTCAGACACTTAACGGATGGAGCATCCAGGTGCCCATCTTTTTTTAATGTAGGTCTTTCTCACTAGGAACTTCTCTACTAGTACTGCTTTTGCTGTATCCCATAAGTTTGGTATATTGTGCTTTGTTTCTATTTGTCTCAAGATACTTTCTAATTTCTCTCTCAATTTCTTCTTTGATCCAGTGGTTGTTCAACAGTGTGTTGTTTAATTTCCCATAGTCTTTTTGTTATTATTTCTAGTTTTGTTTTGTTGTGGTTGGAAAAGGTACTTGGAATTATTTCAGGCTTCTTTAACTTGCTTTGTGGTGTAGCGTAGGATTTATCCTGAAGAATGGTCCATGTGCACCTGAGAAAAATGTGTATTCTGCTTCTCTTGGGTGGAATGTAATGTAGATGTCTGTTAGGTTCATTTGGTCTATATTGCTCAGGTCTGCTGTTTCTTAATTGATTTTCTGTCTGGATGATCTATCCATTATTGAAAACGGGATAGTGAAATCTCCTACTATTATTATACTGCTGTCTATTTCTCCCTTCAGATTTATCAATTATTTGCTTTATATACTTAAGTGTTCTGATATGTTGGGTGCAAATATATTTATAATTATGATGTCATCCTAGTGAATTGACTCTTTTATTATTAAGTAATGACTCTCTTTATCTCTCTATTTTAAAAGATTTTATTTATTTATTTGAGAGAGCACAGAGCCAGAGAGAGAGCACAAGGAGGGAGCAGGGACAGATGTAGAAGCAGAAGCAGGCTTCTTGCTCAAGGACACAGGGCTCCCAACATGGGGCTCCTAACATGGGGATCAATGGCAGGACCCTAGGATCATGACCTGAGCCAAAGGCAGAAGCTTAACCAACTGAGCCACCCAGGCACGCCAACCTTCTTTATCTCTTACAACAGTTTTGACATAAACTCTGTTTACAACAACATGGATGAATCTTGTTAAGTAAATAACCAGACACAGAAAGACAAATATTGCATGATACTGTTTATTTGAGAAATATGAAATAGTCAAACTCATAAAAATAGAGAGTAGAATAGTGGTTGCCAGGAGATGAGAGGAAGGAAGAATCAGGATTCATTAGTCAAAGAGCACAAAGTTTTAGGTGGCAAGATGAATAAGTCCTAGAGACATATGATACAGCACAATTCCTATAGTATACTGCATTATATTCTTTAAAATTTACAAAGAAGGTATATCTTATGTGTCCCTATCACAAAATAACAGGAATAATAGCAAGAAGAAATAGAAGGAAGAGGGGAAGAAGGTGGGAGGAAGTTTTTGGAGGTGATGTCTATTTTATGCCATAGATCATGGTGATGGTTTTATGGATGTACACTTATATGTCCAAACTCATTAAGTTGCTTACTGTAAATATGTACAGCTTTTTGTAAGTGAATTATACCTCAATAAAATGATTTTTTACTAATTTTTAAAATGATAAAGGATATACATATCTCACCCTCCCTCAGCTTTAAATTAGATAACTTTGTCTCCCTTACTAATATTAGGGGCAAGGATTCCTCCAGAGGGTAGTGAGGTATCAAAACCATCCTGAAATATTTCTGGTTCAATATTAACTTGAATAATTTTTGTTTTGTTTTACCCTAAAGGAATCTAAAAATGGGCTAAGTGTCAAGTCTCCACTGAAAAATTTCCAGCCAGTATGCAGCATCACGAAGCCTGAAGCAGCCTGGATTGCAGTGCTGGTGGGAAGGGTAATCCCAGCATCACCTGGCCTAACATGGCAGCGTCATTGAAAAGTTTGGTCCTGAACTCCTACTTTTAGAGCGCAGTCATTTAAGAGAACACTAGAGAAAGACGACTCTCAACAGGACACATAAAAGCTTAAGAGGTGAGAACTACAGGGATTTACAAATGCCTCAAAGGTAGGGGAAGGCCAAGAGGCCTAGCGGGTAGATCCTTCATCCCTCTATCACCAAGGCCAACTAGGAGTTTATATACATGGGGCATTTGATTTATTTGATGCCCGGCTTGCACTACAAAATTCTTGTGTGTTTTATTTATTTTTTATTTTTCTTTAAAGATTTTATTTATTTATTTATGAGAGACACAGAGAGGCAGAGGAAGAATCAGGCTCCTCACAAGGAGCCCGATGTGGGACTCAACCCCTGGGCCACGGGATCATGACCTGAGCCAAAGGCAGATGCTCAACCACTGAGCCACCCAGGCGTCCCTCCTGTGTGTTTTATATCTAGTCCATTAATTCATTTTATAGTTAAGGAAAGTAAGGGACACAGAAGGAAAGGGAGTTTCAAAATATCCAAGTCATTATGCCAGTGTGTATGGGAATGAGGTAAAAATTCATGCCCTTTCCATAGAGTACTTTGTCCTGTTAATTTTCCATTGGTCCGAGGCCAAAAGAATAAGATCTCTTTGCAAATTATTTGCTTAGCAGTCAGACTTATGCTTCGAGTAACAAGCACAATACTTATAGTTCCCTGGAGTTAAGAAACCAGGTTTTCTCTTTTGTTTCTGGTCAAGCAATTCATTTTCCTGGGAGAATTCTGAAGTCAAATTCCATCTAAAATATTACTAACTTACTGGTTGGTTCTGAAAAAGAAGTTCTGAAGCAACTTGACTCAGAGCATGTTCTCTTGACAGATTGCTGCCCCCTGACCAACAGCGGTTACTTTACTCAAATTCCTGGTCTCCAGTCTCTCTGGAGTCCAAATCTTTATTGTACCAGGTGTCACAAGAATGGATGTTTTATTTCCCACAACTCAAGCCATTAAATGAAATTCTGACTTTTTTTCTTCTTTTTTCCTACATAGGCCCTTCCTTTGCTCTTGTTAGCTTTGTCACTCTTCTAGCATTACATTCTTTCAGGCTCTTTCCTTACCATCACAGGAACTGAAGAAAGAGTTTCTTTTCTTTTTTTTTTTAATTTTTATTTATTTATAATAGTCACACAGAAAGAGAGAGAGAGAGAGAGAGAGAGAGAGAGGCAGAGACACAGGCAGAGGGAGAAGCAGGCTCCATGCAGGGAGCCCGACGCGGGACTCCAACCCGGGTCTCCAGGATCGTGCCCTGGGCCAAAGGCAGGCGCTAAACCGCTGCGCCACCCAGGGATCCCAAGAAAGAGTTTCTTACAGAGCTGAATCTCTCCATGTGTTAGAATGGTCCTTATTCATTTGCTTTTTCATTCTAACCCTAGATGTAAATGCATATGTATTTTTCTTATTATTTATCAAAAGTTAATACAACCTGTGAATATCATTGACATGTTAGTGGCAAAAGTAATTAAAACTTAAATGATGGGGCATCTGAGTGGCTCAGTCACCTAAGCATCTACTTTTGGCTGAAGTCATGATGTCAGAGTCCTGGGATGGAGCCCTGCATTGGGCTCCCTGCTCAATGGGGGTCTGCTTCCACCCCCTCCTCCTGCTCATGCACGCTCTCTCTCTCTCTTATGCTCTCTCAAATAAATAAATAAAACCTTATAAAAAAAAACTTAAATGATAGTTTCAATGGTATGAGCAGATTCAAATTTATTGTCATGTTATAGTTAGTGAGCTACATAAATGTGTATCTAGGTTGAATTTGGAAATAAAAATGCTTCAGCAGTCCTTTCTTCAGTTACAGAAGTCTTCCTATTTCTTTTTTACATTACATAATAAAACCCATTAAGCATAGTTTCTGTTACAGTGTTTAAAAATGTGCTGGCTATTCACTATCTTTTAAACCATTAATCCTTATCTCTCTTACAGGGACTTTTAAGATCATAAAGAAGGAGATAGCAGAGGTATTAGATGCTGAAAATAGTCAGAAAAGGTTCCTTCATTTAATGTACCTATAAACCATCCCAAACCTTCTTCAATAGCCATGGAAGACACCAGCCTCCATCTCTGAGACTGGCTTTATTATCCTAGCATCCAGGAAGCACCCATCCATTTAGGGAAGATGATGAAAGGTTGTAAACATTTTTCCTCAACTGTGCCACAGAGTCAGAAGCATAAACAGTCAACAGCAAAATGGCCTTACCCAGAATGTACAGAAATAGCATTCTAAACATAGACACCATAACTTTCACCAAACATCCGGGAACAAGAACAGGATGTCTATTATCTCTATAGTTATTACATATTATAATTTCCAAAATTCAAAAGCATGGAAGTGAGATTTTAAATGGCAATTTTAGATTTTAAATGGCATTTCTATGATTATATATATATATATATACAAATTCTCTATTGGATAAACTACTTGCAAAGAGAATTTCATAAGTTTAGACTAGATAGGAAGATTAATATAAAATAACCAAATACCTATCTATATTTCAGTAAATCAATTAGAAATATAATAGTAAAAAGCACATCGTTCATAACAGTAACAAAATTATGAAACACATAAAGATAAGCATATCAAGAAATGTGTAAGACCTTTATAAAAAGCACCACATGAGTAGAGGGTATGAAAGATATATGTGGAAAGAGAGAATGCTCATGGATTAGTAGACTTGATATTTAAAACATTTAATCTTTTCAAGTTAATCTGGGAATCTAGTGCGATTCAACTCAAAAATTTCAAAAGGAATTTGAAAAGCTAACTCAAAAATTTGTATGGGATACTTAATGTGAAAACCAGCCCAGA
This sequence comes from Canis lupus familiaris, assembly GCF_011100685.1. Lineage (NCBI taxonomy): Eukaryota > Metazoa > Chordata > Mammalia > Carnivora > Canidae > Canis > Canis lupus. The sequence goes on along the minus strand of NC_049223.1, from coordinate 25,191,747 downwards.
AGATATTGAAAACAAAAACAAAACAGTAAGAGGAATGCTTACTCTATCAGATAGGAAAATTATCACAAAGCTAGATGTAATAGAACAGTATAATATTTATGCATAAATAGACAAATATATTATTGGGTCAAAGCAGATAGTCGACAAGTAGATGCAGTATGTCCGGGAATTTGAAATATGAAAATAATGGCATTACAAATTACTGAGGAAGAATGGCCTAATTGGTAAAGGCTACCAGGACAATTGACTATTTGATGTGAGATAGAGATCTAACTTAATGTTTGCTTTTTTTTTTTTTACAAAGACAAAAATGAATTCTCGTTATATCTAAGTGTAAAAATAAGGAAACTAAAACGAATAAACATAAAACTATGAAATTATTATGAAGAAAAAATAGGATATCCACAACATGGATTCATAAGGAAAAGATTGATAATTTTTCATTCCTAATTACCCCTAATCAATCTGATACATTCGATGGTATCAAAATATGAACATCTTTTGTAACAAAATATGCCATATATAAAGTGAAAATACAAGGAGCAATCTGGGAGAAAATATACATATAAAACAGAAGTAAAGGGGTACCTGGATGGCTCAGTAGGTTGAGTGTCTGCCCTTGGCTCAGGTCATGATCCCAGGGCCCTGGGATCAAGCCCTGCATGGCGGGCTCCCTGCTTAGTGGGGAGCCTGCTTCTCCCTCTCTCTCCCTGCTTCTCCTGCCTGCTTGTGCTCACTCTCCTCTCTCTGTCTCAAATAAATACATAAAATATTTTTTAAAAAATTTAAAAATAAAACAAAGGTAAAATACTGTGGATATATAAATTAAGAAATGTATATTAGTTAACTATATATAAAAGGCATATAAGCTAATAAATATGTAAACAACACAGTAGAGAATAGAATATACATATGAAGGTAAATAACAAGACATAATAAAAATGTCAAAAATAATTTTTAACCTCACTGATTACTAAGGAAATGTAAGAATAAGAAATAGCATCAATTCACAAATAAACATTTGCAAAAAATGGAGACTAAATGAAATTTTGTGGAAATGAATCCACACTATGGAATGCTATGAAGCAGTTTTATTTATTTTTTTTAAAGATTTTATTTATTCATGAGAGACACAGAGAGAGAGGGGGCAAAAGACACAGGCAGAGGGAGAAGCAGGCTCCATGCACAGAGTCTGATGTGGGACTTGATCCCGAGACTCGATCCCAGGACTCCAGGATCACCACCTGAGCTAAAGGCAGACACTTAATCACTGAGCCACCCAGGCATCCCTGAAGCAGTTTTAAAGAGTGAAATAGTTCCACACATACAGACATGAAAGATCTCAAGGGCAAATAGTTTAAACCATAATAGGTCAGATTCAATATTTTCTGGATGATTTTTTTCACTATGTTGAACTGGAAGTATTACCCAAAAAAAAGCAGGCACTCAGGGGAGGGACTTTAGAAAACTGCAGAAGATAGGATCCCATAGCCAATGGCTGAAATATGAGTGTATATTTGTCAGATAGAAATATGGTAAATGGAACTTCTTGGAAGAGGCCATACTCTGAATCCAGGCTCCTTAAAATTGCTTCCCCAGTCTTTCCCGTTAAGTCCTGCCAATGCATCTGGAATCAGCTCCCAACCAGCATCCTCTCCCAGCTTAGGTGCTTTTATACCTTCCTGCCTTATACCCATCTATATAGTTTACTCCACTAAGTATATCCCTCTGTCCTCCATCCATCTCTTTCAATTTGCCTGGCTAATTGCTTCTACACTTAGCTAGGCTACCACTTTCTTCATAAAGCCCTTCCTGATCTCGATCATCTCTCTCTGGGCTATCCTAGTTCCTCATGCTACTCTAACCATAGCATTTGCTCGAAAGTTTGAGATTCAGAATCAAAATGGATTAAAGAAAACAGTTCTCTTTTACCATCAGTAAAATATTGATGATAAAAAGGAACTGAACTCACCATGCAGTATGTGCATGGGTGTGTGTTTTGATGAATAAATTACAGAAAGTGAAGTACCAATGAAAGAACTTGAACAATTCTATAAAACTTAGTATGCAAATGATGCCATATCGAAATTAGTATAGGACATTATCTACCATCTAACTTCCCACTTGAATATACCTTTATACACATAGGTATAAAGATTTTTTCCCCCTCTTCCGGAAATCTTAGTAGGCTGCTAATGTCTCTTTTTATTATTACATTTTACAAATGTCAAAACAAAAGAAAGCAAGTTAATTTATAAAGTAAAATTTATAGATTTTCAGTGTTAAGCACAAGAATTTAAAAAATACCGATGTGTTCCCCTGGGCATTAGATTATAAAATTGAGGGTGAAAATGCCCTGAAAGATTAAATTAAGTGACAAGCAGAGTCAGTACATTTTTTCTCATATTATCAATACTTGAAAAGAAATGAAATCTATTTCTGAGTATATAAAAAAAGAAAGAAAATCAACATCACTCTGATCATCAGTGAAGAAAAAATATTCTTTGTGTATAATAATGCATGTAATATATCTAATATAATTATTATAATACTGTATTGTCATATAATAAGGAGTGCTGGTGAGCAAGAATTACCTATCACCTTCTAGGTCCTTCTAGCTGGACTAAGAACCAAATGGACATATGACAGATTAACAGGAGAAAGGCAAGTTTAATAGGGTACATAGAGGGAATCTACACAGATGTGAAAATTTCAAAGTCAGGCAAAATGAAGTAAATATGTCATCCTGATCTAAGGAGATAGGGGTAGGGGTCTGGGATTTCAAAGGGAAGGAATGTAGTTCACCGGAAGATGAAAAACAGTAAATGAAGGTTTGCTGGGCCACACAGAAACCAAAGAGAGGACTTTGATCAAAGTGGCCCTTGCTAGGTTCTTTCCTGTCCACTGGACTTGGTTCATATCATGATGTGGTTCTCTATGGTGATAGCCCTCTTCCTGGACCAGGCCTCTATCTAAGTTCTTTTCAGGCAGTTGTGGGGAGGGAAAGAGCTTTTCCTCAATCTGCTGAGTTTTGATTGCTTTATAACTCAAAATAATCTTCAGGCCACAGTGGTCCATCTTGGAGCAGCCTGCCCTTGGTTCCTACAGGAATGTCATAACCAAGGGAAAGGATTTCAGAGGACAAGTGAATTGAGACTATGGATGAGAAGGCAAACTAGAAAAAGATAAAAAAGAAAGAAAAATAAAATTTGATAATATTGAAATGGCTTATTTATTCAGGCATTACCAGTAACGTTCAATTACCTTATTCAATTAATTTTTAAAAATATTTATTTACTTATTTGAGAGAGAGAGAGCATGACGGGAGGGGCAGAAGGAGAGGGAGAGAGAATCTCAAGCAGATGCCATGATGAGCACAAGTCTGACTCAGGGCTCAATCTCATGACTGTGAGATCATGATCTGAGCCAAAACCGAGAGTCAGATGCTTAACTGAGTGAGCCACCCAGGTGCCCTCTACCGTATTCAATTTAATCTAGACTGAGACTTAGGATATTGGGATACACATACCGACTATGAAGACTGGGACCATAATCATCAGTTAAGGATTAACTGGCTAGATCTGATACCTGAACTCCGCAAATATAATGACTCCTGACTTCCCTCATGCTCTTTTAATAAGAATCAGAATCAGATCTGCAACTCCCAAATAGCTGCCAATCGCTGAAGCATAACGACATTGTTTAGATTTAAAGGATGAATTGCTGTATATAGATCACATTTTGAACCTGTCATGTAATAGCTCAAAGCACTTGTGTTTGCTTAATCTGTTGGAGGTTTCTGTATAACTTTAAAGTGTCTAAATTAATACATCACTAACATAGAAACCTTTCAATTCAGACAGATAGGAAATTAACATGTTGCTAAATGAATTACATCCATGGTTTAGCAAAACAACAAACAAAGGAACAAAAAAAAAACAAAAAAAAACCTCAAAACAGTAAAAGAGTTATATATTGATTCATGTTGTTAAAGTGGATTTCAATGTACAAAATACTAACTCAACAAAAATCAATAATTCCTTTTACTTCACAGTGTGCCATTAAAAAACATCATTCAGTTTTTCAAAGATTGGATGTTTAATTCCAGACACGTTCCTAATAGTTGCTGCCTTAGTTAAGAGTACACAATACAAGTTGACAGAATAAAGAGTGGGAGATTCTAAGGAACTGTGATGTCTCTGCATTCTCAAATCCATTCATTAGGCTTATTCTGATAGTGGGGAAATAATAAGACTACTGAAAGCTAATATTTTCTTTCATTCCCAAGTTCCAAGCTATGTGAGAGTGTCAACCCTTAATATGAAATGAATTTGACAATTTTAGTTTCAGTTTTGTAAGAGAGCTAAAAAATGTCCCTTAGACAAAAGACTTTTCTTTTATTATTTGACCACTGGAAGACTCGAGAATCCAATAGCCCCTCCCTCCTTGGGAGTTTCACTCACTTTGTGAAACAACTCATCACCCAGCTGTTTCTGGTCTCGTCTGTCAAAGAAACATCCATTGCCCAATTCATAGGAGGCTGTAAGACAAGAGTAAATAAGGCTAGTTTTCTTAACAAAGGTATTACATAAACACAGCTTGTTAATAAAAAATCTCTTTAAAAAAAAGAATCTCTTTAATGTCATTCATAATTACATGTGTGCGTCATCAGAAATGGTCACTTTACTTTCCATGATGTACCTGAAATATCATTTAATACCAAATATGAAATATAATTGAAAGTGGTTATTTTCTGTATTTATTCAAGCAATAGAATAAATCGTCCATTCTTTAAAATTGTCACTATTCCGCAAATTTGAATACACATGGTCTGTTTTTTTCCCCTGCTAGCTCTGGTAACTTTCTTTAAAGAATTTAAAAGGACAATCTAATCACCCTTAAAAGAAATGTGTTTTATTTTTATCTACTCTACAATTTAAAAATTCTTTCAATTTTTCTCCTGCAAGGAAAGTTTAATGAGGCATATTTGCTTGTTTCCATGGTATTTCAAAGGAGGATTACTAGCTGAAGACAAGAAGATGTATACAAAAAAAAAAAAAAAAGAGAGAGGAAGAAGGAGAAGAAATAACAGGGCTTGAATAAGACCAAGCTTTACTTTTCAAATAAATTTCCTTACAATAGGAGGTACTCATTCGTAATCTGTAAGACAATGCCAATCATTTTGAGTGTTATTTAAAGATGAGTTTTTCCTGGAAACAAAAAAGAAAAAAGAAGCATGTAACAAGAATTTCATCATACAACACAGTCTGTCACCACAAAATCCCAAAATACCCCATGTTAGTAATGACCAAAATCCAGTACCAAATAAATTGCTGTGTATGTAGAAAAAACAAGGATAAAGTCCAGCTTTCATTGTCTTTGATTTGATAGCTAGGATGCAGAGCTTTTTGTGTAACAGGAATTTTTTGTGTGTAACAGAAATTGTAAGTATCATTAACTTTGAACTCTGACATTTGCAAATCCAATCACAGTTGTGGAAGATTTTCTGAGGAGCAATCAACCAACATAGATTGTGCTAGTCAGGCTCTTTCATCTTCAAAGTATATATTGGTGATTTTCTTTATAATTTTGTTTTATAAGCATTTTGATGAGGTCTGAAATTTAAAATACAAAGCAATCAACTGAAACATTTGTTTAACAACTAATCCAAGGATATTACAATATCACATTTATAACCTGTGTTGATAATTAAATACTATTTATTAATATATCTGATCTCTCTTTAACATATTTATTTATTTTTATTTGTTAAATATTTTATTTATTTATTCATGAGAGACACAGAGACACAGACAGAGAGAGAAGCAGACTCTCTGCAGGGAGCCTGATGCGGGACTCGAGCTCAGAACTGGGATCATGCCCTGAGCCAAAGGCAGACAGATGCTCAACCACTGAGCCACTCAGGCATCCCTCTCTTTAACATATTTAAAATTAAGTGAGTGAGAAGCCACATGTAAGTGGGATACAGGTCTTGAACACACATGTGTCTGACATCACAGGTTCTATTTTAGCATTTCTGAAAAAGGGATACCAAGCATGAGCAATGTTATGTTGTTGAAGGCAATTCAATCTATTGCCAATGGCTAAACCAACAAAACAGAGTACAAACCACTAGAAAATGTGAATTTTATGAGGCAATATATTCTAGTAGAAAGAACCCTAAATTAAAGCCAAAAGGTGTTGGTTTCTAATCCTAAATCTGCCATTTAGTAAAAATACAAAATCTTGAGCTTTGGTTTCCATCAGGTGATAGATTGGATAATATCTAAGATACCTTTAAATTTAGGCTGCTATAAATTATGAGTGTGGGAGTGGGCAAGTAGTCAGTGGGCTTAATCTTCTGATCATTGAGTAGCTGTGAGACCAAAGGCTGGGAAAGAAAAAGGGCCACAGAAGGAGGAGTTCAACAAAGAGTAGACTAGGACACCTCAGTCCTCGGTATTATCCTTGTGTGCAATCAGAAGACTGCACAGTCATAAAGACAGGAGCTGGAGATGGGCTGGCCAACCCCTTGGACCTTCTTGTCTGTGAAGACCCTTGCAGCAGCAGCAACACCACTGAGGGCCTCCAAGGAAGCTGAATTCACTCAAGGTAATGTTGCCAGTGGGGGCCTTACAAAAAAACAGATGCAGTAGTTAGAGCAATAAAATCGAATTTCAGTCAGAAACTATTACATAGAGGAAAGGAGATGCCAGTATAGAGCTTGGGCTCCAGCGGGGATTTATCCTGAAAGAATAAAGTGAAAGGTACAGTCGATGGGAAATTACTAAGGAGAGAGATCAAGGGTTGGGGGGGGTGGGATTCTCACCAAGCTGACCTAATGGGATTCTTGTGAGGGCAGGCCAAGATAAGACACCACCTGGGGCATATTCAATCAGTTGTGGAAGGTGGTCAGCTATCAATGGTGGTGAGTCTCCCTAAAATTACCGACCGGTATTCTTGTTACTAGGCCCAGCAAGGCTTCGGGGAGTAGAGAGGAAGGAAGGGTAAAGGTGCAGGCATCCTTGAGAACGGGGTTCCCCAGAGCCTGACAAGTGGTTTATCAATGACAAGTGGTGCACCCAGAAGGACACATCGAAGTTCAAGAATCATTCAGGTGAGACATCCAGATGAGGGCAATTCCAGCTTCAGAGTAGAATTGGGAATTGCTTTAAGAAGAAGAAGAAAAAAAAAAGTTAAGCAAATATGTGAGTCTATTAACAATTATTCCCAGTGTATTAATGTTTTGGCTTGGTATTGTATTTTTTTTTCCTCCTAGAAGAAAAAACAAATTGTTTGTGGGTTTTACAGCTCTGCTGATCATACACATTTAAACAAATGTCCTCATTAACAATTCAGATTCCAGAAGCTCACAGCAGAGAAAACCAGTGCCCATTTTAATATTTCATTTAGTTTAGTTTTTTTTTTTTTTTAAGGCTAAGATTTCCTTGGTTAGTTGAGATGTTCTGAGAAAAAAATAAAGAGAAACACTGATTCAACTAAAGTGTTAAATATTCTCTGGTATCTAGAGCTAGCAACTTCTCGGCATGGGTTGAGCTGAATTTCAAAACCATTGTCATTCCTGAGACAACCTGTAGTTTTAAATGACTAGGCTGTCAGCCTTTTAGTTCTTTGCATTTGCCTTTTCTGCTATAGTGAATGGTAACAATTACATTGCAAACAGCATGTTATTTCCAACTGTTTTTTTGACAGAAATCTTTGTGTTACAAATATTGCAAACTTGAGTTCCTTTGCATGATTCATTTTTTATGTAAATCTTAAGGGTGGAGGTTTTTTTAAGGCTTTAATAAAATTGGCTTTAAAGTAATATTGACTTAATCTTCTCACATTAAAAAAATACTTGATAAAGGAGAGAGTTAAGGAGGGTTTGTATAGGTTGGAAACAATTTTTAACATAAAATTGTTAGGTTCATATGGCAAGACTTTGTAATGGTTAGAATTCACTGATGAGAAGAGGTAACTCAATTGGGAAAAAGAAACTAGGGAGATTATATATTCCTTTTTTTTTTTTTTTTTTTTTACAAAGAACGTGTTGCAATGTTTCCATTCTTAAAAGGGATAGTTTGATTTGTCTTAGATGTAAGCAAACTGAAAATATCATTTCTGAAAGAAGACAGAAAGAAAAGAGAATAAACTTTTGTGTTACAAAGTAGGGTAAGCTTGGGAATAGCAGTGGGATGAGCCAGATCCTTGAAGATGTTTATCTTTCAAGCTGATTTAAACTTTTAGCAACTACTAAGCCTTTCAAGATCTAAGGAAAATCCAGTAAGATCAAAGCTTAAGTTCTCATGTTCTCATTTAAAAAAAAAAAACTCTTAAATAACTAAAACAGACTTTCTTTAACACGTAGACCTTGTTTAGAAATTGTCATATGGATATTTGTAGTATACGTGTAGTAATTTTTATAGCAATTTGTAATTCGTAAATATATATTTAAAGAGATTGAATTGGATGTGTTTTTAGATCCTTTCTACTTTGAACATTCTGGAGTTCTAGGAAATGTTTAATTAGGCACAAGGCATTGGTGTTTGAAAGGAGGGAAGTGCATAGTGGATATAAATGTTTCAACCATTGACTAAGAGGTTGCCTAAACTTCAGACAAATACATGACAATGGGCAAACATAGACAGCCTATTCATGTTGACTAACTTCCTCTGTAACATTCTCTAGTATACCCTTTGCACTTTTCCCAGTGCTTAAAAATCATCCTGCTTTTTGTTTTACCGGGGTTGCATTCAATCTCAATTCCTTATTGCAATATTCTTGAATAAGATTTTCCCTTCTGTTTAATTCTGTCCAATACAGTATTTCTTTGATACCCACAAGGAATACGAAATGTAGGGAAGTAAAAGTCATGTGTATAGTTCATTTAATACAAAAACAGAGTCTTATAAATTAGTATAGGAGAAGTCACCAGACATTCCTAAAAGAGATTTTGCTTTGTAATTACATATACAAACAAGTAAAATGAACATATAACCTCTATTATTAACCTAAATTGTAGTGCATCACAATTCACTCGTTTTTATTTCATCATATATACCTTTTATGATTCCAAAATGATTTGAAGTGGCCATAATGCATTGTAATTATATAAGTGAATACACATTGAATTCTGAATGATTAAATACCTAAATTTAGGGCACCTGGGTGGCTCAGTGGTTGCGCATCTGCCTTTGGCCCAGGTTGTGATCCTGGGGTCCTGGGAACAAGTCCTACATTGAGCTCTCCGCCGGGAGCCTGCTTCTCCCTCTGCCTGTGTCTCTGCCTCTGTGTGTGTGTGTCTTTCATGAATAAATAAAATGTTTAAAAATAATAGTAATAATTACCTAAATTTAATAATATTTAAGTCAATAGTTTCTGTTCTAAGTGCTTCTTTTTACTTTTAAATATAATTCTAATATCACAATTAGATCAATGTTTTCAAAGTATCAACCCTCAGACCATCCTCATTTGTCCTTTACATTGTGTCTGTATATAATCAGCCACTAAAACTTATTGCTTCTTAGACAGCCCTTCCCCTTGCTCAACGACTGTCACTACTATCTGTGCTTATGTCATTTACTGTCAACGTTAACATAATATACTATCCAACTGTATGTGTTAATATATCTAATAAAGACATAATGATAAAAAAAAAAAAACTTCAGGAAACAGGTAGATGAAGGGTTACAAATAACTTTGTTTCAGAAATCTCCCCCAAATCCATTTATTCAAACAATAGAGAACTGGCAAAAGCCCTCAGACCAATAGATATTTCTCCTAAGATAACCACAGACTGCTTTAAAATCCTCAACTAGCTTTGTTCATCAGTGCCACGCTAGTAGGTCATAAACTATACTCAAGCCTTATCAGCAGCTTCCCAAACCACTAATAGACCCGCTCCCTTTTCTAGATAAAACCTCATTAATATACTGCCTGTTTCCTCTCTCCTCCAAAAAGTGACTAAGAATCTTACTGAGGGAATGGTCCCTTATGCAAGAGGCAGTATTAAATTTAGCTTTGCTTTAGCAGCAGGTTATGTTGATGGTCTTTTGGGGGAATCTGCAGTTAGTACCATTGAAGACCAGTGGGCATTTGGCCATAAGTGGTGGGCATTTGCCTGGAGTTTGGGTCTTTATCTTTTATTGGCAGCTGTGAACTAAGGGATGGGATATTTATTATTTGGGGAGGGGATTTCTTTGGGAGCAGGATTTGATGCTTTTTCTTCCTTACTTGGTCAGGGTCTCTGACTTTCTTTGTCTTGGGCCTGTCTGGTTTGATCTGGCTTCTCGTGGTCCTGTTTGTGGAATGGTGCCAGGGCAGATTGCTAACTCTCCTGATAAAGGGACTCTGACTCCATTTTTAGTCTCCAGCCATCCTGGTAAAGCCTAACTAACTGCATACTCTAACAGTTGGAGGCATGAATTAGGTTTTTTATTGCTTTTCAAAGTTCTATGGCAAACTAACAAAGTACTTGGAAATACTAAATGCATAGTTGTATGACCAGTCAACTTCCTGATTTGTGCCTACTTGGATTTTCAGTATCTTCCAGTTCCTTCCATCTTAATCTAACTTGGCACTGGCTACACAGAACATAGCTCCCAATTGACCTCTAGCTCTAGCAATGTGGCCTTACCTACTTTTGTTGTGCAAATTAATATTAGCAAACCCATGAATGATGCAGAAGTAGGTGCAGGCATACCTTGTTTTATGGTGCTTCACAGTATTGTGCATCACAGATATTGCGTGTTTTACAAATTGAAGGTCTGTGACAACCCTGCATGGAGCAAGTCCATCAGCATCATTTTTTCAATAGTATTTGCTCCTTTCATTTATCTGTGTCACATTTTGATAGTTTGTGCAATATTTCTTTTTTTTCAGTATTACATTTTTTACGCTAGTTAGTGATCTTTGATAATACTATTATAATTGTTTTGGGGCACCCTGAACCATGCCCAGGGAAGAATGAATTTAACAATAAACAACGTGTGCATTTTGACTGTTCTTTCCATCTCTTCTCCCTCTCCCTCTCCCTCTCTGTCTCCCTCCCTCTTTCTCCCTCCCCTTGGATTTCCCTATTCCCTGAGATACAACAATATCAAAATTAGGCCAATTAATAACTCTACAATGGCTTCTAAGTGTTCGAGTTAAAGGAAGAGTTGCAGGCCTCTCACTTTAAATCAAAAGCTAGAAACAATTAAGCTTAGTGAGGAAGGCACATTGAAAGCCAAGATAGGCCAAGATCGAGGCATCCCGTACCAGTTAGTTAAGTTGTGAATTCAAAGGAAAAGTTCTTGAAGGTAATTAAAAGTGCTATTTTAGTAAACACACGAATAGCAAAACTGCCATCTTGCTGATACGGAGAAAGTTCTAGGGGTCTAGATAGAAGATCAAACAAGCCACAACATTCCCATAAGCCAAAGACTCATCCAGAACGCAGTCTAACTCCGTTCAATTCTATGAAAGCTAAGAGAGGTAAGGAAGCTGCAGAAGAAAAGTTTGAAATGAGCAGAGATTGGTTCATAAGCTTTAAGGAAAGAAGCCATTGCCATAACATAAAAATGCAAGGTGAAGCAGCAAGTGTGAAGCTATAAATTCAACTCCTTTAATATAAATATTAAAGCTATTCTTGATTGAGCTTTGGTAGTTGCAGGCTTTCAAGGAATGTTTCCATTTCACTTATGTTGTCAAAGTTATTACCATGGAATTGTTCATAATATTTTATAAATATCTTTTTTGTTTCTATAGTCTTTAATGTTGCCGCCAATATTACTGCTAATACAGATCATGTGTCTATTCTTTCTATGTTTCCTACAAAGAAGTAGGTTTTTTTAATTGATTTTTTTCAAAGTACCAGCTTTTAGGTTCATTCGCTTTCTCTGTTTTTCTGTTTTTATTTAAGTGACCTCTCCCCTGCTATGTACTATTTCCTTCTTCTCCTTATTTGGTATTTCATTGATTCTAAAATTTCTTTTCAGGTAGGAGCTGAGGATATTGCTTTGAATCTTTCTTATTAAAGCTGTTTTGTTTTTATCTTTATGGGCTTCTAAGTATTTTCTAATTTCTATTTTTATTTTTTGACTTCAGAATTGTTTAGAAGAGTGTTATTTAGCTTCCAAACATTTCAAATTTCTAAGTCTTTTTTTCTGTTATTTCTAATTTAAATTCACTGTGGACAGATAACATATTTTATATGATTTGGCTACATTTATGTTTACTGAGACTTGTCTTATGGACCAGACTATTTTGTTTTCAGTAAATGTTCCACATGCATTTGAAAAAGTACATAGATTCTTGTATTCATTGATTCTGTTGTTTTGGGATGGAATATTCTGTAAACCTCAATTACATCAACTTAGTTGAGTATTATTCAGGCCTTTTATCATCTTACTTATGTCTTGAATATTTATTTTATCAATAATTGAAAGTCAGTTATTAAAATTCCTCAGTATAGTTATAGATTTGTCTTTTTCTCCTTGCAGTTCTATTTCTCCACTTTCACTTTATGACTTGTGAAGCTCTGTGATCAGATTCATAATTATTTAGAATTGTTGTATCCTCTAGATGTATGGACTCCTTGATCACATTGAAATGGCCATATTTATCCTCAGTAATATTATTTACTCTGAAATCTACTTTGTCTGATATTAATAGTTTTCTTTTCATTAGTGTTTTCCTACTGATATATTTTTCTTACTCTAAATTTTAACCTATTTGTGTCTTTATATTTAAGTCAATTTTTTAGAGCCTTGCTCTTTCAGGCAAATGATCATTTCTGCATTTTATTTTATTTTTTTAAATTTTTATTTATGATAGTCACAGAGAGAGCGAGAGAGAGAGGCAGAGAGAGAAGCAGGCTCCATGCACCGGGAGCCTGACGTGGGATTCGATCCCGCGTCTCCAGGATCGCGCCCTGGGCCAAAGGCAGGCGCCAAACCGCTGCGCCACTCAGGGATCCCAATTTCTGCATTTTAATTAAAGATATACAGACAATATCACATATTTTGATTATTGATAAAGTCGGATTTAAAACAAAATTTCCCTCATTTTTCCTCCGTTAGAAGAATGGAAGAAGGTCTGTAAAGTATCCCTCAAACTGAGAAGGTAGTTTAAGACCAAAGAATGAAGCAAGCCATTCCATGCTACTTCCACAGAGTTTTATTCAGAGTAACTTACTGACAGGGTCAGGGAATGGGGATTACGTGGACAGATGATCCAGGCAGTACACAGACATTCTCTGCCCAGTCCTGACCTTAATCCCCAGCTTTTATGGAGTGAGGGGCATGGTGGTGAGGTGACAGGGTAGTTATCTAAAGTGGCACCATCTATGCACTACTCATCTCTACTAGCTACCTAAAGAAGCACTTTAGGGAAAATCAGAACAAATCTTCCCTCATTTCAGTCTGGGCATACATTATCCTCCATGGGGCCTGGAATGCATAGCCCTGAGGGAGGGAGGTCATTGCATGGGCACAGACAGGATGGAGGGCTAAAGGTGAAGTAAATATTGTCAGAACTCCTACACCCTGTTTTTTTTTTTTTTTTGCCTTGTTTTTAATTGAGTATTTCCTGTAATTGCATTTTACTTAATCTATTGCCACATTGGCAATAACTACTATGATACTTAAGTGGTTACTCAAGTGAATTTGTATTATATGTCATTTACTTATCAAATTCCATATTTAAGTGAATAATTACTTCACATATAATAATCCTATGACAGTATACTTCTATTTTTTGTCCTCCCTCCTTGAACTAGTCTTGCCATATAATTACTTATACACGTTCTATAACAATTATTTTTTGTCTTAATCTATTCTCTTTCATTGTGAATAGACTTTGTTTTTTAGAGAAGTTTTAAGTGCATAGTAAAATTAGAGAGTTGAGAGAGTTCCCAAATACCTTTTTCTCTCTATATATATATCTTCCCCCACTATCAATATCCTGTACCAGAGTGTACAGTTGTTAAAATCAATGAACCTATAATGACACATTCATAATCATCCATAGTTTATAGTTTACCCTAGAATTGTACATTCTATGGGTTTTGATAAATATATGATGGCAGGTATCCACCACTGCAGTATCATACAGAACAGTTCCACTGTTGTACAAATTTTTTATGTCTTACCTATTTATCCTTCCCTCTCCATTTCCCCCCAGGACATCACTGATCTTTTTACAGTCTCCATACTTCTGTCTAATTCAGAATGTCATATAGGTGACATCTTACAGTATGCAGCTTTTTCATACTGGCTTCCTTTACCTAGAAATATTCATTTATATTTCCCTCATGAATTTTCATGGTTTGGTAGCTCATTTCTTTTTAATAATGAGTAATATTCAATTGTCTGAATATTATGCAGTTTATATACCCATTTACTTCATTGAGAGTACTAAGGGACATTTTGGTTGTTTCCAAATTTTGGCAATTATAAATAAAGCAGCTATAAACATCCATATGCAGGTTTTTGTGTGGACATACATTTTCAATTCATTTGGGTAAATACTAAGGAAAATGATTGCTAGATCATCTGGTAAGAGTAGGTTTAATTTTGTATGAAATTGGCAGTCTTCCAAATTGGTTTTATAATTTTGCACTTCAATCTGCAATGAATGCAGATCAATTTTTTGGAGCCTTGCTCTAAAAGTTCCTGTTGCTCTATATCCTTGCCACAATTTGATGTTGTCAGTGTTCTAGATTTTATTTTTTTTATTTTTATTTTTATTTTTATTTTTTTAACTTTCATTTATTTATGATAGTCACAGAGAGAGAGAGAGAGGCAGAGACACAGGCAGAGGGAGAAGCAGGCTCCATGCACCGGGAGCCTGATGTGGGATTCGATCCCGGGTCTCCAGGATCGCGCCCTGGGCCAAAGGCAGGCGCCAAACCGCTGCGCCACCCAGGGATCCCAGTGTTCTAGATTTTAGCTATTCTAATACATGTATAACAGTATCTCATTGTTGTTTTAATTTTAAATTCCCTATGATATATAATATGGATCATCTTTCCATCTGGTTATTCATCATCTCTTTGTCTTTAGTGAAGGGTCTGTTTAGATCTTCCCATTTGAAAAAAAAATTTTTTTTTAAGTTTTTCAGTCTGTGACTTGCCTTCTCATTTTCTTGGTCCATTCTCTTTTAAAGAGCTTAAATAGTCATAAACATCGCCTGGTATATTTACCAATATGATTTTGCTCTTCATTCCTTTGTATAGATCTATGTTTTCATTTTATCACTTTCCCTCTACCTTTAACCTTTCATATAGTGTACTTCTGTTGGTGTTGAATTATTTCAACTCTTCTGTGCCTCAAAGGCATTTATTTTTCTTTTATATCTGAAAGTATTTTCATTGGATTTAGAAATCTAAGCTATTTTGTTGTTCCTTTTTTTTTCTTTTTAAAAAGATTTTATTTATTCATGAGAGACACAGAGAGAGAGAGGCAGAGACACAGGCAGAGGGAGAAGCAGGCTCCATGCATGGAGCCTGATGTGGGACTCAATCCTGGGACTCTGGGATCATGCCCTGAGCCAAAGGCAGATGCTCAACCACTGAGCCACCCAGCTGTCCCTATTTTGTCGTTCCTTTAATCATGTCAGTTCTTTGAATTTGTTGTTCCACTGTCAATTGATGTGCATCATTTCTGATGAGAAATCTGCTGTTATTTTGATATTTATTGAATCATTGAGTTTTGAGGATCTGTGGAATTTTTATTAAATTGGGGGCATTATTTCTTTTTTTAAAAGATTTATTTATTTTTTAGAGAAAGGGATTGCAGAAGGGAAGGCAAGGAGGAGAAGAGGGAAAAGGAGAGAGAAAAGCTCAAGCAGATGCTGCTGAGTGTGGAGATTCATCTGGGGCCCTATCTCACAACCTTGAGATCATGATCTGAGCCAAAATCAAGAGTAGGTCCCTCAACAACCTCAGCTACCTAGGCACCCGTGGGGCATTATTTTTTAAAATACTTTTCTTGGGGCCCATTTTCCTTCACGGATGCTATTTAAATCGCTTGAGGTTGTTTCACAAATCATGGTATTCTGGAGTTCTTTTGTGGGGTTTTTGGGGTCTTTTTTCTGTTTCTTAATTTTTAGTTTTATTACTATATATTTAATCTTATCTATCATAATATATAATGTACTGTTAATTCCTGCATATTTTTCATTTCTGACATTTTAATTTTCATCTCTAGATGTCAAATTTGAATCTTTTCCCCATTATCATCCATGCCCCTATGTAACATTCTCAATCATTCTCCTTGGTGTTTGACCATATTAAATACAGTTATAATAACTATTTTTTATATTCCTATCTACTTATCCTGTTTATGTGTCATTGGTTTTGATGGTCTACCATTTCTACAAATTATGAAAAATAGTTTTCAGCTTCTTTACATATCTAGTTTTTTGTTTTGTTTTATTTTGTTTTGTTTTAGATTTTACTCATTACGTGCTGGGTACTTTTTCATTCCTATACATGTTCTTGATTTGTGGGATCAAGATGGGATTCAGGTAAGTTGCTAGTAAATTGATCCTTTCAGCTCTTGCTTTTTTGTGTTCATTATGGGAGACCAGAGCAGTCCTCACCTAGGGCTAACTTTGTTCCACTATTGAGGCAAAGTTTTTCTGAGTGTTCCATATGACACTCTGTGGATTATGAGGTTTCTCCCTCTAGCTAATAGAAAAGGAATCATTCTTAGCCATGTTTGAACCCTAGGGATTATTCCTTCTCACTCTTCTAATGGTACTTATCCCATGTTCTCACATCCATTCACTGATCAGATTCAGCTGAAGAATTGAGTGGATGGATCCTCTGCAACCTTCAGTTTTCTCTCTGTGTGCAACTCTCTTACTCTGTTCTATAATTTTAGGTTCTTTCCTAATCAGAATCTTAGCTTTATTTCATCTCAAAGAGACCTCTGAGTACTGCCATAGTTTCCCTCTAATGCCATGGCCTGGAAATTCTCACTTGGAAATAAAGTAAGAAATAAAACAGCTCATCTCATTTGTTTCTTGTCTTTCTGAAATCATTGTCTTCTCTTGCCTGATGTCCCAGTTTCTATAAAATCATTTTTCTTACATATATATATTCTTTTTTTCCTTAGTCTCTGGTACAAAGGTAAATTCTGACCTGTGACTCCATCTGGGTTGGAAACAAAATGTCTCTCTGATTTTAAGGCCAATTCATGTTGTGTTTCTAATATTCCATGCTAATTGTTTTGAATAAGGTTTTGTTGAGTTTGAATATTGTTATAAAGAAAAAACTCTGATATTCTAAAAAAAAATACCATATCTGAACATACTTTACTTTTAAATGTAACAGTCACAATCCAGTCACCTACTCTTTTTAAAATGAGCCCTTATATGTGCATTAAAACAATTATTTAAAGCAAAAAAAAAAAAAAAAAATTCCAAGCACTCGATTTTTTCTTATTACATAAAGCATTGAAAAATAATTTTCCAGTAGGATTGTGAAGTGCTAGAGGTTAAACTGAAGGATATGTTAGTTTCTCTTTCTTTGGATGGGATAATTTTGGTGAATTTCTCTCTCAAGACCAAGTAATGATTTTTGAGACCCTTTGCTGGATCTTTCACACATTGTAATCCTAAAATTTGCCTCCATTGTGAATTTTTATAACCTCACATATAATTTTCTTCGCCATAACAACTGTAGTATATCTTTAAGTTTTGCTTAAGTCTATATGAAACAATTCCCAAACTTTAAATTGTTAAACTTTTTGGTCAATATTCACATTATCATTGGACTTGTAAATATAGTAAAGATGGAGAATTCAGCAATCTGAAAGTCAATATCCAGAAGTATCTCCCAATAATTAAAATATTCAAAAAACACTTTCCACTTAATAGATATTAAATACAGAATAACAATTAAGTCTTCAGAGTAATTTGATTACCAAGCAGCTCTACTTCCAACCAAGTCAGCTTTACTGATCCATTTTTTCTCCTTCCTTCTTTCCTTCCTTCCTTCCTTCCTTCCTTCCTTCCTTCCTTCCTTCCTTCCTTCCTTCCTTCCTTCCTTCCTTTTCCTTTGTCTTTCTTTCATGATAGTGTTTAGGGGGATATTGGGACAGTGGTGCTGAGATATAATGTTAAGTGATGATGGTAAAGCCATACCTAGTAGATTTTCATCCTACCGCAAATAAAAGTGGAAAGGATTGACTCTAGGTGTGTCCCTGTCCTTTTCTTTTCTTAATTGATAGTGCAAGGAATAGTTTGGGATTCTTGCATGTGTATGTCTCACAAACACATTCACAATGAAAAAAATTCAAAGCAATAGTTTAGTAAGAGAGTACTAATAATTAGTACTAGTATTATTAGAGTACTAATAATTAGTATTATTAGAGTACTAATAATTTTAAGAGTCCTTAAAATTCCCACTACATCTGATATTTCAAGATAAGGAAAAACAATTAAAAATTGTTTTTACTTAAATTATCTAGATACATGCCTCATCTACACTTTGCTCTTTGCATGCAAATATATCCTGATTATTTCTCAGGGTCCTCTTTCACTCCAGTCAGGTTTCAGTTTTTTAATTGATTTGAGTGGTTATCTCACAATTGTATTTACACATTTATACCCAGACAATTATCAGGTTCTAAAATAAGCTTTGACAAATCCAAAACTTTTCCCTTCTGAATCGTGGCTGAGCGGACACAGACTTGTGGCTTTAGCTAGCCCTAAAATTGGTATGTGTGTGTCTGTGCATATAAGTGTGTGTGATTACATTTATTTCATCTCATTTTGTACTTTTTTTCAAGTTTTTGTCAACTAAGCAGCTTTGTGAAACAGATGCTATTTATTATATCTTTGTCTTCCCTAAGTTGTTAATTTTAGCAGTCCATGGGAAACATTAACTCTAAAAGCTAAAAGCTTTTGTCAAATTAAATGTGGTCAAGAAGACATCAGAATATTACAGGAGTCTATTGGAAATATATATGCTTATTGGTTCTTGTATTGTCTTCTTTCTGCAGAGATCTATATTTATGCATGTTCCCGCTTTCCTTCCTTAGAAATCTATAAATTATATCTATATCCGTCAGTCTGACAAATGTATTACCTTATATACCAAAGGAGAATTTTGTCAGGAGAATTTTAATGGCTCGTAGGTATTGAACACAGCTGGTGACAAACCATTTCTTCTGTTATTGACCACAGCTTTAAAACAGCTTTCAAAACAGCATTCAAGAAAATCAGAAAAGTTGGGTACAATGTGTATTATTCATTAAAGTAAATTGCTGTTTATAGAACAAAAATGCACATGTTCCCAACTTTATTATCAGATTTAAATGGCAATTAATTAGGAAATGTCATAGTTATTATATCTGACCCTCTGAAGAATCTTTAAATTTAAACTTCAAAAGAAGATGTTATAAAATTATACCACTCAGAACTAGAGGAGGTTAGGTGATCCTTATTTTTAACCTTTCACATTCAAAGCATCACTGTAATCTCAAAGTTTTTCCAAACTTTTCCTTTTACTATGAGTCTGGCACTTTTAATGTATTAATCTCCACAAAAAAAAAAACAACCCTTGGGGTAGATAATCTTAGCATTGTTGTATTAATGAGAAAACTACATTTTGGTGGAATCAGTATATTGACCAAATGTTTACAATTGACATTTGAACTAAGGCTTTTCTATTAAAAAAGTTGTTTCTTATTAATTACACAATATGCTTTCAGTTAAGTAGCAAAGGATAATGATACAATGAGTACTTTAATTTGGTAGGCTGTAAAAGAACAAAACAAAACAAAAAACTACAACAACTAGGGATTCAGATATTCCCTGGTACATATTCAGTATTTTTAAAAAATCGTGGTTGAATAAATTAAACATCGAGATAGACCAAGAGACATCACGATACATTTCTTCATAAAGTTTTTCTATTATCTTTCTCCCCTTTCCTTTCTTGCTGGATTTAATAGTGTATTATTGTAAGAAAAAAAAAACTAATGTAAAAGTTCATAATAATGATCATTAAGCACCCTATGCACCAATGTCATGAACCCATTCTATTTCAGAGTCATTTTCAAGCCACAGTGTTTGACAAATTGCCATGCATTTTCAGAATCAACAACTAAGAGACTTTTTGGATTATTTTTATGAGAAGTGTCATTTAAGTATCCACCATCAATTGCAACTTTGCACTGAGATTTTAGCAAAATAATTTGCTTTTTTTCTATTCTATATTTCTCAGAGTGCCTTAATTGAAATTCCATCATTACTTTCTTGAAAATTGGTCTAAATAAAGGAAGTTAACTATGTTACTAACAAGTACTTTGACTATTTTAAACATCCATCTGTATTTCAAATGCTTATTTTTGTGTCTTGAGTATGAAGATCAGATATTAACCTTATAAGAAAAGAAAAAAGCAGTAATTTTTTAATCCTACAATTCTATGAATCTTTTCTTTTTAAATCAAATACATATCTTAGAAATAATAATACCTTTCAAATAATGAAATAATTATTAGACTTATTTGCTCAAGCATATCTTGTTCAATGATTTTCAACCTTTAAACTAGATTTTCATTTATTCATTTAAAAAATATTATTGAATACCTACTATATGCCACCTCTGGTGCTAGATTCTATGGATACAATGGTAGAGCAAAGCAGATACAGTCTTAGCAGTATGTTGTAGTGGGTTGGCCTGGAAGATATTAATCAAATACTGATAGAAATGTATTATGATAAGTTATGTTAGGTGCTGTGAAGAAAAAAGAGTGTTCTAGAAACAGCAGGAGGCCTGGTCTCATCTGATGTGGGATAGGGAATTTGGCTGGGAAAATCTTCCCTGAAAACAATGTTAAAACTGATTTATTTTTTAAAGGATATGTAGGGGCACCTGGGTGGCTCAGTCAGTTTAGCATCTGACTCTTGATTTCAGCTTAGGTGATGATCTCAGGGTCCTGTGATCAAGCCTCACCTCAGATCCATGCTCTGCAGGGAATCAGCTTGAGGATTTTCTCCCTCTCCCTCTGTCCCTCATCCTGCTCATGTGTGCTTGCTCTCTCTCTCTCTCTCAAAAAAATCTTTAAAAAAAAAAAAAAAATATATATATATATGAAAAATTAATTAGGCAAGGAAAAGAAACAGTAATTCAAAATAAGAAACAGTACAAGCAAAAGCCTCTAAAATAAAAAAGAACATTGAAAAAGAGCATTGAAGTAGCCAAGAATGGTAGAGACCAAACTAGCTAGGAGTTTGAGGTCATTTTGGGTGTTAGAGCCTCTACCCCAAGAGAAAGGGAAAACCACTGAAGGATTATATCTCACTGACACTGAATAAATATTTAGCCTTTTTTTTTTCTTATAAGGTAAATTACCTCATAAGCTAGAAGAAATACTCCCTTTGGCTATAACTTCTCAATATTGAACATGGAAGAGTATATATCCTATCTTGGAGTAAAATGCTATAAAATGCTATCTTCCTATAAATAAATAAATAAATAATGACTTAGGACCAAAAAAAAAAAAAAAAAGGACAGCATTCATTGTTTGTTAGAGTGTGGAATGGCTTGGAAAATGTTACTACAGAATTGCTCCATGATGGTTGTAGAACATGAGCTTTCTAAACTAAATTCTATTGCAGATAAGTAATTGACCCTACTTCCTGTTATCTGACTCTCAGTGAAGTTCTGATGGGTAATTAGATTCAGAAAGGTTAAGTCTTGAGAGTCCGCCACTTGCAGACATGAGCTTGTCCATAGTTCTTCCTGACAAGGTATTTTCTATTTACTGGTATGTCTTCAAATAATGTTTTCTTGATCCTTTGTCTCTTAAACTTCTGAAACTTAAATCATGGATTATTTTTTTCTATATTTTGATATGATTTTGACTTCTCATTTCACTGATTTTTCTTATTTCACATTGACTTTTATTTTGTCAAAGCATTACCTGCAAATGTAACATTAAATAAAAGCTAAAATGCCATTTAGCAACAAAAGATTATATTGAAAAAAATTAGTCTCTGTTTTCACCTTCCTATCCTGTCTTTCCAGTCCCAAATACAAAATCTTTTAACTCTTTAACAGTTACTTTTGTAAAAACAAAACAAAATAAAAACACAAACAAAAAAAACCCAGTTACTTTTGTGGAAAAAATCTGCCAAATTTCTAAGTAATAGGTACATTGATACGGCATATTCACTAGTTAGTAAATATCAACTTATTTTCTCTTTTTACGGATGAATATTTTGTCATACATCCCTGGTTTCTCCCTATATCAGACTACTTATATATTTTAATTTATTTTTACAGATTTTATTTATTCTGAGAGGACATGAGTGAGAGAGCAAGAGTGTGGGGAGGGGCAGAGGGAGAAGCAGATTCCCAGCTGAGGATGGAGCCTGATAGGGAGCTCAATTCCAGGACCCTGAGATCATGACCCCAGAAGTCACACTTAATTGACTGAACCTCCCAGGAGCCTCATATTTAATTTTTTTACTGTAGTAAGTTATTATCTCATTTTTGTATTTCTACTTATACAAACTTTTATTCCCTTCATCTTCCAAACTCACTCCATTACATTTCAATTTTTCAATTTTCTGAACATCTCTGGCTGGTTTCAGGGCAAGTGGTTTTGTTTTCTCTTCTTCCGAATCCTCTACTTCATGGTTGACTGCAGTGATGTGTGCACAGACACACAGAGACACACATACACACTAGAAACCAATATTCACGTCATTCCCTTTGAATATTCTCTTCTGCTACCAGAGGCTGGAAGCTAGCTGGAAGCTGCATGCACGTTCCAGAATTTTGTAGTAGCCATACTCTAATTTAGATTCCACCAATAAGAGCCACTTGTTTAAATTGGAAGAGCAACAAGTCATCACAGCAGATACCTGTGTTTTACATATGAAAGATCAGAAGGTTAGCCAGTAGTTTCCTGGCATTCTATTACAATCACACACTTCAGTGCTGAAGGCAGTTGATTACTGATTTTCCTTAATTGTTGAAATTCTCTGATTTCCTTAAAGCTAGTAATGGATTTGCCTGACCTTCATTTCCCCAGACTTTGAAACATTTTGAACTCTACATTCTTTCTATTAAATATCTCCCAGCATCAAAAATATAAACTATTTTGTTTGTTAAGTCGTTTCTCAGTTTTTCAACTCTATCCATTTCATGTATTATGCTTTGTTTTTAGAAATAATTCCTAATTTCATCAAAGATTGAGTTCATTTTTCTGGTTCTCAACCTTTTAAAAATTATTCATTTTAGCAATGACTTATTTATTCAACTGATTTATTCAACTCAATTTATTCAGTTAACCAGCTGAATACCAGCTCTATGCCAACTAAGAGAGCATGAAAAAAAAAGGTATAAAGCCTTCCAGCACTGAATGCATTAATTAAGCCTCAAATAGAATAAATAGTGAATATAGTAGTTCAAGTAACAATTTCAATAAATGCTAAGGGGATTTGTGGAGAAAAGGGAAATCAGTGTGCTCGCTACACAGCCAGGGGAAACTGCAGAGGGCACGTGTGACTCAAGCTGGGCCCTTAATAAAAGAACTTTGGGGCTGGGTAGAAGGAAGGGCATGCACTGAGGAAAAAAATATATGAGATCAGATCTTTGGAACTAGAAATAATTGTAGCAAGTTAGAAGCAGTAAGAATAAGATGGAATGAGAAGTGAATGATAGGTCAGTTAGATATACAAGCACGAGATTACTGATGGCTTTAGAAACTAGGCCAAAAATATTTTTATAAGAAATGAAAGTTGAGGATTATCATTCAGAGTTGATGGCATGATAAGAGCATATTTTGAGAAAACTGGTTTAGCCTCTCAGCTGGCACTGATGTCAGCTACACCGCACTTTCTGGTTTCATTTTAAAGGGGTTAAATTCCAAAGTCAAGAGGGAAGCATAGCCATCTAGAACGGGTCAGGCACCCAAAGCTCCAGGGATGCTGTGACATAGAAGAAAATGTGCAGTGGGGAGGTGGGCAAAAAGAAAAAAAAAAAAATAGAGACATTTGTCCTAGTCTAAGTGTTCGATGTACATCCAAGAAATCTATATATGACTTTGGGACCTGGTATCTGAGAGTTATTGCAACATTGGTTCTTTATTGCCATAATGGCTATATGACCAGTTTCTGTGATGTCCTTTTAGCATGAAGAGTTCTACACTCCCTAATGAACTGTTCCTTCCTTCCTTAAGGATTCCCACCCAGAGCTCCATCATTATCAGTACCATGTTTACTAGCACAAAAGATAGGACACACCGAGGCTCTCAGTCTCACCCCTATTAGGTACTCAGGGATAGAAATCAAAGGGGAAAAAGGCACATAGCAAAGATTTACCTACAAGTCCCAGTCTAGGTAAGAATGAAAGAAATAGGCAAGTTACAGCGACCATTGGTGAAGAATGAGGTCCTGCCTTTAGATTTACACGTTGTCTTGGAGATTTTAGATGATAGCTGGATTCCTATGTATAACCATTTATGTTTGTTCTGTAAGTTGGAAGAAATAATAGAAGGGAAATATTGTGATAGGCACATGGAGAGAGAATATTCCAGAATGGTGATTCTCAACCCTGTTTTTCCCAATGCTCCCTTCTTTATACAAACTGTTCTGTAATGCCTATTAACCATCCTTAAGTGAAATTCATAGACTATAGAACCTACTTATGCCCACCTTAAAATTAATATAACAATAATATAAAGTATATATTATATATTAAAATTCATATATTTTAAATACAAAATATATAAATATATTTATAAAATATAAAATATTAATAAAAATAATAAAATTATAACAAAATAACGTGTTTCTTGCATCTATGTGTGGAATAACCAGGAATGTGGTAGGTTCATACAAGTAAATACAGGTACATTATTTTGTTTACTTAAGTGCCATAAATGTAATTGTTATAACTGGCACACTTTTCTGAAAATGGGGAACAATCCTTGACCAAATTCCAAAGGAAATAAATGCATTTTCTCTTAATTCACATGTTAGTTGTGTTGTAAAATTTAGTGTTCATGAAAAGCATATGTGATATAGTATTTACATGTAAATAGAGTTAGGTTCTCAATTATAGATTGAGACAATATTTTAATATTAGTATACAATATTAGTATACAATATTTTAGACTTGGAAATAGCAGCATAAATGGGCTTTGCATCTAGATAAATTTCTAGAACCTGAGAAGGTTTTGTGTGATGTGGGAAACCATGTCTTTGAGGAATTATGCATTACCGCATGGCCTATACAATGTAATTAGCTTCCACCACAAACATTGAGACATTAAAAAAGTCTCCACAAATTCCAACACTCTTTCTAGGAAGTGTACCTGTTATTAATCTGTTCTGGGGACACAAGATGAGTGGAGCAAAGATGGGTATGGTTGGATCTAGGAAATATTTAATATGGTTACTCATTCTTAAACCCATATTCTGCAAGTTATTCTTCCTGGGATGTCTGCACTTTCTTTCTTCCACATCATTTTCCATATAATGTTTCTTACGCTTTGCCTCTCATCTCATCCAAGTGCACAGAAACAGAATTATTGGATCAAAGAATGTGAAAGCTGGAAGGGTCTTTAGAGATTACCTTCATTTTAGAGTCAAAGAGAGTGAATCCAGAAATTATATAGTGTGCCCCAGTTGTAGGCAGAATTTCAAGAGGAAAAATTCAGAGTTTTTAGGTTTTTTAGAGGAAAGATTCATATTTTAGCTGTATGTATGAAATGAATAGTTTCATTTAAGCAACAAATAAAAACTCACAATAATACTGTGATAATTATAGAACATAAAAACACATGAAACTTCTAGCATGTGGCTATATGTCCACTAATTCTGAGACTTTGGCCCTGGAATCTCCACCTCACTGGTGTCTGGTTCACCTGTCCACTACAGATATAATCCTGTCCAACCTTTGCATAACTTTGTGCCTCTTACTGTACAACTTCTGTTTATCTTTCATTCATGATGTGTTTTGGCCAGAATTGGTTGTAATTTCTTTGTTGGTGTTTATAATTACTTGTAAACTATATCAAAACAAAATCAGAATTATTTGCTTTCTGGCCATTTACAAGGCTTTCCTACTACAAAAACTCATGTTGGAAAAAAAAAAACTTATGTTGATTTATTTGCCTCATTTATTTCTTTCATGTCATAATCTCTTCCCTCACCTGCCTGGTCCACAATCCTTGGGAGTAATCACATGATGTGTAAATTAAGAATTAGGGGAATTAATTTTTAATTTCAAAATCAAGAGAAATAAATGTATTTTAGTATACAATATTTTAGACTTGGAAATAGCTGCATATAGCTACCCATTCACAGTACATGCACATAAGTATGTACATGTATATATGCATGTATTTGCACATGTATATATGTATGTATATATAAACATTTATACATAAAAATATGTACGTACATATGTAGGTATGTATGATATGAAGGACACACTGTAAGATTATTAGATCACAGTCTCAATTCTACCACTGACTCTTAATTGAATACTTCTTCAACCATACAAAGAATTCCATGGAGCTGATTGGTCATAACTGTTGGGTGACACAGTATGCCCCATGACGGTCTTTTCATTAGAATGGAATTGTATAGATCAGTGCTTTAACCAGAGATCTTTCTTCCAGCATTATAAAGTCAAATATCCAAACCCTATAGAGGAAGAGTACCCTCTATGACTTCCACAAGGTCAGAGAGACTCCAGTTCAGTATGCATATAATTTATAAAAGCAGCATACTAAGTCTATAATTTATCTTGATTTCAGTTGTAAAACGGATCTGGGTTTTCTGTTTTTTTTCCTCCTTCTAACCTTCCACCCTTGCTTAACCTCCCTATCACTGATGGTTTTTGACATATTTTAATAGATATTTTTGTAGTAATAGGGGAAGCTGAGATATTCATATTAGACACACTATTTGCCATTCTGGGGTGATTTATCAATATGTCAAACAGTGTAGGGAGAAATAAAAACGGAGCCTATGGAATCTGGTAGCTCCAATGATTTAGTTCCCATCCCAATCCCCAATCCAGAAAGAACCATAAAAGGCTTTTGTTTAGGATTCTTTCTTTTTTTATTTTAATTCAGGGAGTATATCCTAATGATACCTCATTGGTTTTGTAACGTTTAATTTAAAAGAGCAATCAGGCTAGTACATAATCTTGTGTCCAGCAAAGACAGGGTAATTTATATGGCAAAGCACCAGATGAAATGTAGAAGTTCCAAGTGACTAACAAGTACATAATTCAAGCCAAATCACATTAGGGGAGCCTGTGTGGGCTCTAGTATAAAAGCATCCCAAGGGACTGTGGCACAGACCTCTTTGCATTGAAATCAAACCCATACAAATTGTAGAGTTCTTAGTTTGAATTTTACTGAGAACTCATTCTCTATGGGGATTTATTCCTGACTCCTCACCAGAGACAAAGAGGAACTCTCCCCATGTTTTATGGAGCAATAACTGTCATTTCTCCAAATTTTAAAGTGGCCATAATAAAGTCTTTATCATAGGGTTATCCTGAGTATTAGTGAAACAGGTATACAAAGTGTTTAGCATCCTGACAAACCACAACAGTTAATAGATGGTTGTCATTCTTTTTCTTTTACTTTATTCATTCATTCAACAGATAATTATTGAGTGTTCAGATGGTAGGTGCCAGGCAAACAGCATCAACTACAATAGACAGAATCCATACTCTATAGGTGGGAAGGGGGTGGGGGCCATAAACAAAATAAATAAGAATATATGCAAGAAGTAAGGTGATGAAAATGTTATGACAGTAAAATCAAAGACAAAATAAGGGAATCAGAGTGTTAAGTCGTGATGGAAGAGACACATTGTGGTTTTTATAGGTGGTTCGAGAGGCTCTCTCCATGACAGAGACAGTTAAGCAGAGATGTGAAGAATGGGGGGGGGAGGGGCCTTCCCCCAGAGATGTCTGGGGAAGAGCAGTGCAGCCAGGTAAGGAAGAAGATGCAAACCCCAGAAGGTGAGCAGTTCAAGTCAAAGTCACATCCAAGTCAAAGCAGGGAAGAAGGAAATAGGAAAGACAAGAGTTTTTTAAAAAGGAGAATACTTAATTCATAAATAGCTACAATATACTCGGCATTTATCGTATGCTCACTTATAGGTGTTCAATAAATATTTATTGAATGAATCTATACAGTTATAATTTATTTAACATTTAATATGCTAGGTACAAATCTAAACATATTTAATATAATAACACATATAAATCCAAAAAATAAGTATAGATTGGCGAGCAACAACCTGTCATCATTAAAATAATATAAATCATTAAACAGATAGATGGATAATATTTATTAAACAGCCAGTAGTCTAAATATGTATTGTTAAGTGCTTTTGCTTATTTTTGATCGTCTCTAAAATCTTAGAATTCCAGAAAATATGTTTTTGTCCATATACTTGTGAAAGACTCATGGGGCATCCTGTGTTCATCAGCCTAAGGAAAGACATCCTTTGCCCAATTAATGGGTTGAATTAGAGTTACTAAGCAGGAATGGAATAATATTCCACAAATCTAAAATGAAATTATTTTTACCTAAGCACTTTCCATGTTCAGCTTTCAAAATTTGTAAATGAGAAAAAGAAAAAGGTCATTCTTTTCAGTCCCCAGAATCATCACTATAGCATTGTTCCATGCTCTTCCTTCTCCTTCACTCCCTGGTGAGTCCTGGAATCTGGACCTGAAGCTCTGGTCCTTCCAGTTGTTCTTCACACTGTCTTTCTGAGCAGGCCCTTTCTCACCAGTCCTGTAGCCATTACCACATCCAAAATTGCTTCCAGGCTTGCCATGTAAATCATCATACTTATAACTGCTAAAGGAATACGAGTTCTAATTTGTTACTAATCTGTTCAATAAAATTAACACCTTCCAATTCTCTATGGAAGGTATCTAAACTCTTTACTCATTCATTGTTCAGCCAGCAAGGTATGGCAGTTTTGTGTCTGGCATCATTTTAGGTTCAGTGGTAATTGCAAAGATAAAGGATTGTATGAGGTGTGCCATAAAGAGCTTCGATTCTTAAACTCATTAATTAGCAAGATGCAGTTGGATGGACACCATCAGAGACTGAGCAGGAGTTAGGATGCTGTTGTAGAAGTTCTGGTATTGAGTGAGATTTTTTTAGTATAATAATTGCATAATTATGAAACACCTTCTACATGGTGCACAGTTTATATGCTACAGCCTTGTGTTTCAAATGGCACCTTTGGTACTCTTGCCTTGAAATGTACATTTTTGTTCAGCATGTGATTTGTCACGTTACTATGCTCACCTTATGCATTCAGTAAATAGATCATTTTGGTTTTGTCACTAATTAAGTTCATAACCTAAGCAAACATTTTAAACTCTTGATCCTTTGTTGCATTAGATCTTCTATAAGCTAGCATGTAGCCCTATAAGTCTATGATCACACCGGAGGAGGGTAATCACAAAATTTCCCAAAGAATTCAGTGTGTTCTGAATGTGTTCTCTCAAGGAATTGCTTATAAGGCCAAATATTAAGTATCTATCAATAGAAAATTGGCTAAACAAATTATAGTATGTTATTATGATGGAATAAGCATGCTATTTTTAGTGACTATACAGTATGTATTAACTGCCATTCATATTGAAAGCAAAATGTTTCATAAATCATGTATAGCATGACCTCATTTACAGGGAAGAATATTAACCATAGTGCAAATTTCAGTAATCTCTGGAAGGAAGGATTTCAGATAAATTCTATTTTCCTCTTTATATTTTCTTCATTGTTTGATTATTTTTGCAATGTTCCTGAATCATTTTTGGATTTAGATAAAAGAGCTATATAAATGTTAGGAAAAGTAAAATTGACTACAGTAGATTATCAAAATAAACATAAAATATAACCCTGTGATTATGTAAATGAATGTGCTATCCCCTCTAGGTATTTTAGAGCTTCCTCAACTTATCTATACTCAGAACAAAAATCCCATTTCATTCAAATATTAGAACATTCTAATGGTAGAAGGGAGAATGGGTAATGTGAATGTTTAAGTCTGCTATCATGATTATAGCCTTCTTGTCTGAATTTTTAAAACATTGCAGTCATTTTCTGAGGCAATGGAATAAGTCAATGAGGAAAAATCCGGTTCTCAATATACTGATCTCTCACTTCTTTTTATTTATTGGTCATAACAGGCAATTAGCCCATTAAGGAGATTTCTGTTCAGTTTTTCATGTGGAAATGTGAACTGCTTTATTTCTTCCCTCTACCTTATTAAGTAAAAACTGCAAAAGACTCAGAATCATTGCACCTGAATCCAATTGGCAGCACCCATTTCAGTTTCAAAGTGGAAAGGTTTAGCTGTTCAGTCCCTGCTGCTTGAAGAATCTGTATTCCCAATTTAGAGTGTCAAAAAGCTATGGCTAATTATTCTCATAGCAGCGATAATCACACCAATTATGATTCTTTAAGAACTGAGGAGACAAGAGTACAGATAAGACTCACAAAGACAAGATAGGAAAAAAAAAAAAAAAGAGTGATTTCAAATATTAGAAACCTGAACCTGTGTAGACTTTTCCTTTTGGAAGGAATAACAATTAAAAAAGTATGAAAGAATCAAATTACCCCTTTTAAATCTATCAGATGTGGGAGAGCCATTGGTTGCATCTTCATACCATATTCCCACTCCTGAGGACCACTGCCAGCTTCTTGTTTGTAGCTAGCTGTCAAACCCTATCTTCTTCCCACTCCATAATGTATCCAAAAAAAGTCAGCAGCAACTCTAAGGAAATGAAAGTTATAGAAGGAAATATATTGTTCCTTCAAGAGAGTTTATCTTTACATAACTTTATGGAAGCTAGTAAAAGTTACAGAGAAATCATGAGGCATGGGTAAATGCTTTTATCCACAAAGGCACAAAAACATGTTTCTTTCTGTTTTACTTTAAACACGGGGAACTTTTTTTTATAATAAATGTATTTTTGTATTGGTGTTCAATTTGCCAACTTACAGAATAACACCCAGTGCTCATCCCGTCAAGTGCCCCCCTCAGTGCCTGTCACCCATTCACCCCCACCCCCCGCCCTCCTCCCCTTCCACCACTCCTAGGTCATTTCCCAGAGTTAGCAGTCTTTATGTTCTGTCTCTCTTTCTGATATTTCCCACACACTTCTCCCTTCCTTAATATTTAAACACGGGAAACTTGTCTACATTAGTAATAATAACAGAAGGAAAATAATCTAGATTATACTTTTAATCTCCCCAAATTTGATAAATCATTACACAACACTTTTTATTTCAAAATTGTACTTCATATTTTAGGTTGGTTCCAATGATCAAAATGGGGTTGGGTTTAATTTACAATATGCTAAGCCTGCAAAAAGATTCATTAATCAATATTATACTAGAATCTAAATGGTAGATAGAATTACAGAGAATATGAAGATTGGATGCTTGTGGAAAACAATGGAATATATTATCAGGACTGAATTATTCTTTTTGTTCTAAACTCTTTATTTCCATAGAAAAACAGCTAATTTTATTCAGATGGTTTGATGAAACTGCCATGCTAAAAACTCTTCATTAGGGAGAATAGGTTATGTTGAAAGCAGTGAAATGCATATCCCTTCGTCTTAGTCCATTCAGGCTGCTATTTTTTTAATTGAATGTAGAATATTTTATTTAGCAAGTCTCCTATTTTTTTCTTTCAAGATTTTATTTATTTATTTTTATTTTTTAATAATAAATTTATTTTTTATTGGTGTTCAATTTGCCAACATACAGAATAACACCCAGTGCTCATCCCGTCAAGTGTCCCCCTCAGTGCCTGTCACCCACTCACCCCCACCCCCTGCCCTCCTCCCCTTCCACCACCCCTAGTTCATTTCCCAGAGTTAGGAGTCTCTCATGTTCTTTTTTTTTTAATTAATTTATTTATTTTTAATAAATTAATTTTTTATTGGTGTTCAATTTACCAACATACAGAATAACACCCAGTGCTCATCCCGTCAAGTGTCCCCCTCAGTGCCCGTCACCCACTCACCCCCACCCCCCGCCCTCCTCCCCTTCCATCACCCCTAGTTCATTTCCCAGAGTTAGGAGTCTTTATTTTCTGTCTCCCTTTCTGATATTTCCCACTCATTTTTTCTCCTTTCCCCTTTATTCCCTTTCACTATTTTTTATATTCCCCAAATGAATGAGAACATACAATGTTTGTCCTTCTCCGATTGACTTACTTCACTCAGCATAATACCCTCCAGTTCCATCCACATTGAAGCAAATGGTGGGTATTCATCCTTTCTAATGGCTGAGTAATATTCCATTGTATACATAAACCACATCTTCTTTATCCATTCATCTTTCGATGGACACCGAGGCTCCTTCCACAGTTTGGCTATTGTGGACATTGCTGCTAGAAACATCAGGGTGCAGGTGTCCCGGCGTTTCATTGCATCTGAATCTTTGGGGTAAATCCCCAACAGTGCAATTGCTGGGTCGTAGGGCAGGTCTATTTTTCACTCTTTG
This sequence comes from Canis lupus familiaris, assembly GCF_011100685.1. NCBI lineage: Eukaryota > Metazoa > Chordata > Mammalia > Carnivora > Canidae > Canis > Canis lupus. Next base: position 25,159,225 of record NC_049223.1, on the reverse strand, counting down.
AGGAACCTCCACACAGTTTTCCAGAGTGGCTGCACCAGTTCACATTCCCACCAACAGTGTAACAGGGTTCCCTTTTCTCCGCATCCTCTCCAACACTTGTGGTTTCCTGCCTTGTTAATTTTCCCCATTCTCACTGGTGTGAGGTGGTATCTCATTGTGGTTTTGATTTGTATTTCCCTGATGGCAAGTGATGCAGAGCATTTTCTCATGTGCCTGCTATAACAAAGTACCATAGTCCAGATGGCTTATGAACAACAGAACTTTCTCACAGTTCTGGAGGCTGGAAGTCTGTGATCAAGATACCAGCACAGTGAGGATCTGGTGAGAGCCCTCTTCCCCTTATAGACTGCTGATGTCTTATCGTATCCTCACACTATGAAAAGAGAAAGCACTAGCTCTCTGGCCAGCTCTTATAAAGACACTAGTCCCATTTGTGAGGGCTCCACTCATAACCTAATCACCTTGCAGAGGCCAGACCTCCAAATGCCATCACTCTGGGGGTTAGGTTTCAACATATGATTGGGGTTGGAGGGAGACACAGACACACAGTCTATTTATAGCACCTTTCAATTTACTCTTTGGAATGAAGTCAGAAATAAATGAATGAATGAATTAGTAAGAACTTGGTGCCTCTATAAAGAAAATACATCATGGATTGCAGTGATGAACATAGGTGGAGATATATATGCTCAGCATCAGTTAAAACTCCCTGTAAAGGAGCTAACTATTTTGTCGATTTAGGGTGAAATTGGGCTACTTCTCTGCTATTTAAGCTGAGATGATTTCATCCCATTTTCTATTAATGTTCTGAATGTCTTCTGAAGATAATGCCAAGAGACTGTGTTGCCATATGGCTGAGATGCTGGCCTCTCTGAAAGCAGCACCCAGAGGAGCCCACTGAGGACTCTTAGCCATAGGCACATCTCTTTTCCTCTCCTTTTTCTGCTTCTTCACTCCCCCACATGCCCACCCTCCTTCCATTCTTCCCTCAAATGTTCTGTCACTGTCAGGTTTCTTTCATAGAAATATGTGAAATTATAATGAGACAAGAGTTAGACGTGCTGGAACTGAAAAGACTTTAAGTTAAAAAAAAAAAAAAAAGGAATTTCTAAAACGCCACACTCTTTGAAAGCCTTTAAAAGGAAGGAAGTAGATGAAGGGGTTACCCTGCTCAGGAAGCTCTCCCCTTGCACATTTAACTTTCAAAAATGCCTCTGATCATTTTCCAGGGCGCTGGTGCTGAATTAAACCTGGTCCAAACAAAGCTTCTCTGTGGGGCTGAGCAAGTTGAGACCCAAGGATGCTGTCCTTCCAGCCTGAGTGGCCACCAGCTCTGAGTTGTCAATCACAATCAAAGCCTTCCTGATCAAAGTCTCACATTTAGTAAGTGGTAATACCAGGTCTGAAACCCAGGCCTTCCAATTAAATATATCCCATTTTATAAGTGATAGAGTTTAGGCTCAAGAATGTTAATGATTTGCACAAAATCTTATGCTGAAATTTATAGGCCAAGCAGGGAGTGGACCCCTTGGCTTCTTGATCCTGGACAGACAGCCATCATGTTCGGTATTCTGGCCTAAGGGATTGTTCTGGTGTGAATATGGCTATTGTTTGGTGAGATAAAGAAATTTAAATGGAAGATTACAGGTTTCATTTTGAATATGATGAGGTTGGTCTGTCTGTAGTGGAGTTAAATGGCATTCCATCAGGTATATGGAAACTAGTGTTCACGGAAGATACTTGGACAGGAGTTACAGACTTGGGATTATGAAAGTTGGATAGAAATTAAATCCAGAGTAATAGATAAAGATACCCAAAGGGAGTTCATTGAGTTAGAAGAGAAGTAGATTTAGAATTCAGTGCTGGAAAATGACAGCACTTAAGACATAGGCAGGAAGGGTAATGCCTTTGAACAGGATGAGAAAACATAACCTGATAACTGAGTATAATGGAAGGGCGTTTTCGTCTGGAATCATGAAATTAAAAAAAAAATCTGAAAAGTAAGTTTTAGTAGCCAATTTGGCAGCAAAGACTGACCTGAACTGACATGAGGACTGCATACTAAATTCCAGGGTTCTTTTTGATTTATTATAACAAAGAGACATACCTGGAAAAGCACCTAGGATTAGAATAATGACCCAGATAAATGAGCCATAATTCTATGTCATTTTATTATATGCACTAATCAGACCAGAGTCAAATGCAGTTGAGGGACACCTGGGTAGCTCAGTTGGTTCAAGTGCCCAACTCTTGATTTCAGCTCAGGTTATGAGCTCAGGATTATGAGCTCAGGTCAAGCCCTGTGTTGGGCTCCGTGCTGGGCATGAAGCCTGCTTAAGAGTCTCTCTCTCCCTCTGCCTCTCACATACCAAAAAAATGCAGCTGGGATGGTGTTAGCTCTCCCACCTCTATCAAGACCTTGATGAGGACAGAACCCTTATCAACAGGGATTGTTTTGTATTTATCTGCCTCTTCCTATCAGAACTCCTTGCTGAAGAGATCAAAAAGCTATTGGAAATGATAATCCTTGCAATCACATTTAGGAACTCAGGAAATATGGGAAGCTTTTGAGATACCCTGAAACCTCTTGTGAGGTTGACTCAACTGCAAACTATTGATCAAATTCCTCCTTTGAGTCTCACTCTGGTCTGCAGATGGTAATAGTAGTCAGGGCCCCAAGGCACACTGAAAGCTCTGCCCAGATCCTTCCCTTATCCTGGATGTCAATCAGATGTTATGCAGCCCTTACTCAAAGTTGCCACACCCTCTTGATTCTGGGTTTATTATTTTATTTATTTATTTATTTATTTATTTATTTATTTATTTATTTATTTATTTATGATTCTGGGTTTATAAAGTGACTCACCACTTCAGAGAATTAAGTGAAGAGTTGTAACTCTAATGTGAGGTCTCTTAAACCAGGCTATTCTTTGGCCAGCCTCTAATTTTCCCATTAGGACAAGTGTTGTGGTGAAGCTTTCGTGGAGTTCTACATCTATCTGATCCATGATCCCATGAGCAGGCATTCATAGGTGGGGAATGCTGGGCTTCTGCCTCTCATGGTCACCGCCACCCCCTTGCTTCTGCCAGGATAGTGCCTCTTTTCAGCCTCCACCACCCCAGGATCCTCTAGTCTCCTCTGAAAGTCAGGGGGCCCATCTCACCAGCATGCTCTTCCACTCAGCAGCAGCTCTGAGCTACCAAAACAGTCCTAAAGTTTTTCCCAAAGACCTGGCTCTCTACCTTCAATTCCCACAAGTATTTCTCAAGACTTGGGAGCGATTCTGTCTTCTGGGGTTCTTTCAGGGCCATAGATTGGTTTCAGGGGTGTGTTGGAATAGGCTACCATAAATCCATTCTAGCACTCTTCTCTTTGTGTTTTTTGTTTTTTTTTTGTTTGTTTTTGTTTTTGTTTTTTTTATTATACCATAGTACAAAAGATTTCTGGCACAGTGCCTTCACCGAGACTTTTTTTTTTTTTAGGATTTATTTATTCACAAGAGACACACAGAGAGAGGCAGAGACACAGGCAGAGGGAGAAGCAGGCTCCTTGCATGAAGCCCAATGTGGGACTTGATCCCGGAACCCAGGATCATGCCCTGAGCAAAGGCAGACACTCAACTGCTGATCCACCCAGGCGTCCTGACTGAGACATTTTTTAAGAGAATGGAATTTGGGTTCACAAAATACAAATGGGCTAGTTTTGATGGAGGCAGGATGTGTGACATTGGGCCTTCCTTTGCTTTGTGTCTAAGCAGGGTACTTTAATGAGGTTGTGTTGATTGATCTGGACAACTTCTTATAGTTGTACAATTGGCTTTAAATTCTTATAGTTTGGGGGCCCCGGGTGGCACGGTCAGTTCAGTGTCTGCTTTTCACTCAGGTCATGATCTCAGGACCCTGCCCCTTATAGGGCTTCTTGCTCAGTGTGCAGCCTGCTTGTCCCTCTTCTTCTGCCTGCTGTGTTCTCTGACTCTCCCTGTCAAATAAATAAAATCTTAAAAAAAATATATTGTTGTAGTTTGAGTAAGAGGCTTTAAATCACCCATGGATAATTTGACCTCAGGGTCTGACTGCACTTTACAAGTAAGTGCTTCTTTCTTTTCTTTCTTTCTTTTTTTTTTTTTTTTTAAGATTTTTTATTTATTCATTTGAGAGAGAGAGAGAGAGAGAGAGAGAGAGAGCATGAGCAGAGGGGAGGATCAGAGCAAGATGAAGAAGCAGACTCCCTGCTGAGTGGAGAGCCTGAAACAGGGCTCAATCCTAGGACCCTGAGATCATGACCTGAGCTGAAGGCAGATGCATAACCAACCAAGCCATAGGCACCCCAGTGCTTATTCCTGCACAAGGAAAGAATCAAGCAAAGGCTCTTGGGCCTCTACAAAGCACAGGTCACAGATTAGAGCCAAAAGGCTGGTGTCATAAGTCAAAAAGGGAATAAAGCACAAGGTGGTCTTGCAAGGCTTTAGTTAAAATATGCCAGCTAGCAAGAAAGGCCAGCCACATGCATTGTTAGCAGATTTGTACCCTTTTTTTCAGTGTTGGGACCTAAAAATGGAAGTCTGCCTCAGTTTTCTACCTTAGTTTTTTTTAAGGAGATATGATTATGGCTAATAGGTATTTGCTACCCAAAGTGAATTTGTAGACTTCTTTATTTATTTTAAACAGAAATAGAGAGTAAGTCAGAAGGGGTAGGGGCAGAGGGAGAAGGAGAGAGACTCTCCAGCCGACTTTTCGCTGAATGCAGAGCCTGACACAGGACTCCATCTAATAACTCTGAGATCATGACCTGAGCCAAAATCAAGGGTCAGATGCTTAACTGCCTAAGCCATCCACGTGCCCCAAGAGTGAATTTTTTACTAATAACCCCTCCTCTGTATGATAAAATTATTTCTCATAATAACTATGTAATAATAATCAGTATAATAATTATTTTTGCATAAAATAAGTAAGCCAAAAGGAAGAAAAAAATTGTATTTTAAAGATACTATTGAAGTCCAGCAAAATGCTTTAAGTCTGAACTGAAATTTAGATCAACTATACAAAAGTACTACATCTCGCAGTTGGTATTCTGCTTCCTTCTTGCAAACATTAAACACAAATGAAAACTTCAGTGTTTGCACATGTAGAATCAAAGAGACTAAAGTTAGTTTCTTTGCCTTTTCAATCACTTGTGCCATCCTGTTTATTTGAATCTATGGTTTAAATGCAGGGATATGCAGTACAGCAGAGCTTGGGGATACAAGTTGCCCTTGAAACAAACTTGAACAATTCTAAACACTTATACAGTGGCTTTTGAAACAAATGTATATAGAGGAATCTTCCTGTGTCAGGCCTGCCTTTCTGTAGGAGTGCTCAAAATCACTTTCTAGGTAAAAATAAAGGATAGATAAGTGTGTAAATGTAAAGCTCATACATTGTTAAAATTTAATGGTAACAATTGTTTCAAACTTAAACCAACAAAATATTTTATCAGAAAGGAGTATTTTATCACTGACATTTTAGAATTACTGATGAACGGTAATAAAAATCAGACCAACTTTTAGTAAGTATTGTTATAGTTCTTAATTGTCTTAAAGTGTCTTCTTATTGTTTGAAACCAAGCTGACAGACCCCACTAGCCTGCTCTTGGTATGTCAGTGGTTAGGCATGAGCCCCACACTATAGGGAAATTTCATAAACCTTTATAACCTTTTTAAGCATTAGGAATGAGAAAAAATATTTGCTATATTTACATTAGTTTATGTTGCTAGATTGTGCACACCATACGAAAATGAGTAGACACATAGTTTTAAATAGTTAATTACTGGCCTATGGAGGAGTGTGGATGGAAGGAAATTTGGGGAGGTTTTTCCTGATTCAGCACTTTTGTGATTCCATGAAGTAGTTTGTCAAGTCTGGGGGTTGGTGTTAGTAAGCATACCTGGCTTCCCAGGGGTCTCTATCAGTAAGTAGGCCACCTATCTAAGTAGGTGATAATTTGCCTCCATCTTTACTCTTTGCTTCCTTTCTAAGATCATTCTTCAGTAAGACAAGGAATCTGGTACTGTGTATTTGGGGCCCTTCAGAAATACAGTCACTATTACATCTAGGATTCGATTAACTAACCCTGTGAAAATGTAGAATCAGCTTTGTCTATCCCAGTTAGCACCCTCAGCCAAAAATCCTTGATCAATGAATCTATATTGGTAAATTCACCCTCATCCAAAATAATCTACCCTCTTTGCCCTGGGTGTCTATTTCATGCATATTGCACAGGTATTTTTTAAAATGAAAAATAAATAAATAAAAGTTTTAATAGTTTGGGGGAATTGTGAGCTTTGTCCTCCCCAGGTGAAGTTTGCATTTGCACCATTCCTGGGGCACACTGGGATTTGGATCTAATCAGTAGTCTTGAAACAATGAGAATTGGTTGCCACTAGGACATGAGGACAGTTGGCTTCCCCTTGCAGGTCACTTTGCATAATGTCTTTGGAAGGATAGGTAAATCACTCCCGATAAGAGAAAGGCTGCTCATTTCACAAAGAGCATTAATGAGGGTTTGGATGCTGCCAAGGGTGGGGAAAGGAATAGTTCAGAGAACTCTAAATCTTCTCAAGCTTTCCTTAAGATATTTTTCCAATACTCAAGGTCATATATACTTTCCTAGTAAATGTCCTAAAATTCTCATAGGAGGCCTTGTGAGACCGTAAATTTAAAGGAGCTTATAATCATGGAGCCTATTAGATCAGGTTTCTGGTGCAATATGAAAAAAGGTATTTCAGCCTTGACGTGGCAAGAAATGAGAGAGTCTCCTTAATGCAGTCATAAAAATCCCTTTTAGCATAGACACAGAGAATCAGTCTATAGCTTGTTTGAAAGATGTAGGAACTTCAGATCCTTGGTCCTTTTTCTTTAGCTTCCCAGCATTGTTAGAAACAACCCCTCATGGAGCACTTCGTTGGGTCAGTCAGTGAAGCATCCAACTCTTGATTTCCATTCAGGTCATGGTCTCAGGGTCATAAGATGGAGCTCTGCATTGAGCTAGGTGCTGGATGTGGAGCCTGCTTAAAATTCTTTCTCTCCATCTCCCTCTGTTCCTCTCACCATGCATGTGCCCTTATCTCTCTCAAAAAAGAAATGAGGAAGAGGAGGAGAAACAACCACTCATATTAATCTTTCAAGTCAGCCACCCCTTCTTGGAAGAGTCCACTCAGTTCCCCAGAGTTCTGCTTTTGATGTCGCTTCATTTCACATGACTACAGGTGATAATTCGATTAATTTCTTCACCACTGCTTGCCCTGAAATGCTAAGGTCAGATTCCCTAATACTAGCTGATTTTTATTGCCTTCCACTCTAACCAAGGCAGAAATTCCCACTCTCCTCCATGATGTTATATGCAGCCACTCCTGGCTCCTGGAACCAATTTTTGCATCAATCTGAAAAGGGTTTTAGTTACTAGTAACCAAACCAACTCAGTGATTCAAGCATAAAATAAAACTTGTGGAAGGCTACTAGGATGTTCATAGACTTACTGGGAACTCTAGAGAACCAAGCAGTGAAAACTGGGAAGAGCAGAGTGACTCTTAAGACAGTAACATCCAGATCCATTCTCATGGGACATAGCTGTTGCCTTCCGTGAGCACAGATATCAGAGCTTGCTCTGAGGGTGCCATCTTAGATGTTAGAAGCCTCTGCTGGTACCTCTGTCACGACTAGATCTCATCATACATTTCTAGCTCCAAGTATAAGGTATGGCCAATTGGTCTGACCTGAGACACATGCTTGCGGCCTTTACTGCCTTCTTTAGTATTGGCATAGAAACACTGCAGAAGAAAGAAAATCAGGTTCTTGGTTTCCATACAGGAAGGAAATTCTGCTTCCCAGTGGAATGTCTTGGGTAAGAAATTGTCTAATCATTGGGAAAAGGACTGCAGAAACCAGCAAATGTTTATTGTACCCTCATTCCCTGCACCAGTCACAGTGGTCACCTTCTTCCTATCCAGGAACATTCCAAGCTGCTTCTCTTCCTAAGACATCCACTGGGGACTCTCTTTCCTAATTCTTCCTCTGGCTGGAAGGTTCTACATCACACAGGTTCTCATCACACAGGTTCTACATTAAATGTCATCCCAAACTGGCTTTCCTTGGCTACCCTGTCTAGAAGAAAGTGGCTGTTCTCAACCATTTCCATCAATCTCATTCTACCCATTTACTCAGATTTCTTGTTTGCATCCCTTCTCACTATCTGAAGTGATCTCATGTAGGTGTTTAAGTGCTTATTACCTGCCCTTCTCATCTAGAACATAAGCATCATGAAGTCAAAGACCTTGTCTGTGACCTTATTTGTTCTGCTTCCATCACTGAATCTCCAAAATCAAGAATAGTGGTTGTCACATAGCAGAGTTCAAATGGTATTTGGGAAATAAATTAATTAATCAAGATCCCAGTCTGGAGTAGGCAAAAACTCCTGTGCAATCTGAGGTCTGGATGAAGCTGGGATGCCAGGACCTCCCATAACTCTGGTGTGTATTATTATTGGCTTTCATTCTTCCCCAAGAGTGCTCAGCATGGGGTGTCAGCTCCCAAGCTCAGCCTGAATCTAAATAATGAATGATTGTGAGAGACTTTGAAAATATAAAAGACCACATCAATTCTAGGTCTTATTCTCAATGCATGTGAATTGTTCTGCAGGCTCCACTTTCTGGCCAATCAAAGTACACATTCTGTGTGATGTAGAGGTCCTACCGAGTAAATCGCCATTTAAGTTATACTGATTTATGGCAATTTTTTCTGTTGAAATGATGAACTCTGCATGCCTCTATGGTATGTGCTTTTGACATGCACTGGGCAATGCTATAAATGTCGATGTCTGGGGTTTTTACCATTCACCTTGGGGAATTAAATTCATGTCCTGGTGTCTCTGAAAGGGTCAGAGAACATGAAAACATCCAAAGGGTAAGTCCCAGTGATTCTAGGACACCAGATAAAATACCCACGGGTATCTGGAGAGGACACTTCTCACATCCTGCTTCTAAAATGGCACAAAATATAGTTTATACACATTCATTGAGTAAATCATAATTTCTTTGAAAAAATTATATCTTGACTTTGGATTCTCAGTTTGATCAAGAGGCAGAAGAATATTGGTCAAACACTCAGGACTGCAATCATGAAACGGGACTCTTCTTATTTTGTCATTACCTAAATTATGACTGTGGGCAAGTTACTTTACCATATTGAACTATAGAATATTGGATAAAATGATCTCTAAGGTCACATGGTACTAATAATTCTGCTCTATGAACACCAATAAATGACCTCTACGCTGCATGTGTGGTGACGTTTGTGGGAACTTCTTCATGATTCTGAAATGAAACTTGGTTTGATTTTTGAACACATCATGTCCAAAAGCTCTTTTTAAAACATCCATTTCCTTTCCTGTGGATTATAAAGGCATTCTCTTTCTAGAGGCTTCCCCTTCAAAGAAGTATTGTCTATTAGCTACAACCAGGTAAATATTTTAGATTTCCATTCTATGACTATCTTCGTCCATGTATAGGTAGCCAATATTATGAACTCAAGCAATGACTTTTGAAATCCCCTTCTGATCACTGTCTCATTTAGCTTCGACACAGGGGAGACTTGCCATCATCTTTAGAAATTCCTTCTCTTTTTGTTAGCTCTGCAGAAAATCATCTCCATTTTTATTACTTTGCTTTATCAGTGATTACGACGTAAGCCCCTGATGTCACTGTAAGAAGCTCCTGATCAGCTTTAGTTGATTAGCTTCCACAAGGAGAGGGATGAGGGAGAGCAGCTCTGGTTTTGCTTTAAGGGGAAGGCAGCTGAGCTCGGCTGCCAAGTTGATAAGGAACAGAGAACTGTGCACCATCCAAGCAGAAAACTCAGAGTCTCAAAAATTGCTAAGGCAGAGAAAGGCATAAGACACATGTGACTAGTTCTGAGCATATGTGCTCAAGCCAGAGGAGAAGATTTAAGGGAAAGACTGCTTTCTTGTGCCAATTAGAAGTCCTTATATCATTCATCTGACAGGCAAACCTATATCATTTGAGATTTCTAAAGTACAACATGTCTCTCACATATGGCATAGGATATTTTTATCCCTAAATCCCACATTATCTCAAAGGGAAACCATCAAGATAGAAACACAGCAATATATCCAGAGTAAAAATTAGTCCCTCTGAAGCCAAATCTCCCTTGTATCTCTTCCTACCTTAAACCCTATTCACTATTCACTTCACTGGGATCTGTGACCTGTGATCCCCTGTATCTGCTCCCAGCATTTCTAATTATTTAATTAAAACTGTCAAATTCCCTGAACGTGAAGCACAGGGGCATTTTAGCAGGCAGGGGGGTGGGAGAGAGGGGGCGCATATAAAGTATCGCTGCAGTTCATTTCCATGCCTCCAAGTGTTCAAAATGGTGAATCCCAGAGATAGCTTACATTTCTACCACATGCTGTTATTGTAAAAACAAAAACCTAAACAAACATAAAAAGATACATTGTCCCTCCAGGCATGGACTCTATGATGAAGCTGTTCAACTCAAAGCTAAGGTCATTGCCAGCATTAGTATTCTGTGATTATGCATCTTTTCCACAAAACAAACCGCAATTGAAAAAATCTATTCAACTTGCTGCGGAAACACAAACAGAGCTCAGCCTTCTGGGTGTCACCCACAGGCACAATAGATTCTTCGAGGAGACACTGACTCAAGTGACTCTGCTTTGGGTTTTTACTCCCTGTGGCTCACCGTGTTCAGTTGAGGCCACCCCGGCCCTGCAAGCCTATGACGGTCTCCTTTCTCACCTGTGTGTTCTGGTATTTATCTGAATGGTCCTTCAGGTGCTGTTATAAAGCATGCTTCTCTGGGGAGGGCAGTGTAGGTCCATTGGATTTGGATGGCCCCTCAGGACCCCCGTTTTGTGGTGATGAGATGAAGGGCTGGCAGCTTTGTTAGCATTATTGCTGGGAAGCAAGGCCGCCTGCCTGCCATCCTGTTAGGCTCATGGAAAGATGGCACGTTGTGGCAGGTAAGCCTCCAACCCTGGAAGCCTGGTTTGAGTCTAACTGTGCTGCGTAATTCCACCAGCTTAGGCAGGTGACTTGAACTCTTTGTGATGCAATTGTCTAAAGTCCACAATGGATGTGATAATGATCGAAACTATCTCCAAGCTGCAGTTTGGATCAAGTGGGTCAAAACAGGAAAGTGCTGAGAACAGAGCCTGGCACGGGGTAAGCGCTGCAGAAGTGTTGGCTGTCACTGTTATGTCATAGAGCAACTCTTTGCATAAGTTAGTGATTCTTAAAGACGGAGTGACTTTTGGATTAATATTTTATATAATGTCTGTCATGAGTGCACATTTCACGACATTTGTATCACATTTCGCTCCATTTGTACCACAAGGTTGTAGGAAAGATCATTTTGCCCCGTGTTGACAATGAAAAGCTTGATATTCCTAACTGTAAGCTCTGAAGTTAGATACAAGTAAGAAAATTCTACCTCCAAAAAATATAAATAAATAAATAAAAATAAAAATAAAAAAAGAAAATTCTACCCATGTTCATATTTATTGAGTGCCTACAACTGGTCAGACGTGGTCACCAGTCGAAAGACAGTAGCTGAAGAGCCTATTCTTAAGTTTATGTTCTTAGGAATTTTGTCTATCTAGTTAGGTATATAGAATATAAGTGGATATCTTATTAAAATCCATGTGATATAACAGTTATTTTCTGTAGCTGTGGTGGTGTAGGAGAGAGAAAAGAGAGTAAAGGGTTTTTCTTGGAGAAATCAGGGATGGCTTCACAGAGGAGGTGGTATTTTGGGGCAGCCTTTGAAAACAAAGGTGAATTTCTCTAGAAGAGTCTAGGAATTCTGGGAGGACGTGTTTGGTGACTTCTAGCTATATTTCCTCCCATGACTAGTTGATTCTCTTCAGAATAATGACTGTCCCGTCTGGGAATGTTGGGATTGTGTCCCAGACAAAGCCTCCCTTCCCCCCACTCAAGCCTGCTCTCCAACTGCCCTAGTCATGGTGTTCTGAAGCCTCCACGAATGCACTGGGCAGAGCCCTGTCACTGAAGGCAGCAGCCACGTTCATTACAGTAGCCCCATCTCATGCTTCGTACCAAGTATTGGTTTCATCATCCCCTTAGTATCAGTGAGGACCCTTTGGTATTTATCATCAGCCTAAAGTATGTGAATTCACCGAATCATGCAAGAGAATACTGTTGGCAGTCAGCCCTGATGCCTGGTAAAGTTAAGCAATATGTGTCCCTGTGATATGGGGGAGCTTGGGTCTTGTCTCACGGACTTGAAGAATGAATCTCGCAGACAACAGAGAGTGAGCAAAGTGATAGAAGCTTATTAAGTAGAGATACAGAGAAAGCTCTCAAAGGTGAGAGGGGTCCTGACAGGGTTGCCACTGAGGGCTTTTATGGTTTGTCTTTTATAGGAAACTGACCAGGGAACTTGGTAAATTTCTTGTCAACATCAGGGTGGATATTTAGAACAAACATGGTGGACTTGGAGCTATCATGATAACAAACAAGTTTTTTTTTTTTTTAATTTTTATTTATTTATGATAGTCACAGAGAGAGAGAGAGAGAGGCAGAGACACAGGCAGAGGGAGAAGCAGGCTCCATGCACCGGGAGCCCGATGTGGGATTCGATCCCGGGTCTCCAGGATCGCGCCCTGGGCCAAAGGCAGGTGCCAAACCGCTGCGCCACCCAGGGATCCCCAAACAAGATGTTTTTGTAAATATCATGAGCCCAAACAAGGTGCTCCTTTCTCTCTGGTTAATAGCTCCTCCATAATATTTCTTGACATCTGGGATTTCTGTGAGCCTAGTCAGGTAGCCCATGGCCTTGAGATTCTTGTACCTCCTTGGTTTGAGCAGAGACTATCGATAAGGCCTTAATGACATACTTCTGTGATTACTTGGTAGCCATTAAAGGGGGATACTCCCTAGCATTTTGGAACTAGGGAGCCAGGTTTATTTTTTTTTCTGTTTTTACTGTCATATCTGTTTTCTTGGGATGAGTAGGAGCCTGAGTCTGGGGCCTTTCCCTTATCTTTCCCTGCCTAGCCCCATCTGCCCCTAATTTGTTCCTACATCACCTGTGATGTCCGGCCCTTTGTGTTTCCCAAAGCTGCATTCCACTCTGCCTTCTCCAACAGGCAGGAACAAAGTAAGATCATTTTGGAACTGTTTTTTAAAACATCAACAAAGTTGTTACCCTCCCCACTTTCTGTTTTTATGAGATGTCATTGCATAAGACAGTCTAAGCTCGATTTCTTTATAACAGATTCATTTAATCCACTCTCTGACTGTGTTCTTCATATGGAAATGCTTCAACAAGGAGAGCATCTAACTCTATCTTTTCTCTTGTTCTTCTGTGACATTTTTTGGGAAGTTATTATTTTAGAATAGTTGTATGTTTACCACACAATTGAGGGGAATGCACAGAGATTTCTCACATAGCCCCTGCCCCCACACATATGTAGCTTCCCCCGTTATCAACATCCCTCATGGGAGTGGCACATGTTCTACCAGAGACGAACCTAAATTGACCCATCAAAATCACTCAACGTCCATAGTTTACCTTAGGGCTCGCTCTTGGTGTTCTCTGGGTTTGGATAAATGGATAACGACTTCTACTCATCATTATATAATCACAGAATAGTTTCACTGCCCTAAAAATCCTCTTTGCTTTACCTGTTCATCTTCTACTCCCCCACAACACTTGGCAACCACCGATTATTTTACCATCTCTATAGTTATGCCTTTTGTATAATGTCACATAGTTGGATTCACACAGTGAGTAGCCTTTTCAGATTGGCTTCTTTCACTTACTAATGTGCACTTATGCTCCATGTCTTTTCACGCCAGATAGATCACTTCTTTTTAGTGGTGAAAAATATTCCAGGGTCTAGATATACACAATTCTTATATCCATCCTCTTAGTAAAGGGCATCTTGGTCATTTCCAGGTTTTGGCAATTATGAATAAAGCTGCTGTAAACAACCACGTACAGGTATTTGTGTAGACATGTTTTCAACTCATTTGGGTAAATACTAAGGACCATTATTGCTGTTTTGGATGGCAAACATATATCTAGTTTTCTAAGAAACCACAAAACTAATCTTCCAAAGTGGCTGCACCATTCTGCATTCACACCAGCAGTGAATGAGAGTTCCTGTTGATCCACATTCTTATCAGAATTTTGTTTTGTCAGTATTCCGAATTTTGACCATCGTAACTGATATATGGTGATATCTAATGTTCTAATTTGCATTTCCTTGATGACATAGGATGTGGAGCATCTTTTAGTATGCTTATTTGCTATCTTATATGCTATCTGTATCCTCTTTGATGAGGTATCTGTTAAGATCTTTAGCCCAATTTTTAATTGGGTTATTTGCTTTATTTTATTTATTTATTGAGAGAGAGACGGTATGAGAAATGGGAAGTACAGAGGAGGAAGGAGAAGGACAAGCAGACTCCCCACTGTACAGGGAGCTGGATATGGGGCTCATGGATCCCAGAGCCCTGAGATCAAGACTGAGCCAAAATCAAGAGTCAGAGGCCCAAATGGCTGAGCCACCCACGTGCCCTAATTAACAACTCATTTCAAGCAGAAAAATTTATGTTTTGAATTTTGTTTGTCACCAACTTTACATTTGTACTTAGTGGTTGTTTAATTAAACTGGAGACTAATCATGGAAAACTGTAAAGGCAACAGAAAGGCAAAAAGAGAGAAAGAAAGAGTAAAAGCAGGGAGAGTCTGGAAGAAGGAGAAGGAGAGAGAATCTTAAGCAGGCTCCATAACCAGCACAGAGCCCCATGCAGGGCTCCATCCCAGGACCCTGAGATCATGACCTGAGCAGCAGGCAGACACTTAACTGACTGTGCCGCCTAGGTACCCCAAGGGTTATTTGTTTTCTTATTGTTGATTTTTAAGAGTTCTTCATATATTTTAGATAACAGGCCTTTATTTTATATTTTTGGGATTCAGGTTTTTTTTTTTTTTTTCTTTCTTCTTTTTTTTTTTTTTTTTTTGAAATATTTTCTCAATCGGTGGCTTTTATTCTCATCCTCTTTTTTTTTTAAGATTTTATTTATTCATGAGAGACACAGAGAGAGAGAAAGAGAGAGAGAGAGAGAAGCAGAGACACAGGCAGAGGGAGAAGCAGGCTCCATGCAGGGAGCCCGATGTGGGGCTCGATCCCGGTCTCCAGGATCAGGCTCTAGGCTGAAGGCAGCGCTAAACTGCTGAGCCACCCAGGCTGTCCTATTCTCATCCTCTTGATGTTGTCTTTTGCAAAACAGGAGTTTTTTATTTTAATGAAGTCCAGATTATCTATTATTTCTTTCATGGATCATGTCTTTGGTGTTGTGTCTAAAAAGGCATCACCATATCCAAGATCATGCGGATTCTCTCCTATGCTATCTTCTAAGAGTTTTACAGTTTTGTGTTTTACATTTATGTCTGTGATCCACTTTGAGTTAATTTTCATGAAGGATAAGGTCTGTAACTACATTCATTTTTTTAGCACATGGATGTCCAGGTGTTCCAGAGCCATTTGTTAAAGAGAGCATCTTGGCTCCATTGTATTGCCTTTGTTCTTTGTCAAAGATCAGTTGCCTAAATTTATGGGGGCCTATTTCTAGACTCTGTATTCTGGTCCATTGATCTATTTGTCTGTTCTTTCACCAACACTACAATATCTTGATTATTGTGGCTTTATTGTACATCTCGAAGTCAGGTAGTGTCAGTCTTCCAAATTTTCTCTTCAGTAATGTGTTGGCAATTCTGTCTATTGAGTCTCAAACAGAATTAGTTTGTTGATATCCATAAAATAATTTGCTGGTATTTTGATTGAGATTTCTAGTGATTTTTTTTTTCTAGTGATGTTGTAAAAGATTTCATTTGTTTATTTATTTATTTAGAGCACAAATACACAAGCAGGAAAGAGGTAGGAGAGAGAGAGAGAGAGAGTCTCGAGCAGACTTAGTGCTGAGTATGGAGCCCAACACAGGGCTCAGTCTCACAGCCCAGAAATCATGACCTGAGCCAAAATCAAGAGTTGGATGCTTAACTGACTGAGCCACCTAGGGGTTCTAAGATTTATAGTGATCTTTTGCAATGATTAAAACTGCACAGTCTAATACAGTAGCCACTAGCCACAAGTGGCTAATGAGCCCTTGAAATATAGCTGGTCCAAATTGAGATTTGTTATAAGTGTAAAATACACACAAGATGTTGAAGACTAAATACAAAAAGTAATGAGGGATGCCTGGGTGGTTCAGTGGTTGAACATCTGCCTTTGGCTCAGGTCGTGATCCAAGGGTTCCAGGATTGAGTCCCATATGGGGCTCCCCTGCGAGCCTGTTTCTCCCTCTACCTGTGTCTCTGCCTCTCTCTGTGTGACTCTCATGAATAAATAAATAAAATCTTTAAAAAAAACTAATGAAAATATTTTGTTTTATATTGATTACATGTTGAAATGACTATATTTGGTATATGTTTATATGATAAAATGTCTTATTAAAATTAATTTTCCTACTTCAGCTTTTTTAGTTTTTCTTCTTATTTTTTATATTATCTATTTATTTATTCATGAGAGACACAGAAAGTGAGAGGCAGAGACACAGACAGAAGGAGAAGCAGGCTCTCTGCAGGGAGCCAGATGTGGGACTTGATCCCAGGACCCCGGGATCATGGCCTGAGCTGAAGGCAGATGCTCAACCACTGAGCCACCCAGGTGCCCCCCTATTTTAGCTTTTTTAAAAAGTAAAGCTCCACAAGAATATAAAAATTGCCTATGTGGCTCACATTATATTTATATTGGACAGGAAAGTTTTAGGGAGCCTGAAAATGCAGCTGTATTCTGCTCTGTCCACCAATACTCTTCCTAGCTGATTGATTGGAACACCTAGGATAGTTTACAGAAAAATATCTAGTGTTATTTTAGTGTAGACCTGGAGATCCTTCCAGCATTTCTAACTAATCTGTAAGAGTCCTTGAAAATCTCTTGGTCCATTCTGCTTAAATTATTTCCATCTCATGAAAATATCTCAAAGTTGAATCACCTTACTGCCATTGCTAACTGTGGTAGACACTATAGACTATCGTTCTCGACTCTCTTCTTTGAAGCTTGCCACTTTGAAGGCTACAGATTTTAAAAGCTTTCTTAAGTCTCCTCACGTAGCTTGATATGCCCAAATAATACAGCTTGAGCCAATGAAACAGAGCTGAAGCCTGCCGAGATATAAGTTTTATACAGATTTTTATTTTTCTAGCAAAAAAGGACTGAAATTTCCCCTCCCCCACTTATTTTTCTCTCCAATGAAGATGTGTTGCTAATACTTCAGGCTTCAGCTTGTGCCTAGGAAGGACAGGCCAAGAGAATCACATAAATGTGTCTGTCTCTTTGTTGAGCTACTGAAACCATGTCAACCGTCATTCAGCTTCAGACTTCTTGTAACATGCAAAAGTAATCTGCTAGCTGTGTTGGCTGCTGTAAATTAGGATTGCTGTTAGGTGCAGCTGAATGTGATCAATTGATAAATTGAAGCAGTTGTTCCCTGAGTGTCCAAATTTGGAGACTTGGTGCCATCGTTGACTGCTTCCTTTTTACCAAAAAGTAAAATTCATTACTGGACCCTGCGACTTAATCTACTTTGTTATCTGTCCTGTGCACTCCTATCTTTTCAATGTCATTCTTGCATCATAATGCAATCCCTTATTATGTAATTCCTAGAAGATATGATAGATGGCACTTTCCTCTTCAAACTTTTTTAAATGATCTTTTATTTCTAGGGCGCTTGGGTGGCTCAGTAGGTTCAGCCCCTGATGCTTGATTTCCCCTCAGGTCATGACCTCAGGGTTGTGGCATCCAGGCCCTGCGCTCAGCAGAGAGTCTGCCTCTCTCTCTCTCTTTCTCTCCCAGCCCCTCCCCCTACTTGGGCTCTCTCTCAATAAATTAAATAAATAAATCTTTAAAACATTATCTTTTATTTCTAATCATTGAAGATCAAGTGCTATAACATGGCAAATAATTCAAGGTCCTTCATAATCTGTTCACAATCTACTTTTCCAGACTTCACTGTGCCCAATATTATACTTATGCATTTTATCTAATTCACATAGTATTTCTTGGGAATCTCCTAAAAATTTATATAACTCCTTAACACCTTTAAGTGTAGCACTGCTTCTTCTGGGGTACTTTGCTTCTCCACAGCACTGTGGAAAGACAACCTGTTTTTCTTAAAAGCAAATGATGTGCTGTATGTCCATACTCATATTCTCTTATCCTTCTTTTTTTTTTTTCTCTCTCGCTCTTATCCTTCTAGAGCCAAAAGTGAGCCTTCCTATCCTGTAGCTCTTTTGGCCATGCACAAATTTCACTAAAGCCTGGGTATATGTAACAAGTACTGTGCTGGGTATCAAGAATTGAATGATGAGTAGGACATAGTCCATGCCATCTATGGGCTTACTGATGTGTGAAACAAACAGGAAAAGATAATTCTGGTGTATAAAGAACACAGTCCAACCTTGGAGGTGGGCAGCCTTTGAGAAGGCAACGCCTGAGGCAAAATGATGAGTTAGTAACTCAGTGAAGAAACAGGCAAAGTCAATTCAGAAACAAGAAATGGTACAGTGAAAGCAGGGAGACAAGGAACACTCTGCTAGGTTTAATACCTACAAGCAGTTTGCTACTGCCGAACTCCTTTTAGCCAATGACCAGACTTTATATAGATGAATGGCAATTTGATAGACTAATAGGCCCTCAGATTTGATTTGGTGGTAAACATTTTTTATAATACTGCCATCTTCCCTATGACAGGGCTACTAGTAATGCTTCATTTTAGTTAGTTTTTTTTTAAAGAAAGATAAAACACAAAATGCAAAATGATCCCCTCATATAACCTGACAAAATGGTCTCTCTTCTTTTTTTTTTTTTTTTTTGCATTTTTTTTTTTTTTTTTTGCATTTTTCCTCCTAATTCTTTGTGGAATTTAACCTCTAGTGGATGTATGTTATAAGAAGATAAGAAAATATATGTAAAAAAATAATCCTTATTTGCTAACTTATGCAATGATACAATATCTGCATATAATAATGAAGAAATCATATGGTTCAGTTTTTACACTGTCATGGAAACTTGTCCTTGGGAGAAGAGTTGATTTATTAAGGTGTCACTAACAGCTGTAACAGATCAAGTCTAAAACCTCAGTTGCTTAGCACAATGAAAGCCTGTTTCTAGTGGACTTAACAGGATGCATGAGCCTTTCCACTTCAGTAGTTCTCCTCTAAGTATGGATTTGGTGATCCCTCTGTCTATCCTATACCTTCATCTTTTTCAACATATGGCTCCCAGGTACTTTTTCACTATTCTAGCTAGTTGGAGAAAAAAAGAATGTAAGCAAACTTGCACTTCTACACACTGAATCATTTCTGCTCATATTGCTTGGGTTGGAACTCCCTAAGGGTAAGGGAGGTCTGGGGTTGTGGTTGCCTTCTGAGTCCTAGAAAATTAGAAAGTGAGTTTGGTGATCAGTAAATAGGCTAGAACCTATGGGACAATTAATGGATAAATTAATTTATTCTATGTGTTGACTTTGTGCTAAAAATTTAGAAGGTTAATATTCTGTATCAGAAGAACAAAGCTACGTATTATAATTATATTGCTTTTTTCTTCTCTGTTTATTGATTGATCCATTCACTCATTAATTTCCACAATTATTCACTGAGTGCTTAATATAAGCTAGGCATTATAATGAGAGAGATTGTAAAGAGACACATGCCAGAGATACTGACATGGAATAATTTGCCTCTCCATCTGGTGGAGTGCTTATCTCAAAGTAGGTGCTCACTAAGCATTTGTTGAATTAATTATTCAATAAATGATCATGAACATTGGAACATGCACTGTTGTAGGGCTGCAACAATCACCACAGAGGTGATAGAGTTAACAACATTTTATATTGTATTAGGCTGTCTGAATTCCAAAAAGCTGCCCTGGGTGTATTTTGGCTATTTGTTGGAGAGATAAAAACCTCATGTACTGATTTGCTTCCACTGTTCATTAATTCCTTAGCTAAATACTAAAACACCTAGAACAGTGCCAAATACCAAAGGAACACTCAATTATATGCTATTTAATGAGGATGATGACAATAAAAGCTACAAGTCTGGAAAATGAATATCATTGCTATGATTCCATTTTAACAAGCTGGATGGTTTTTCAAAATTGCTACTTTTAAGAATTGGGGCTTTTTTCTTCTTTTCCTTTTCTTTTTTCTTTTTCTTTCTTTTTCCTTTCCCCTAAATAATTTTCCCAAGGAGAGGGAAAAGTTGTTGCTATCTAGTATAGCATTTATAATTTTATTATTGATAATACATACTTTCTGAAAGACTCATGGGTGTTAGGTAAGCATAAAGAGGAAAATGTGTGAATTTGTGGCAACCGAATTTAAATCAATTTATCAGCTTACGAAATTTTGAGAGGTTAGATAGTATTGTGAGACTAATGAATCATCAAAAAATATTTCTAAAAATATGGCACAATAAATTAATGCTTTGGCATACTCTCTCTCCCAAATGACACAAATGTAAAACAATAAAAGACACAATCTAAATGAGATAATCAATAGGCTATCTCTGGGCTCATAAACACAGATAGACATTTCTGCATATGCAAAGAGTACAGAAAGCTGAGAGCTTTAAAAATGGCAGGCAGTGGCAGCCAGAAACTTGGTTCCTGCCAGGAAATGAAGTCTGAGTATTTCGTACAAGGTAATCTAACAAGATAGAGACCCACACTTAAAACCAGGGACTTAGGGTTGTCTTAACGACATGCAGGAGAGCCTGGGATTACTGCCACGGCATGGGTTAATGACTGCATAGGGAAATCTGGGTCCAGGTAGGCCAGAAGGCAGATGAATTCTGATGACAAGAAAGTGAAAAAAACAGCATCTATTTTGTGAATAAATGTGTAAATATCCTAATATCATTGCAGAGAAGGATCGCAAACCTAGTTTTTGCCTGGGAGCTATAAACAATCAGATGGAGGCAATATCCAGATTTTTAGATAAGAAAGGGAGAGTGGGAAAAAAAAAAAGACAAACAAAATTAAAAACATAAATTTTTCTGCTTAAAATGAGTTAAGCCAAAATTTCAAAAGTATGAAAAGAATAGAATACTACAAAAGAAACATAGATACAGATTTAATTTCAGATACAGTATTTATTTACAGAATTTGAAAAAGAACCTTTAAATTAAATCAGATATTAATGCTCAAAATGATAATTCCTTAAAAGACATAATTATGCATCAAATAATGTTTTTCTTTCTTAAAAATAAACAAAGATTATGAAGCAAAAGCAGAAATGATATAAAAACAGAAAGATATATTTTAAAAACCTATTGTGTGTGTTAGAAATGAAAAGCATAGTCTTTGAAATTAAATCTATATATATTGGAAAATAAAAAAAATATCTGCCAAGGATTCATGAATTAGAAGATTCACCCAAAACCTAGCATAAATAAAATGACATTAGAAATATCAAAGAGTAAAAAAATTAAAAAGTAATCAATTTCTATCAAGAATAGACTGACATATTCTAGCATTTTTTTATTGGATTTGCAGAAAGGGTATGATGGTTAATTCTTTGCATCAACTATCTAGGCTGTAGTGCCTAGTGTTTGGTCAAACACCAGTTTAAATGCTGCTGTGAAAGTATTTTGTAGATGTGATTAATGATCATAATCATCTGAATTTAAGTAAAGCAAATTACCTCCATAACATAGGTGGGCCTCATCCAATCAGTTAAAGACGGTTAAGAGCAGTTTTCCAGGAAAGAAGGAATTCTTCAAGATAAGGAAATTCTTTTTTTTTTCCTTTTTTTTTTTTTTTAGGTTTTATTTATTTATCCATGAGAGACATGGGGAGAGAGAGAGAGAGAGAGAAAGAGAGAACGGCAGAGACACAGGCAGAGGGAGAAGCAGGCTCCATGCAGGGAGCCTGACACGGGACTCAGTCCTGGGTCCCCAGGATCACACTCTGGGCCAAAGGTGGTGCTAAACCACTGAGCCACCCGGGCTGCCCAGATAAGGAAATTCTACCTGAGTTTCCAGACTGCTGGCCTACTCTATGGATTTCAGACTCAGGATTACAACGTCAACTCTTAACTGAATTCCCATCTTGCCATCCCTGGCCTATGAATTTCTGACTTGCCAGCCCCCTCAATTACATGAGCCAATTCCCTAAAACAAATATCCCTCTCTCTCTGGATATATACTATTGGTGTGCTTCTCTGGAAGCAGAATGGAGAAAATGGAGTGAAACTAATATTTAAAAAGCCTACATATAGCATTTTTTCAGGACTGAACAGAGTCCTCAGATTAAAGAAAAGTGGATTCCAAAACGGAGTAGGATACATACAAAAAATCCAAGCATATTTATTGAAACTACAAAATAGTAATCATGAGAAAGAAAGAAGAAAAAGAGATTGGAAGGAAAGGAGGGAGGGAAGAAAGCAAGCAAGCAATCAAGGTGAGAATTGAGGTCACCTCATAAAAATAGCAATTGGAGAACCAGCAGGAGATTTAATTATCGGCAACAACAGAGGCCAGAAAACAATGGAGAGATAGATATAAAGTCCTGTGAAGAAAATACCTGAAACAAAGAATTTTAAACTCAGCCTAACTAGACAAAGATATTTTTAAAAATTTGTAAGAGAGTTTATCAAACAGCAATCCCTCCCTAAAAGCATTATTAAACAATTATCTGAGAAAGAAGAGTTAACAAATTAGAAGGCATGGGTCTTAAGAATCAATGATAAGGAAGTTAGTTAAAAATGTAGGTTATTTTATTTATTATTATTTAAAATCTTTTCATTTATCTTAGAGAGCATAAATGTGTGCTGCATGCGCACACAAGTGTGGGGAGGGGCAGAGGGAGAAGAAAAGGAAGAATCATAATCCTTAAGCAGACACCCCGCTGAGCATGGAGCCTGACAGGGGGCTGGGTCTCCTGACTCTGAGATCATGACCTGAGCTGAAAGCACGATTTGGGTACTTAACCCATGAGCCACCCAAGCACCCCCTCAAAATGGAGGTTAATTTAAATATTAGGTGTAAAAATTAAAGACGACAAATTTTATGTGTGCTTAAAAACTATTAGAGACAAATACTCTAGACAACATTATCAGCATGAGCCAAGGACCATTTACATCTCGAAAAGGTTTTTTTATATTCGAAAACAGACAGGAATCTTAAATAAACCTTAGATTTGGGCAGCCCAGGTGGCTTAACGGTTTAGCGTCACCTTCAGCCCAGGGTGTGATCCTGGAGACCAGGGACTGAGTCCCATATCGGGCTCCCTGCATGGAGCCTGCTTCTCCCTCTGCCTGTGTCTCTGCCTCTCTCTCTCTCTCTCTCTCTGTGTCTTATGAATAAATAAATAAAATCTTTAAAAAAAATCTTACATTTATTATAAAATATCAGTTATCTATGTATTTGGAAATTGATTATAACTTAAGAGAAGATAAATGAAATAAACAACTACTTAGTAGAGAAAAAACTTTGAAGTATGAAACAAACTTTATCAATTCTACAAAATGTGAGAGAAGAAAATAAGCTGAGAAGTAAAAGTAGTAAGTTGAAAATGAATCTAGGTAAAATCATAATTACAAAAATATAAATGCTCATAATATATGTCTAACACAAAACCAAAATCAAGCATTTAATAGAAAAGGTAGAAAAATATTAAAAGAAAGATGGCTGGTGGGAGAAGGGCATATAACTATCAGTAAAATAAAATTTAAGTTGAAACACACATTCTTAATGCTAAAGAAACTACATAACCTGAAGTCACTTCCAGGAGAACTATATACTTGTATAAACTTAACAACATAAAGGGAATTTTTAAAGCAAAACCAATAGAAATGTACCATGAAGTGGCCAGACCTACAACAGGATTTTTAGAAGATTTTTAAATACTCCTCTATCAGAAATTGAAAAATCAAGCACACACAAAAAATTTTAGAGGCATCAAAAATCTGAACTGGAAAATTAATGAACTTGATATGGCAAAAAATATATATATTTATATAGACCTGCAACCAATTCATAGAGAAAGTATTTTATTTTCAATGCCCCATTTATCTATTATCTTATTATATCTGTTACAACTTATTATTTTTTATATCATTGCATAGATTATACTTATAGAATAATGCTAATAATAGTGATATCAGTGAATGTCCTTCCCACTGTTGGGTTCATTCAGAATGTTTTTAAGCATAATACTGATTTTCACTTTTATATATATATTTATCATGTTAACATTGTGTTTATTTCTCTCAGGAGATTTTTTTTTCTTTTAAGAACTGAAAGTAGATAGATTGATATGTTTTTCTCTTATGGCCTGTTAATAGGATCTTACTGTATTTCCCAGTATCAATCTCTCCTTGCATTTTCACCTGAAGCCCACCTCATTTTGGACTATTTCTCTTTAAAATGTTCTACTGAATTTTATTTGCTAATATTTCAGATTTTTTATGTTGATAATAATTCCTTAATTCAACAGAAACTAATATCTTCTTTCACCAGGAGGGATAACTTGAGCTTTGTGAATGTGGGAAGGAATGTCAGGATATGATATATGGGCACATCCCCCTATTCACTGCCAAAATAAGGGGTATTTAAATCTCTTAAAGATAGTGTTCTCTGATGAGTAGATCATCTTCTCAGCTTTCAGTGGGGCAAACATGGTCACATCTCTTCCAGTGACTGTACGCGTGAAGATAGGACATGGCATAGTAAGTTTATGCCAGTTGTTAAGGTGGTTCATTGATTCAATTATTTACTCAGCCTGCTTTCCAAACCTATTGATTCTGAGCCTGGAGACTCTGAAACGCTTCCTGAAGGAACAATGGGTTGTAGATTCCTCCCCTCCCCTTTCTTGGCTGTTATACCTTTTGCCCTAATTTATCCTTCAACTTCATTTTCCCATAAAATTCACTGTCATTTTTCCTTCATAAATTCTAACAGTTAATTTTCCTTCCCATTCTAGGATTGACGTAAACTCTTTCTCCCGTGTTTCTGCCATCTTAATGGTATTTTATGAGGAAAAGTAAATAATTGTGGGTGTCCACTTCAGTGCCTTAAACAGAATGCTTCTCAACAGACATTTTATTTTATTATTTTATTTTATTTTATTATTTTATTTTATGTTGTTATTTATTTGAGAGAAATAAAAAGAGCTTGAGTGGGGTGAGGGGGAGAGGGAGGAGCAGCCGTCCTGCCCAGAAGGCAGCTCAATGTGGGGCTTGATCGGTTCTGGGTTGTGGGATCATTACCTGAGCCAAAGTGGATACTTAAACCGACTGAGCCACCAAGGGGCCCCTCAACACAGATTTTAAGTGAATATTGCATAAAATGTTGAGATTTTATTCATCACAAATATTCTCCATTCATCAATGGCAGTTGAGAGCCTAGAAAATGAAGTGTTGCACAGACATTGTTTCTCATATCTATGTACTTCACTAGTTTTTCTGTTGAACAATATTTATACACTCTAGTGATATAAAAACTATGCCTACTTCATGGATAAAGATACTGGAAACTTCCAGTTTCTGGTTCAGCATGAAAGAAGCATAGAAGTTGCCACTGCCTCCTAGAAAAAAGTAAAAATCTGAACAAATTGAAAAATCAAGAACTCTTCTTAACCCCATCAAGGAAATGAGTCATGACAAGCCACCACCCTCAATTCGGAGACAGGTGAATTCAGAGAATCAGTTTACTGGAGCAGAAACCTCCAAGGGAACCATTCTTAAGGTAGGAAAACCAGAGGTATATTTGACAAATTTCTGGAGACACAGTGGGCAAGTCTGAAGGCTAAAGACTCCAGGGAAGCTCAGTCACTGGGGGCCCCCACAGTATTGTGAGTTTTACCTCCAGCAGCTTGACTAGCTTCTCATAATATATATGAGAAAAACATCTGCTTATAGCAAAGGATGGGGAAAAGAACAATTTTGTAATACATAAGAATATTCTGTTCTTAACAAGGCCTGCCCTCAAGAAAAACTTTCTTAGCAGAACCTAAGCCATTGAGGTTTTATCAGAGCTTAACTGATATGGAGGAGGTAAATACCTAACTCTAGCCCCTTCTAGCCATCCAGTCCTACATGAAGGGGGCTGAGGGACTGAGAAGTACTTGTGATATGTCTTCAATTCACAGACTCACTTGAAGTCAGAGAGCTGATCTCAGGACATTGAAATGCTTCTGCTTCCCCTCCCTTCACTTCACTTTACCAAAGGCCTGTTTACAGCAATTCCCTTCAACCAGTGCATCAAGTCTGGCTGTCAAGAAAAAAATCACAAAGCAGACTGGAGGCAAAACACGCACACACACACACACACACACATACACACACACACACACTTTGAAAAGACAGCAAATAACAGAACCAGATTCAGAAATAACAGGAATATGGAACCAACAGACCAGGAATTTAAAACAACTATGATTAATAACTTCAGAACTCTATTCAATAAGGTACACAGCATATAAAAACAGATGGACAGTGTAAACAAAGAGATGACAATTCTGAGAAATTATCAAAAGGAAATACTAGAGATCAAAAACTGTAACAGAAATGAAAAATGTCTCTGATAGATTAATTAGTAGACTGAGAATGGCTAAGGGGAAAAAACATCTAAACTTAAAGATATGTGAATACAAACTTCCAAAATGGAAAAACAAAAAGGAAAAAAAACACTGAAAGAAAGAAAGAAAAAACAGAGTATCCAAGAACTGTGAGGCAGCTTCAAAAGGTATAACATATGTGTCATGGGAATACCAGAAGAGCACAAAAAAGGGAACAGGAAAAAAAAAAAGGATTTGAAGCAATAATGATTGCGAATTTCCCTTAAATCAGACACCGTATCACAGATCTAAGATGCCCAGAGAAAACCAACCAGTATAACTTCTGATAAAAACTATACCTCAGCATATAGCATTCAAACTGGAGAAAATCAAAGATAAAGAAAAAAATCCTGAAAGAAGCCAGAAGAACAAAATCACTTCACCTATGAGGAGCAAAGATATGAGTTTCATCTGACTGTTCCTCAGAAAGCATGCAAGCAAGAAGAGACTGGCATGAAATATTTGAAATGCTGGGAGGAAAAAGCCACCAACCTAAATGTTATATCCTCCAAAATTATCCTTCAAAAGTGAAGAAATAAAGACTTTCTTAAACAAACAAAAACTGGGAAACTATATCGCTAATAGAGAAGGAAGGTGATGTAGATCTGAAACTCAGATCTGTATAAAGAAAGCATTGGAGAAGGAATAAGTGAGGGTGCAAGGAAACTTACTATGTTTTCATATTTTTAATTGATCTAACAGGCAACAATTTGTTTAAAATAATAGCAATAACATATTCAATTATGTATGCTTGTGTGTGTGTAAAGCATACACATATGGTTATGAATACCTATGTATAAGTGGAATGAATGACAGCAGTGATACAAGGGATATGAATGAAGAATTAGAAATATTATTATAAAGTATTTGCACTGTCTGTGAGGCAGTATAGTATTATTTGAAAATAGACTTAAATTAGTTGTAAGTGTATATTTCAAATTCTAGCACAACCACTAAAAAGTCAAAAAAAAAAAAAAAAGAGAGACAGAAAATAGAATCATACAAAATGTTTACTTAAGACCACAAATGCCAGGATGCCTGGGTGGCTCAGTGGTTGAGCATCTGCCTTTGGCTCAGGTCATGATTCCAGGGTCCTGAGATTGAGTCCCACATCGTGCACCCTATGGGGAGCCTGCTTTTCCCTCTGCCTGTGTCTCTCATGAATAAATAAATAAAATTAAAAAAAAAAGATCACCAGTGCAGAAAACATGTGAAAGACCAAAATAAAAAGAACAAGGACCAAAAATAGAAAACAGTAATAAATATGGTAGATATTGATTCAACTGTATCAGTAATTACTTTGAATGTCAATGGCCTGAATTCATCAATTAAAAGACAGAGATTATCAGAGCGGCCCAAAAAACAAGACCCAACAACATACCGTCTACAAGAGACCCACTTTAAATATAAAGATATGTATAATTCAAAAGTGAAGAGATGGAAAAAGATATCCCATGCTACTGCTAATTAAAAGGAAGCAGGAGAAAATAAAGAAAGAAAGAAGAAAGAAAGAAAAGAAAGAAGGAAAGAAAGAAAGAAAGAAAGAAAGAAAGAAAGAAAGAAAGAAAGAAAGAAAGAAAGAAAGAAAAAGAAAGGAGAATCTGCTTTAGGCTTGATAGTAAGGAAAGTCCGTAAAGGGGAATTATATAATGATTAAGGGGTCAAATCTCCAAGAAGACACGATTATCCTTTATGTGTTACCTACCTAAAAACAGTGTCAGAAAGAGAAATAGGTGAATCCCCTCATATTTTTTTAATTTTTTTTTTGTATTTATTCATTCATTTGAGACACACACACACACACAGAGGCAGAGACACAGGCAGAGGGAGAAGCAGGCTCCATGTAGGGAGCCCAATGTGGGACTCCATCCTGGATCTCCAGGATCAGGCCCTGGGCTGAAGGCAGTGCTAAACTGCTGAGCCACCTGGGCTGCCCTGAATTCACTCTTATAGTTGGAGATTTCAATACCGTTATATAAGATGTGGACAGATATAGCAGACAGAAGATAGTAGAACTTGAAGTGCCATGAATCAACTGGATGTAATTGGCATGTATCAACATTTCATCCAACAACAGCAGAATATGCATTTTTCTCATGCTCATATGGAACATTCACCAAGAAAGGCCATGTTTTGGACCATAAAACACACCTTCACAAATTTAGAAGGATGGAAATTATACTGTGTTTGCTCTCAGAGCAAGTGGAATTAAAGTAGAAATCAGTCACAGCAAGATAGCTGGAAAATCCCCAAATACTTATGGATTAAACAGCACAGTTCTGAATAACACATCAGTCAATGAGAAATTTAAGAAATAGTTTGAACTAAATGAAATTGAAAATAAAACATCACCATGTATGGGATGCAGAAAAAGCAGTACTTAGAGGGAAATAGATAGCCCTGAATGAATAAGATAAAAAAGAAGAAAGATCTAAAATTAATCATCTAAGCCTCCATCTTAGGACACTAGGAAAAAGAAACAGAAGAAAGAAATAATAAAAATTGGAGTCAAAACCAATGAAATCAGTAGAGAAAATCATCAATACCAAAAGCTGGTTCTACGAAAAGATAAAATCAGTAAGCTTGGCAAACTAAGAAAAAGGTGCAAAGACACAAATTACTTACTTCAGAAAGGAAGGAAAAGACATCACTACAGATCCCATGGACATAGAAAGGATAAAAGACAGTATTGTAAAACAACTCTGTGCCCACAAATTTGGAAACACTAGATGAAATGAACCGATTCCTTGAAAGAAACAATCTACTAAAATTCACACAAGAAGAAAGAGACAATCTGAATAGGCTCATAACTATTAGAGAAATTGAGTTGATAATAACCTCCTAGAACAGAAAACACTAGGCCCAGATGGGTTCCCTGGTGAATTCTCTCAAACATGTAGGGAAGCAGGCAGAGAGAGAAGCAGACTTGATGCAGGGAGCCCGATGTGGGACTCGATCCTGGGACTCGATCTGGGTACTCCAGGAACATGCCTTGGGCTAAAGGCAGGCACTAAACCACTGAGCCACCCAGGAGTCCCAAAGGGAATACTTCTAACCCATTCTTTGCCACCAGCATTATCCTATTACTGAAATGGGACATTGAGGCAAGGAATATTTTCATACCTTGCTTAATGTCACAGAGCTGATAAGTGATAAAGCCAGAATTAGAACTTGGATCCATCCAGTTTCAAACTCCATGTTCTTGTCTGGATTCCCAGCTGCATCATAGTCAGACTTGGATCCTCAAGTGTTATTTTCCTCGCACTTTGCCTTTCTGATTGTAGAGCCTATGTGTCCATGAGGCTTACCATTCTTTTACTTCTTTGCTCTGCCATTTTGACAGGGGCTTAAAATCATAATTCTGGCAATCTATATTCCTTTTTTTTTTTTTCCTGGCAATCCATATTCCTTATCTCACTTTGTCTTCTGTTTCTGTTCCCAAATCCATCCCCATATTTGCCTTTAAATATTATCATTTCTAGGAGGTGCCTGGGTGGCTTAGTCAATTGAGTGACCAACTCTTGATTTTGGCTCAGGTCATGATCTCAGGGCCATTGGATAAGGCCATCACAGGCCCCACTCAGCAGGGAGTCTGCTTGAGATTCTCTGCCTCTGACCCTCCCCTCTGCTCATGTTCTCTTTCTTTTTCTCTATAAATGAATACATAAATCTTTTAAAAATTATTATTATATTTTAATTCTTAACTGTGATGAATCTGACCCCAATGCTAATTAATCCAAGGTGACTTTATTGGTTCTTTTTTTATCCCCAGATGGCACAATATTTGCAAATTTGTAAGATGACTAGCTGGAATTAAGAGTATATTCTGTGACCATTCACTAAAGGTTTTGTGGTATGTAAGTGGAATTTTATTCTATTATAGGATTCAGGCTCAAATAGGGAATTAAATATTTCACCTTATTTGTATCTATAGTTCCTGAATATAATTTTAGTAAGTTGTTGGAAATAAATACTATGAAAAACTGAGAATTTTGGCATAAATACCATCCTAAGAAAGGTATATGTATAGGAGCACGAAATTTAGTTAATGGATGCAAAACAGAGAGGGGGCATGTAAATTATTTTATTTGGCACCTTTGCCAGTATGTACTAGTCAATTTTAATATGTACCTTTTTCTGGAAAAATACTCTCTTAGATATGTTATTACTACTATTATTATCACCATTAATAATCCAGAAAATGAGTTCAAGTAAAAGTTTCAAAAGAACTAACTATTCCTTTTTTTAAAAGATTTTATTTATTTATTCATGAGAGAGACACACACAGAGAGAGGTAGAGACATAGGCAGAGGGAGAAGCAGGCCCGATGCAAGACTCAATCTTGGAACCCCAGGATCATGCCCTGAGCCAAAGACAGACACTGAGCCACCCAGGCGTCCCTAACTACTCTTTTCTTATTATTTTTAAAGTCAGTGTTATTTAAGAGTGCAACCAAGTTCATGATAGAACAAAAAAATATCTTCTAGCTTTAACGGAATAGAAACAATCTCCATTTTTTTTTCTTCTCTTTTTGTGGAAACATTCAGCATCTTCCAATTAGAACCTATTTGCCACATCTCATTGCTACTTCTTTGTAATATTTTGCAATGATTATAAAATAAAGGAAAATAATAGCACAGGCCTCATCATAACACATATTTATTGATAATATTTTGCTTTCCTGCAATTCTCCTCAAGATATAATCTTCAAAAACCAGTTGACATTGCATACCTAATAGAATCACCAGAATAGCTTAAAAAGAACATTGAGAATACTAAATGCTGGAGATGTGATGGAGGAAAATTCTTCTAGATTGCTGGTAGGAATGTAAAATGGTGTAGCCACTCTGGAAAACATTTTGACAATTTCTTATAAAGTTAAACAGATACCCACCTATCACCTGGCAATAGACAAAAACATATGGCTGTACAAAAACACACATGCAAACATTGAGAGTGGACTTATTTGTAATTGCCCAAAACTAGGAGCAACTCAAATTTATGAGCTAGCAAATGGTTTATCTATATAATGAAATACTACTTAGCAATAAAAATTGCATTCAGTCACAGAGATAAAACTTAAATGCATACTGGTAGGATAAAGAAGCCAAATTCAAAAGGTTGTATAAATTCAGTATGATTTTGTTTATATGACAATCTGACAAAAGCAAAAACTCAAGGAATGGAAAACAGATTAGTAATTTACTGGGGCTGTGCCTGATGAAGACAGTGAATACAGAGGGACACGGGAACTTTCTGGGGAGATGGGAGTGCTCTACATTCTGATTGTGGTAGTGGTAGTGGTTATATGATTGTATGTCAAAGTTCATAAACTTTACACTAAAAAAAGGTGAATTTTACTATCAATTATATCTCAATATAATTATATCTCTGTCAATCATATCTCAATATCTGAAAAGAAAGAGGAAGCAGGGAAGGAGTAAGAAGGTTAGGAGGAGGATGAGGGTGGGTTGGAAAGAAAAACAAATGAAGGACGAACTGTTTGGGAGAGCTGTTTGAGGACAAGGCTTTCATAGTCCTGAGATTTGAGTTAATCAGTCCCTGATCTTGTGTAAAACCAGTCTTTCCTCTCTGGTGTTGGTGGCGAGGGATTTCCCCACCAATCTACTCCCTTCTGATCTTGGGTGGGGAGCCCAGCTCCAGCCATGCACAGGAAATAAAAGAAACAAAACATGTGGGAAAATAAAACAACAACAAAACCATCGCATCTCCAAAATATGATGGTGTAACTGAACTTGAAACCAGTAGGGTTGTGTTGCAAACATGGCCATTTCCCCAAAAGCCTACTTTGGAATAGGCAAGTTGACAAAATACAAAGAGGGCATTAAAATTGAAAAGGAACTAAACAATGTAAATTACTCTGTAAATTCTTCTTAATTTCTAGATTTTTTAATTTGTTTTTCTTTGACTTTACCCATTTCTGTGGTTAAAATAATTACTATTGTTGGTGGAAGCAATAGGTTCTATGTTTTGGTAACATGATTTTGAAATGAAAACTCACATCTACATTTTAAAAAGCACAGTTCAAAACACATTCAAATAATTTAAAAGGATTCCACAGTTCATGTTTTTTCCTGAATAATATTAAGGGGTTCCAAGTCCTAACGCTTAGCATTTTTTCTCCGATCTGTTCCTGCCTTACCCCCACACTCCATGGACCTATGACTCACCAAAACCTCAAAGTAGTCTTTCCCATTTAACACCGCTTAATTTACAATCCGCCTTTAGGTAAAAATGCTGTCTGCTTACCATGCTTTTCCAGAGTCTTGACTGTGACTCCTCCATAAGGAGTATTCCCCTTTGTGCATCTTTGGTTTTCTTTTGAGAATTCCTTCTGGACATCTTTAGTTCACATCTCACTCCACCACGTCACAATTCTGCATTTTCTGAAGAGGAGATATTTCTCAAAGGTTGTGGATTATAGAAAATGAAACTACTTCCTGAGTGACCAACTTTTAAAATGATGTTCTTAAAGAAGAAACACAATATGACAGGCAAAAACAATTTCCAGTTAATGAATTTTATTTACTCTAAGACATACATTTCCTCACACTCATGCATCTCTCGAAATCAATTAATAGTGTGTCATAGTTTAGAGAGCAGTATTTACTTTTCTTCATGATATATATTATTATATCTTTTAATCAGAGGCCACTCAGATTTGATGCAATTCTGTAAACACCTTAATTATGTTTTCCAAACACTCAGAAGATGCAACCTAGAACAAGCAACCCAAAGTCTCTCTTCCTATACTCCACTCACTCTTCTGTCTTCCTGAAATCTTCCCTTCCCAGGCCTGTCCAACATGTCATTACCTGCCCCCCAAACACTTTATTATATATAAAGAAACTTAAAAAAAAATTCTATAGCATTTAAGCCCAAGCAACATAACTAGTAAGGGAGGAGAAGAAACCAAGAAATCAGAGTTCAGTTTTGATGGACACAGTTTAGGCTTCTAGCACCATATATTAGTAATTTTACCCTATCATATTTATTGGGAGGAGCCTTATGAAGCAGGACGTGTAATATTTCCATACTAACCTTTTCACTTATAAAATACTATACATAATTCACAAAGTTCATCA
Source organism: Canis lupus familiaris (assembly GCF_011100685.1). Lineage (NCBI taxonomy): Eukaryota > Metazoa > Chordata > Mammalia > Carnivora > Canidae > Canis > Canis lupus. The sequence continues at coordinate 25,125,394 of NC_049223.1, read as the reverse complement.
TAATACCATCACTGATTCATTTCTATGAATGCCTGAAATAGAGTAACTCTATCAAAACTGGACAGTTCTCTTTATTCATTTGTTCCTTGACAGACACTTCGGTTGTTTCTGGACCTTGGCTATTGTGAAAAATGTTGCTGTGAGCATGAGAGTGCAAATATCTCTTTGAGCTTAAGATTTCATTTCCTTTGGATATGTGTCCAGAAGTGGAATTGTGGGATCATAAGGCAGTTCTATTTCTAAATTCTTGAGGAACCTCCATAACAGTGGCTGCACCAGTCTGCATTCCCACCAACAGTACATGAGGGTTCCCCTTTCTCTACATCCTCGCCAACATGTGTCATCTCTTGTTTTGATATTACATGATCTAACAGGTTTGAGATGGTTTTGATTTCATTGTGGTTTTGATTTGCATTTCTCTGATGATGAGTGATGTTGAGCATCTTCTCATGTTCTTGTTGGTCATTTATAAGTCTCTAGAAAAGCATCTGTTTTAGTCCTTTGCATATGATTAAAATGCAGTACCACTGAATATTACTCAGTCTTAAAAAAGAACTTCTGTCATTTGCAACAACATGGATGAGCCTGTAGAATATTATGCTAAGATAAATAAGCCAAGCAGAAAGAAAAATTCTCTATGGTGTTATATAATCATATATATATAAACAGAGAGTGGAATAGTGGTTTCTAGGGCCTAGGGAGCTGGGAAGATAGGGAGAGCCTGGTAAAATGGTACAGAATTTCAGTTATGTGATAAATAAGGTCTGAGAATCTAAGGTATAACATGGTAACCATAGTTTGTACTACTGTATTGTGTAATTAAAACCTACTGGGAGAGTAGAACTCAAATGTTCTCTCACATACACACACACACACACGTGTGTGTGTGCACACACAAAGGTAAACAGGAGGTGTTGGATTATTGAACTCAATGTGGGAAATCTCTTCACAATGTATACATACATCAAATCATCACATCAAACACTTTAAATGTGTTACAATTTAATTGAGTAAATCTGAGACAATGGCATTTCTTTGGCTAGATCATAGAGGGTGAGGAGAGTCAAGGTATTTCCTTGAAATTAAAAGCTTCCTTGGAAACTAGACTTATTTTAAATTTTGACATGAAAGAGATGATTGTACCAAGAAAAAGATTAGACTTTGTTCATTATTTTTGGGAGATATCTATTCTAATGGAATAGGTTAAAGGAATGTATACCAATATATATCTCAGTGAATAACTGGGACAGGAGAGAACATATTTATCACAGATTCATAACAAATGACTTATATCCTCTTTTATCCTGTAAGGCTGTGAGGCTTTCCCTTTGGGAAATTTGTAATTTATGTGGAGAGGTAAAGAATAATGGTTTTGTTTTTGTAGGTTCATTTTCTTCCTTTTAAAATAAAGAAATTAAAACACCAATGTGAGATTTGCTACTTCAGTATTACTGCCATTATGATAAATAAGAACATATATATTTGCTCTTTTTGTTGGTTAAAAAAGTTAAATGGCATTTATATTAAGGTAGACTAACAGGACTGTTTGCTAAATTGTATATTCATGGATAGATATTTAGACACAGAGGCCTTGCAAGTTATGTCTTATATTGTAGAATGACACCAAGTTCCTAAAAAATGGTTTTTCCCATCTCGTACATTTTTTTTCTCACCTCTTATGCCTGTCTAGAATCTGTTATGTATCTTATAATTGGAGTGATAATTGATAATTATATTAAGTAGATATCTCCCAAGGTTAAACCTAATTTCAGGAATAAATGTCATTGTCACATAGTTTTAGATTTTATACTCTTAGTGTTTGGCATCTTATACTGAAAAACTTATTGCATAGCACTAGATCTGGGAATATCTGAACTTATAGATAGGTGTATGATGATGCCACTAGACAGTCAATAATCTTAATGAATAGAAGGATTCTTGTTTAAAAACATTTATTTATTTGAGAGAGAGAAAACATGAACAGGGGGGAGGGGCAGAGGGAGAGAACAAGTAGACTCCCCACTGAGCAGGGACCTGCACGCAGGACTCAATCTCAGGACCCTGACATCATGACCTGAGCCAAAAGCAGTCACTTAACCTACTGAGCCACCCAAGCATCCCAATGAATAGATGAATTCTTATTCCTTCAATAAATACTACATTTTTTCCCTCTGTGTACTAGAATTTTGTTAGTGTATGTATTCTAATTTCATCAGATCTATTTTTCATTTCTTAATGTCTGTTCTTAAATAATTTCGGTCTTTTGCTATATGGCTTGTTTTTCTTTATATTCTTTATATTGTTTATGTCTTTGCCATTTAATACATTTATTTATAATCTTTATTTAGTGGTTGTATATGTAAGGATCTTAGAGTATAATCATGTTCTTTCCTATGTGAGATCAACTTTAGCTAACTATGAGATTTTTATTGAAAGTATTTTCCTTATAAAAAATTATTTGTGGGATGCCTGGGTAGCTCAGCGGTTGAGCATCTGCCTTTGCCTCCAGCGTGATTCCACAGTTCCGGGATCGAGTCCCACATTGGGCTTCCTGCATGGATCCTGCTTCTCCCTCTGCCTATGTCTCTGCCTCTCTCTCTTTCTGTCTCTCATGAATAAATAAAATCTTAAAAAATTGTTTGTTTTTACCAATTAATTCAGAGATATTGCAGGCTGGGACCACTTTTTACTATTAATTTTGATGGATAATTCTCAGCTGTAAGGATAAAGTCTTTATGGTGCAGGCAGCACACATGGAACTACAAACTTTTCGATGGTAGCTCCAAGACCATGAATTCTCAAGACAGACTATATTACTCCCACCAAAAAATGTGGGCCAATATAATCAATATTTCCTCTTATCTATATCTGCTGGATTTGTGGACAGATTTTCTAGTCTGTCTTTTCAATGAAGATGAAGCCATCAAAACCCTGGTTTTACGTGGGAGTTCTAAATGTCAACTTATCTTACCTAGGTCCAAGTACTCTTCTGTTCCTGATGGCCTTTAAAACTCTCATTGGTTATCAAGAACTGGAATCTTCCAAGAAATCTCTTTCTCAACTCATTTTGCTACTCTTTCAGTTTTTTACCCCAGTAGTTTTCCCTTAATTTTGTGGGAGCTTAAATATGCATCTTAATGTTTGTTATATTTATTTATATTTTCTCTGTGCTTTGTAATTAAAGTCTTCCAGTATAACACATCATCATAAATAAAAATATATCATTTATTAAGAATATTCTAATATTATTTTTACATATTTAGCTTTTAATAGCTTAATATCTCTATTAGTCATCTCATTTTTTTTAAATATCACCCTTTCTGGCTCCAGGAAGTATGTACACTAGTATTCAATGGTAGAGATTTTTTTTTTCCTTTTTATCTGTAGTAAAACTCAAGTGCATTAAAAAATGTGGCATCTGTGGATGTGATTGCTTCATCTACAGACATAACAAAAGGAGCACAGCCTTAATAAAATATGAAAATCGAGTTTCTTCATTAACATGTTACATTTGGATGATTGGAAATTTGTATGCTGTCTGATTTAAAGTCTTTTATTTTCTTCATCTGAAATTCAGAAAAGTACATTTATAACAACTTCTGTGTAATGATTCAATATGTCTTTTGACATTTTTTTAGAAATGCCACCCAAATTATTAATGCTAAGTATATTACTGCTGAAAGAAAAGTTAAGAACATGTTGAATATCGAGATCCTGATGGCCTAAGTACTATGGAATGGGCTATTCTTTGTAATTGCTGTGAAAACCAAATTGGTCAAAGAATCTATTCAGAGACTATCATAGTGTTTTTGGTTTCTGGCCATATTTTGAGATCATACTCACCATTAGCAAAGCTATTTTATCAGATGTAAATGTGCCAAATTAAGGATGACTGAGATTAAGGGACAGAAAGGGCCCACGGAGATTCACAGAACATACCCTGCTGTAACCACTATATTAGTAGCAGAGAGGAAGGAAGAGAATGGTGTGTGAGCAATAACAGGTGGAAGCTCAGTGGGCACATCTGTTCAGATTTAATAACACGGACAATAATCGTCTGTCTTCTCATTGTCCAAGCAAAGCCAATCAGAGAGTTAGCATCATGTAGTAGAGATCCAACTCAGTTTTCAGACTTTGAAAATGCTGGAGGAAAGGTAAGAAGCAGTCCCATCACTTCTAGGTTATGGTTATCTCTTGCAAGGGGATCAAAGCAATATTAAGCAAAGGCCAAAATACCATTGACTGCAGTCAATCTAGCCAAGAACTGATCTAAAAATTGTATTGGATGATCTCCATTGTAAGGTTAAAAATCTTTATATTCCCTTTCTCAGGGGGTCAAATTCCTTCCAAAAACTAAGATAAATCTGAATCTTTAGGTGAGTGGCAATCAATAGGGAAAGAAGGAGGGACAAAGGCAGGTATATATTGATATAGTTGAATACATTGGAAGGACTCAGGGAATTAGAAAACACACTGAATCAATAGAGTTTGCTTGCTTGTGTTGTGTAAAAATAAACACTGCAATATATGTGCTTTTAATATTATGATCAGTTCATTCAGTTTCTTTCATATACTGTTAGAAGAGGAAATTTTTATTAATCTATTAGCATGATAATTGTGCCAAAACAGAGCTGTAGATGAATTTGTTTATAGGGTGAAACATGGTTTTGATAATGGCTATAGCTCACTCTTATATGTTAAAGAAAAATATAGTTAGGATTATTAGATAATAGAGTCTTAATAAATGGAATGTACTTCCATTAACAATTCCTCAAGTTTTTAATTAGTGCCTATTTTTAGACACTGGTTTTATACTTTATAAATTAACGTTATAAAAACTCCTACTATCTTTCCATTGTATTGAGCAATTTATACTTTTCAAGATTCTTCTATAATTATCTTTGTTTCTTGTAATTGTTTTAAATTTATATAGGCAGCCAAAGTTGCATAATGGAACCTCAATTTGAAAAGTTATGTCTGAAGCTTCTAGAAAGTCTTCTATCCCACAGATGTAAGTAAACAATTAGCAATCAATTTGAAAACAAATGAAGCCATCAACTCTACATTTATTTTAAAAGAAACGTGGTTTCAGAGGCACCTGGGTGGCACAGTGGGTTAAGTGTCTGTCTTCAGCTCAGGTCATGATCCCAGGGTCCTGGGATTGAGCCCCACATCGGGCTCCCTGCTCAGCAGAGAGCCTGCCTCTCACTCTCCCTTTGTCACTGCCCCTGCTTGTGTTCTCCCTCTTTCTCAAATAAATAAAGTCTTTTTAAAAAAAACAAAAAACGTCATTTCTGTGTCATGTACTCTATGTGTTGTTCTCAATAGGAAACAGAAGTCTCTTTATATGGGTAAACCACTGTTACAGTGTTTCTTTTTTCCCATTAATTATGAGCTGAAATTAGCCTGTGAATTCTATTAATAATAATCGGAAGGATTATTGCCATTTATATTATTAAACAAAGCCTCATTTTTTAAAAAGATTTATTTATTTTAGAGAGAGAAAGAATGAATGATGGATTAGGGGTGAGGGGTGCAGGGCAGAGAGAGAAGAAGAGAGAGCAGACTCCTTGCTGAGCGTGAAGCCCCAAATGGGGCTGAATCTTAGGACTCTGAGATCATGACCCTGTGATCATACCCTAAGCCAAATCAAAATTGAATGCTTAACTGACTAAGCCAATCAAGTGCCCAATCAAAGCCTCAATTTATTAAGTGTTTCTTGATAGGAGAGGCAAATCTATGTTATGGGAAAAACTTGGAAATGGAAATCCCTAAATTATCTTTTTGACTTGGTCTGTACAGTTAAGGTGTCCAACAACTACTATCTGCTAGGTTCTCAGCTACCTTTAGCTTTTTTACTGTCCTTTCTTTTTTTTTTTTTTTTTTTTTTTAAATTTTTTAAAAAATTTTTATTTATTTACGATAGTCACACACAGAGAGAGAGAGAGAGAGAGAGAGAGGCAGAGACACAGGCAGAGGGAGAAGCAGGCTCCATGCACCGGGAGCCCGACGTGGGATTCGATCCCAGGTCTCCAGGATCACGCCCTGAGCCAAAGGCAGGCGCTAAGCCGCTGTGCCACCCAGGGATCCCCCTACTGTCCTTTCAAAAATATTACTGTCCTATGACTCTGTGACTCATGCAAAGAAAGTTTAAACTTAAAAAAAATGACATATTTATGATATGTGACTTCTAGTGTGACACACCCAATATATAATACCAAATCTTGATTGCTTTTCACATTTAGTAGAAATGATAGATGTGTGAAAAATGCCAAAGAAAATGGCCCAAATGGTTTTTCCACTTAGTTTTGGTGTCTATTATTTATTTTACTCTTAAGATAATAATTGTAGACAATTGTATTATTCTTTCTAATTATTTTCTATGGAAAATATATTTTATAAGGAAATTTGTGCCAATTTGAAGCATAATGCACAAAAAAAAACTTTAAGAACCCAACTTGGCAAGTTGAAAGACCTCCTTCCTCTACTTTATATCACTGTGGAAGAACACTTGTAAAAGAATAAGGATTAGACTTGCCTTTGGGCTTTAAAATAAGCAACTGTGCTTCGAGCAAATGGTTTGAGTCACAGTGAATTAAGCTTAATAAAGACTCTCAGATCCTCAGTGTTCAAGAAATGGGTGTCCAGAAACATTCTTTTGAAGGGCAAATTTATTTTGAAACAACAGACTTTTCTTCGTGGTTTGAATTATGTTGGAAGCTTAGTGTTCTAGAAACCTGGAGTCTGACTAGCATAGTTTTCCTCCTCAAGAATGTCGCATGCCCATATATAGTTTATACAAAACATGTGCATTACCTCTCCACCTTCTCCTCCCCTGAGAGGGTAGAGAGAGGCCATCAGGATCAAGTGTAATTAGATCTTTCTGGTAGATCTGTCTCAGATGGGGTTTAAGGCTGACTGGTCAGACCAACTGCTCTAACATGTAGTAAACCTTTGGTCCTAACCAAAACTGATAAAATGCCTTACTCATGGGGCACCTGGGTGGCTCAGTGGTTGGATGTCTGCCTTTGGCTCAGGGCATGATCCCAGGGTCTTAGGATCTAGACCTGCACCCGGCTACCCCTAGGGAGCCTGCTTCTCTCTCTTCCTGTGTCATTGCCTCTCTCTGTGTGTCTCTCATGAATAATTAAATAAAATATTTAAAAAACAATACCCTACTCATGAAGGAATCATGCTTGAGTGCCCTCCTTCATAAGTACTATTTAATAAAATTTAGACTATGGAAGTAAGAGATAACTACGCGTAGCCTTAGAATGAGGGTTTAGAACCTTTGTGAGAATGCGCACAAGGTCCTTTTAAGCTTTTCCCAGCCTCACCCAGCATACATTATGACAACAAGAATCATTAAGAAGAGAGGAAGGGAGAAACTACTTTCATTCTGACTTAGAGGACTTTTGAGTGGAAACTTGGTCTCATTCACCCTTGATCACAAAATATCCATCCAAACCCACTATGCTTTTTGAAGTTTCTCCTCTTTAGAGATGACTTTTGCCTTGTAGGCTTTGAATCATGTGAGTTGCAGATCATGAGTGGGGAATTTGTAAGATGTTATTGCATACGTGTTGTTGACACAATCACATATATTAATGAACATATAAATAGTGTAGAATTGTAAGGGCCATTTTAGCTACCAAATGACATTATCTCATCAGTGCTGAAATAGCTACTAAAAATCTGAATAGAGGCATAACTATCACTTACACCGTGTCTTTATTACAAAAAGTAAGATTTTCCATCCTTGACAAGGTGAGGATAGGTGAGTTAATATTTCTCATTTTGCTGTTCCAGACCCTCTAAAATATGACTGATCTCATTTATTCTTCTTCATTCTTCTCCTTGCCGCCTTCCTTCTTGAATTTAACAAAGATTGGTCAATTAGCCAATAGATATAAAACACTGTATTTGATATTAGAGATACATAAAAACAAACATAAAAAGAATCTGTTCTATAATAATGTGTACTCTTATGATGAGGAAAATACATATGCATGTAGCTGAAATAGGACACAGGGTATGATTAAATAAAAATTAAACAAGATTTAGGAAGGCATTTATTGGGTGGCTATTTATGTGAGCTCTTTTCTCTCCATCATGGAAAACAGCCATGCTTACTCAACTTGTTAGGTTATCTCATGCCAGTCCTGTGACAAATGTCCACCTCTACATTTGTGAGTTTCTCATCCATGTTCCCTTGACATGGCCTACACCTCCCTAAGCTGCACTCTTTCAAGTGCCAACTCAAGATTCACTGTTTCTGTGTCATTTTTCTTAAGTGAGCCAATCGTAGTGATTCCTCTTTTCAATAATTTTTAATCACTTTTAGTATCACTCTGTTCTGTATTATTTTATCTGTTATGTATAGACTCTATCTTTACAATTGATGATTAATTAAGTACAAGAAGAAATAATACCTTCTGCTTCCCTGTAACCCCAATTTTTGCCTTGCAAATTTTTAACAATAGAAGGGATTTGAACAATGGAAAATGGAATGAGAACACAGAAAGGATGTCATGATAAATTATGATCCCTCTTCCCTTTCCATTGGTAACAGAAATGCCTGGTTCACAGATTTTAGATTCCATTGTCACGCATGTGATGCTGTTTTATAGTTTTACACACAATTTTTAAATGAATGCGCAATAAACAAATCTAAAATTTTATCAACCTGTCACCAGGTGGTGACAAAGTCACAGTGGTGCATAGTTCTAGCAATTCCAGATGGTAAATCACAAACATACTTCAATGTGTAGCAATATTACACAAACATATACACATATAATTTTCAGATTCTTTTCTAGCTAATTTCTGTTCTAAATTCTGGAAGTACACAAGGATCCTAAACTCAGGTTGGAAACAAGACTCTTCTATTCTTAAAACTCAGTTTTGTGTATATTCTCTTTCCTGGCCTCCTGAGGCACACAATTCATCTTTGTATCATTTTGTCTTGTAAAACTCTCACAGAGAACCAAATATATCAAAATATTAGCCACCATTTTTCCTCTCAGTTTAAAATTACTAATAGTTCCTGGATTCTTATTAAAAATCTCTTCTGGAAAAATAAATAAATAAATAAATAAATAAATAAATAAATAAATAAATCTCTCTTCTGGGGCACCTGAGTGGCTCATTTGGTTAAGCGTCTGCCTTTGGCTCAGGTCATGATCCCAGAATCCTGGGATTAAGTCCCACATCAGGTTTCCTGCTTAATGGGGATTCTGCTTCTCCCTGTCCCTCTGCCCCTCCTCCTGCTCATGCTCTATAAATAAATAAATAAATAAATAAATAAATAAATAAATAAATAAATAAATCTAAAAAATAAAATAAAGTCCTCCTTTTAAAAAAATTTAAATGCCAGAAATAGAAAAGATTAAACAAGATACAACAAAACATTCAAATGTTCAAACAATTTAGAAATCTGCATCTGCTACTTACCAATTAAAAGGAAAAGTTTGGCCTCTCACTCAGGGACCCTTATGATTTTGTCTTAGCCTTTCAAACTTACCTCCTACACTTCAATATATATGCCAATTAAATATGGCTGCAGTTGCTGCCCTCCAAATGAACCCATACATTGCAGACCCCCTACATTTATCATGCTTGTATATTCCATGATTTTTCTGAGAGTCAGACTCTCTCACCATCATTTCAGGTACTACCCAGATGTAGCCACCAACATGTAGCCTTCCCTAATGCCCACTACTGTTTTGGATTCTTTTCTCACTTGAATGCTTATATCAGTTTGTGCACTCCTCATTGCACTTACACACATCCCAGTATTGTGATTCTTTTTATAGTCCTGTTTTATTTTGTGTTAAACTAAAAGCATCTTATAACATAGACTAAGCTAATTATCTGTTTCCTTGATTCCTATAGAACTCACTGTATCTATATCTGTCTTCCTCGTATTTATCAAAAAAGAACCCATTGATTTAACATAAACAGGACTTATTATATTACATATAATATCATTTAGCTTTTGGGTTATAGACACATATTTTAAAAGAAACAGAATTAAAACTAGAACAGAAATTAGAGAATTCTTTCTTATGTGCACACTGAACATATATGTGTTAAACTGAACCTGTTCAAATACAACAACAGACATTTTGGTACAACTAGTTTTGCATTTTTTAAATGTTTTACACTGAGCAGGAAAATACAGGGAGAAAAGGTTTTTTGTTTTGTTTTGTATTGCTTTAGGTTTTAGGCTAATCAGGACTAACTAATGATTTTTATGATGGGAATTTAGAGAATATTGTGTGAATGACCAGAAAACATAAGGAAAGGGGCATGAAGGAAAATCTGAAAGGGGAAAAAAAAATAGTAAGGAAGCACTAACATGACAAGCTGGATGCAATAATGGGGGGAAAAGTTTATAGAAATAAATTAATAAGTGAAGTAAATTGCTAAGGCTAAGCTTAAGAAGCTTGAATTATATGTGACAGGCGGGCGCTCGTGGCAAGAATTAGAGAAAAATTATATGAATTGAGTGGGAGAAATGTGTTATTTTACAGTAAAGCATTTTAAGTACATAGGAATGAAAAGAGAAAAAAATCATATTCAGCTACAAAAAAGTAAAGTTCCCTTAATAAAAAATGTGAACGATCACACATAGAGAATGATTCATTGCAGAATGAAGGGTGGGCCTTGGTTCTTGAACAGTCATCTCAGTATGTTGACCTTTGTAGATTGAAGGACAAATAGGAAATGCCAACAGTGCATCACAATCAGCACAAAGGGAGGGAAGTTATTCTAAGAGCCATGGATTTAAGCCACTATTGTGCAAAAACAGCTTTAAAGTGAGAATTGTAGCACTAGCTAAACAAAATCCTAGGAGTGATTTAAAAAGCTAAAATTATAGGCATTTCCACTGAGAAAATTTTTCAAGCCTTCTGAGGACCAAAGAACATATCTATCCAATATAATTTTTACAGTTTCTATATTGTCATGAGTGTATTTAAGAATTTGTTTTAGCAAATTATATGTTGACGTTAATATTAGAATAAGACTGGTCTTTATTTCAATCGCTGTTCAATCACTTTCTATCTTTGTGATCATAGACAAGTTACTTAAACTTCCCTATTTTCATTGTCTGTGCTGGTAAAATACAAGTAGTGCTTCCTATCAATCATAGTTCTTGAAGATTTTGGTGAGGTAACTTGGGTAATGCACAGAACTTGTCCAGAAGCAAGCCTTCAATAACTTCTGTACATTATGGCTTTTTGTAAATAGTGCCTCTAACTTGTAAGGAGAGTTTTATTTGAATATTAAACAATATGTTAATTATTAAATGTGGTACAGTCCAACTGATTTTTCTTTATGACTTCCTGAATTTAGATCAATCTTAGAGACGAGGTCTCATAAAAATATAATGGACTGGTTTCTTTAGTAATCTGTTTCATTTCCTGCAAACCTTCTCCCCCTCAATTTTCCATCACATCTCCCACACCACCTCACCTAATATCGCTATTAGTCAAGAATGTAGGGAGATTTTATCATTCAGGAACAATGTGGTGCCAATTGAAGAAGAATCCATCTAGGATGGAAATCAACAAAGGAAAATAAGACAGAGACAAAAAAAGCACACATGTTGCTTTCAAAGTTTATGCAAAAGATAAGGCACCACAGTGATTTACTTGTGTTTGAAAACCTTGGTTATATATACTTGTTTGAACTCTTGTGAAAGCAATCATGTTACTGTATAAAAGTTAAGTGCTAAAAGCCTCATCATGCAGTCACCTACATGCATGCCAATGAAACTGATAAAATGCTTCATAGTTGCAGTAGTTTCTAGTTAGGCCCAACCTACTGACCCATGAAAATTACATTTGTTGAACCAAAACGTAGCAGCTGGGATGCCATCTTGTATACACTTCAGTGATTCTATGAACCATATTTACCTTTCGTTAGCTTCCTTCATTCAAAATGTTCTTTTTCCCTATTTGACATATGGTAGATACTCTAGATTGTAATTAAGTAAGTTAGAGAACAGGAATTAGAAGAGCTTGAACAATTGTTTTTAATTTTATGGACTACTTCAGAGATTTCAAATAACTTGAATTCAAATAGATTTAATTCACTAAATTCCTTTGGAATCCATTATTTGCAAGGCATTCTCATGGGTATTATGGGGTATGAAGAGATAACAGTGATGAAATCCTTGCCCACAGTCAGTATTATAAATAGTAATAATACTATATTATTACTAGGTAGATTCTATCAAAAGGAATATTGGAAGAGTGTAATATTAAGAGACTGAAGCCTAGAACTATATAATTCTAGTAATGCAAACGTATATAAAAGCTCATATGTGTTAAGATTTCTTAGCATATACAGAATGGAAAAGGAATTACTTAAATTAGTAACAATCAATATGAAAAATTTACAATGAACATCATGTTTAACAGTGAAGCATTAGATACAGTCTTTTTAAAAACTGGATAATAAAAAGATGCCTACCATCACCATTGCTTTTCAACATTGTGCTGGAGAAAAATCCAGTTAATACTATAAGACAAGAAAAATCATTAGAAAGATGACAGATTAAGAGGGCAGAAGCAAAGTATCAAGTTCCCTAAAGAGGAACACTAGGAAAATTATTGGGTTTAATAATTACTAAGAGAAGGGAAGAAAAGAGATGAGTTTACTGCCTTGAGAGTTTCCAGGAATCAGCACAGGGAAGGGGAAGTGAAACGGATCTCAGTATGCTCCCTGAGCTGAAGACATAAAAATGGGAATTAAGGTTGGCCAAGGCAGTTAGAGCTTGGAAGGCATAGTCACAGAGAGTGAAAAAGAACCCCAGAGATCTGTACTGGATCAATCTCAAGTGTTCAGATAGTAGTGGTTAGTGTATGTTTGTAAGGAAGCTGTGTTAGAGTAATATAAGAATCAGAAAGGAGTAAGCTTTCACAAGGGATTTTACACTGGATTACAATCAAAAACTTAAAAAACAGGGGATCCCTGGGTGGCTCTGCAGTTTAGCGCCTGCCTTTGGCCCAGGGCACGATCCTGGAGTCCCGGGATCGAGTCGCACGTCGGGCTCCTGGCATGGAGACTGCTTCTCCCTCCTCCTGTGTCTCTGCCTCTCTCTCTCTCTCTCTCTCTGTGTTTATCATGAATAAATAAATAAATAAATCTTAAAAAAAATACATATAATACACAGGGTAACAGGTAGTGTACTAAAGTAGTGACTCATTGTGGAGGAGGGGACAAAATTAGCCTTGGACTAATATCTTCTCTGATTTCATCTAATAAAGCTTAAAAGAAAACAGCAAAAAGATCAAGCTGCTTCCAAGTAATTATGAATATCTAATAATATTTTAATACAAAATTATCCAGAAGCCAGTAATTAAAAATTCACAATGTCTGCCATATATTGAAAAAGTAACAAGCAATGAAAAGCAAAATAATATGATGCATAATGAACATAAAAATCAATCAATCAAAACAAAACTAGACTTTTTCTGGTCCCATACATAATGAGCTTGGAACACTTCAATACTCAAAACGAGCTAAAAAAGATAAAAATCAACAAGTATTATATTCACTACAGAAGTGAGTCATTGGGCAAATATCTGCCTTCAAATTTAAGAGACAGGTGAACACAAAGAATTACAGCTTGCTCAAGCACAAGTACAGAAACCAAAGCTCACCACTCGAGCCAGTAAGAGACTCCTTTTACCCAGGATACCCTGTTTAGCTTTCTACAAAACTTAAAAGAGATACTAAAGACAAAATGCCATTTAAAGCAACAGAGCAAGCATCAAAACCAGATTAATATATGGCAGAGATTTAGGAATTATCAGACGAAGATTTTAAAATAACTATGTTTTATTTTATTTTATTTATGTATTTTATTTTTTAGAGTGGGAAAGGAGGGGAAAGAACAAAGGGAGAGAGAGAGAGAGAGAGAGAGACTCTTAAGCAGGCACCATGCCCAGTGTGGGGCCTGACACAGGGCTTGATCCCACAACCCTGAGCTAAAATCAAGAGTCAGACACTCAATCAAGTGAGCCACCCAAGTGCCTCAGAAAAATAACTATGATTAATATACTATGGCATCTAATAAAAAAATGTAGACAACATAAAAGAAGAGATGAGCAATGCAAGCAGAGAGATCAAAACTCAATGAATCAACACAGTAATGGAAACCAGGAATGCTTTGGATAGGCACAGCAACAAACTACAACTGAGGAAAGAATCTGTGAACTTGAAGAGGGGTCAACAGAAACTTCCAAAACTGAAATGCAAACAAAGACAAAAATTAAATAGATTCATAAAAAAAGAAGAAAATTTTGCCATTAGTGACAACATAGATTAATCTGGGTGGCATTACGATAGGTCAGGTAAGACAGAGAAACACAAATATTGTATCATATCATTTATTTGTGGAATTAATCTAATTTCATAGAAACAGAGAATAGAATAAAATAGGATGGTGGTTGCCAGAGCTGGGGAGGAGGGGGAAATGGGGTAATATAGTTCAAAGAGGATAGTTTTTCAGTTAGAAAAGGAATGAATTCTGAAGATGTAGCATATAGCATGGAGGTTATAGTTTGCAATATGGTATTGTTATTGAAAGCTGCTGAGAGTAGATTATCAACATTTACACACACACACGTTAGCTAATATTGACTATGAGACGTGATGGATATGTTAACTATCTTGATTTTGGCAATTGTTCTACAATATCTTTGTATAGCAAATCATCACATATACTTTATACATATCACATATATACTTTATGTATATATCAATTATTCCTCAATGAAGTTAATTTTTAAATAGATATAACAATATTCAAGAACTGTGAGGCAATTACAAATGGTGAAATGTATGTCAAATGAGAATATCAGAAGGAGAGGAAAGAAGGGAACAGAAGAAATATATGAAGAACAATGGCTGAGAATTTTCCTTTTCTTTTTTTTTAAAGATTATATTTATTTATTCATGAGGACACAGAGAGAGGCAGAGACATAGGCAGGGGGAGAAGCAGGCTCCTGCAAGGAGCCCAATATTGGACTTGATTCCTGGACCCCGGGATCATGCCTGAACCCAAAGGCAGATGCTCAACCACTGAGCCACCCAGGCATCCCAAGAATTTTCTGATATTAATGGCAAACATCAAAATGCAGACCCATCATGCCCACAGAACATCAAGTAGGATAAGTACAAAAAAATACATTTAGGCATATCATGATTAAACTTCATAAATTCAAAAATAAAGAGAAAATTTTCAAGGAAGTTAGGTATATGGGGAGCAACCTGGTATCTACAGAGAAGAAAGGAAAAAAGTCATGTTAGACTTATCTTCAGAGATCATGCAAGCAAAAGTGAAGTGAAATATTTAGTGTTGAAGAAGATAACCACTGTTGAAGCTAGAATTCTATATCCAGTGAAATTATCCTTCAAAAATGTAAAAGAGATTAAGACTTTCTCAAACAAAAATTTGAAAGATGTCACTAATAGACCTACTTTGCAAGAAATGGTAAAAAAAAAAAAAAAATTCTTCAGAGAGAAGAAAATGATGTATGTCAGAAACTCAGATCTATATAAAGAAAATAGAGCATTAGAAAAGGAATAAATGAATGCAAAATAAAATCTTTACTTTTTTTTTTACTCCTATTGATCTAACGGATAAAAGTTTGTTCAAAGTAATAACAACAACAGTATACTCAGTAATTATAACTTATGGATAAGTGAAATGGATGACAGCAGTCTTTTAACAGATAGAAGAGAGAAATTTAAAATACTCTAAGTTACTTGGACTAACAATAAAATGGTATTGTGTTATCTGAAAGTGGAGTTAGATTAGTTACAAATGTGTACTGCAAACTCTAAAGCAATCACTAAAAACAATTTTTAAAGAAGTATGAATGATATCCTAAGAGAAGAGATAAAATAGCAGCATATAAAATGATCCACTAAAACCAGAAAAGGTAGACAAAGAGTAGAAGGATCCCCCTCCCCCCAAGTAAAAACAAACAGGGAAGAAGGGCATGTAACAGAAAACAGTAACAAATAATGGTAAAATAAATCCAATTATATCAATAATCACTGTAAACGTGAGTAGTCTAACTATACCAATCAAAAGAAGATATTATCAGACATCATAGAGGATTGAAAAAGACCAACTATATGTTGTCTATAAAAACTCTCTTTAAATAAAAAGACACAGATTTAAAATAAAGGGAGAGAGGATGATATACTATGATAACACTAATCAAGAAATAGCTGGAATAGCTATATTATAAATTGCAGACAAAAGCAACTTCAGCAAGGAAAATTATCAGGAAAAAGAGGGGTATTATATAGTGATATTAAAACTAATTCTCAAAAAACTTAAATACCTAATGTGTATATGCCTAATAATAGAGCATCAAAAACTGTGAGGCAAAAATTGGTAGGACTGCAAGGAAAAATACAAGAATCTACTGTTATATTGGGAGACTTTAGCTCCCCTCTATCAGTAATGGACCAATCCAGTAGACAGCAAATCAATAAGGATATAGTTGAACAACATCAATAAACTGGGTATAATAGACATCTATTAAATATTACATCCAACAACAGAAAACAAATTCTTCTCAAGCCCACATGGACTATTCATCAAGACGAACTAACTCTGCAGTATAAAATATATCTTAAAAAGTGTAAGATAATAGAAAACATAGAAGTATATGCTCATACCACAATGGAATTAAGCAAGAAATCAATAGCAGAAAGATAGCTAGAAATTTCAAATTATCTGGAGATTAAACAACTCATTTTTAATTTATACATAGGTCATAGAGGTTTTAAGAGAAATTTAAAAACATTTTGGACTAAATGGGAATGAAATAAAACTTATCAAATTTTTGCAATGCTGCAAAAATGATACGTAGAGGGAAATTTATACTGGTGAATGTATATATTAGAAAAGAGGAAAGATCTAAAATCAATGATCTTCTGAACTTGTTTCTTGGGAAGCTAGAAAAAGAAGAGCACATTAAATCTAAAAATAAACAGAAGAAACAAAATAAAATTAAAGTAAAACCCAATGAAATTGGGTACCTGGGTGGCTTCGTCAATTAAGCATCTGCCTTTGGTTCAGGTCACGGTCCCGGGATCCTGGGATTGAGCCCCGCATCCGGCTCCCTACTTCTCCTTCTCCCTCTGCCTGCTGCTCCCCCTTGCTTGTGTGTGCATACTCCCTGTGTGTGTCAAATAAGTAAATAAAAAATCTTAAAAAAAAAAAACGAAAAAACATTGAAATTGAAAACAAGCAACAGGGAAAATCAATAAATTCAAAAGCTGTTTTTTTTTTTGTTTTTTTTTAAGAAGGGCGATAAAATTAATATACTTCTAGCTGTGGTAACTAAGGAATAGGAAAAGAAGATACAAATTACTAATATCAGAAATGAAAAAAAGGAGTCATTGTTACTGACCCTATGGACATTCAAATGATGATAATACTACAAACAACTCTGTAGTGATAATCTAGATAAAGTGGACCATTCCTTGAAAGCATATAGTGTATGACCACACACTGGAAGGAAAAGACCATCTGAATAGACCTTTATCTATTAAAGAAGTTAATCAATAATTAATAACCTTCCAAAACAGAAAGCACTTAGATGGGTTCCCTGATGAATTCACCAGACATGTAAGGAGGAAATTATACCAATTATTTACAATCTGTTACAGAAAATAGAGGCTGAGGAAATGTGTTTGAAATCATTGTATGAGATTAACAATGTCCTAATACCATACCCAGATAAAGACATTAAAGTAAAAACTATAGGGCAAATTAATGACCTAAACTTCTAAATTATGAACTAGAAAAAAACATCAAATTAAACCTTATTTATTTAAATGGAATAAAAGGATATAACACATATAGGGAAAAATAAACTGAGTAGAAAGTAGAAAATTAATAGAGAAGTAAATAAAACAATTTATTTTTCCTTGAGAGCAATAAAATTGCAAATATATAGTGAAATTCATCAAGACCAAAGGAAAAAGACACAAATTACCAGTACCAGGAATGAGAAAAATGGTATTCCTACTCATTCGATAAATATTAGTGTAGAGTAATAAGAAATATATTAGGTCTTGTCCTCAGTTCCTGGCACAGAGCTCCTAAAACCCTTATAATTTCTTTAGTAATGGGGTGCTAGGACCATGTTTTGTTCTAATATTTGACTTTTTGATTGTGGTTCCTGACATAAAAACATTTAAGACTCTCTCTTTTTTTTAAATAATAAATTTATTTTTTATTTGTGTTCAATTTGCCAACATACAGAATAACACCCAGTGCTCATCCTGTCAAGTGCCCCCCTCAGTGCCCGTCACCCATTCACCCCCACCCACCGCCCTCCTCCCCTTCCACCACCCCTAGTTTGTTTCCCAGAGTTAGGAGTGAACATGAAGACTCTCTGACTCTTTGGAGAGATAGTAGTGTTTTTTGTATACTAATGAGATGCCTGGTGGGTGGGGGCCTCTAGATAGCTTCACAGTGGGAGCTAGTCATCAGAAAGACCAAGCCATGATTAGAAGTTTAGAACTTGTAATCCAATCCCCATCATCCAGGGAGGGGAGAGGGGCTGGTTATTAATAATATAATCATTCATGTGTGATAAAGTTTCTGAAAAAGTCCCTAAACTATTGGGATTTGGACTTTTTCTGGGTTGGTGAAAACATCTACATGCTGAGTGAGTGGCACACTCCAACTGCATAGGAATAGAAACTCCTGTGCTCAGGCCCCTTCTGGGTCTCTCCCTACATATCTCTTCATCTGGTTGTTTATCTGAATCCTTTATCCTGTTCTTTATAACAAACTGGTATTTTTTTTAAGTTTTGAGAACCTTTATAGCAAATTTCCAAACCTGAGGAATGGGATGTTGGAACCCCCAATATACTGCGAGAAATATGAGACAACCTGGTGCTTGGGACTGACATTTGTTGTTTTTGTTTTGTTTTGTTTTGTTTTGTTTTGGGGGGGGTGTGGGTGGGTACTGGCATTTGAAGTGGAGTTTGAGTCCTCGTGAGACTGAGTCCCTAAATGGTGGGGTTGTGCTAACTCTGGGCAGTTAGTGTCATAATTGAATTATAGGTCATTCAGTTGGTGTCCAGAGAGTTAGAGAATTGGTTGGTGTGGAAAAAAAAATCCCACAAAATTCATGTCAGAAGTGCTGTAAACAGGGGAAATATGGTTTTCCTTTTAATTAGTAAGAGAATGTAATCGGTAACTTAATGTCAATAAATTCAACAACTTAGATGCAATGGAGAAATTCTTGAATTTAATTTTTTTGAGAGAGAGTGAGCTAGCATGAGTGGGGGGCAGAGAGTGAAGGAGAGACAGAGAGAATCTCAAGCAGGCTCCACACTACCCGGTGTGGAGCCTAGTGTGGAGCTCAGGCCCATGACCCTGAGATCATGACCTGAGTCAAAAGCAAGAGTTGAATGCTCAACCGACTGAGCCAGCCAGATGCCCCCAGAGAAATTCTTTAGAAGATCCAACCTACCAAAGCTCATGCAAATGGTAATATGTAACTTGAAAAACCTTATATCTATTAAGTAAATGGAGTCTATAGTTTAAAATCTTCCCACAAGAAAGACTCTGTGGATAGATGGCTTCATCTGTGGATTCAGCCAAATACTGAAGGAAAAATTAATAGCAATTCTGCACCAGCTCTTCATGAAAATTGAAAAGGAAAGAATACTTCCCACCTTATCCTGCGAGGCCAGTATCACTTTGATACTGAAATCACGTGGAAACATTAAAAGAAAACAGCAGGGTGCTGGGGTGGCTCAGTCTGTTAAGAGTCTGCCTTCAGCTCAGGTCATGATCCCAGGGTCCTGAGATTGAGTCCTACATCAGGCTCTCTGTTCAGGGGGGAGTCTGCTTCTCCCTCTTCCTCTACTCTTCCCCATTGCTCGTTCTCTCTCTTTCTCTCTCAGAAAGAAATAAATAAAATCTTTTAAAAAAAGAAAAATCAACAGGCCAAATTCCTTTATGATTTTCTTAAAATTCTAGCAAATCAAGCCATATATATATATGAAGGATAGTATGAAATGACTAAGTGGGGAACTCATGCTTCATGGTAGCTCAGTATTGAAAATCAATTAATATAATTCATCATACCAAAAGCCAAATAACAATATGATCATCTTAATAAGTACAGAAAAGTAACTTGACAAAATTTAGCATTTATTAATGATAAAATTTCTCAGTGAACATAGTTCCCTAACCTTATAGAAGGTTAGGTACCTCTACTTTCTGATTTCATAGCTTCCTATTATTTTCCTTATCATAAAATTCTCCACAC
This sequence comes from Canis lupus familiaris, assembly GCF_011100685.1. Lineage (NCBI taxonomy): Eukaryota > Metazoa > Chordata > Mammalia > Carnivora > Canidae > Canis > Canis lupus. The sequence goes on along the minus strand of NC_049223.1, from coordinate 25,105,064 downwards.
TTTGTTGCTTAGTTTCTTTTTTAGTTAATTCAGTGCATAACAGAATTTCTGTTATATAATTGACACTTTGATAATTTGCTAATGAATGGTTAATATGTGGTTCTTGGTTAACTGGGAGACATATCATTTTAACATAATTCGAATTTATACTACTTAATTCTCATTGATTATTTTTGTGTGCTAGAAATAGTGCTACGTGATTGACATGCAAAAATTTATATTATTTTTACAATAACCACTATTATTATAATTCCCATTTTACACATGAGGAAATAAAATCACAGAAATAGCAATCGATGTATCCTAGCAAGAGATGAGCTAGGGCTTGTCCCAGATGTACCAGAGGTAGGCCTTGTTCCCAGTCAATCTTATCTTGAACTCCACTTTCAGTGCCATCATCACTGACCCCCAAGCAGAAGCAAGTGCGGATATAGAAAGGCTATAGAGGAAAGAGGATGGGTTTAATCCTGGCCATGAAAACTTTAAACTTTTACATAAAATTTCATCTAGCTGCTATGTGTGAGTAGAACATAAATGGGCTACAATGTTTGCCCTCAATAAGATCAGAGAAAACATATAAATGCAGTGATTAAGTTAACAAACATACACTGAAAAACTTTTATCTGCTATAACTGGACTGGGTGAGGATTCCAAAGATGAATAAAACATAACCTTGTCTTTGAAGATCTCAAAATCTATATGAAATTTGACAAATTAAAAAAGTATTTTCCACCCCTTTATTCTTCCTGTATTCTGACCTTATTTCTATTTTGAATTTAAAAACATTAAGGTGATAATAAGAAAAAAACTATTCTAGTTCTAGTTTTTCCCAGTAAATAAAAATAAACTTTGTTTTTCTTTTTGAAAGTTGTGATAATTGAAATTGTTCAGTGTGAGAAGGATCTAGATTGAAGTAAATAAAGTACATACAGTGAAACATAGATCTCATGAGAATCATGTCATATCTCTGACCTTTCTTGTAAAAAGATCTGAAAACTATACATCTGCTCAAAATATCTACACATCTGCTAAAATCAACCTCCCAAACACAACTGTTTCCCTTGGTTGGAGCAGTAGAATTCCATTTACCAACAGTTTCTCATAATAACCCATAGGCTAGCTAAATATCAGATTTGGTGTTTTCTACAGCTGCAAAGTTTAAGACACTTATATTTCAGAGAATATAGAGAACAGACCTAAGAGCATCCCGTGGTACAAGAAAAATATAGAAAACTTACTTCTTCTTAAGGCTTATTAATACCAAAACACATTGATATCACCTCATGTTGAGGGAATGAGGAGGTTACTTGGGTCAGCATCCACACTGATTCGTGTATTTAGGTTCAGTCCTATCAGTTAGTTGAGACGACTGTCTAATTTTTCTGATCAGAGGCTTCTCAATGTAATTAGGGTAAATCATGCCACCACTGCAGCCACACAACACAAAAATATCTGAATATATATGGATTTAGAATGACAAATAGCACCACAAGGTATTTTATTTAATGAAAACAACAAAACAAATAAAATTGATTGAGGCATTTAAAGGAACAACATTTTGCTAGGGTCAAGGAGCCAGAGAGGGTATACTTCTTTACAGTTTTGGATTATAATCAGAGAGAAGTGACAACCCTTTGACACTTCCTAGAAATTGTAAGGGTCTTGATATGAGTGGAAGGAGTTGGAGTTTCTACTAGACACCGGGGATTTCAGAATTGGTAGAGAATATCTTGGAAGGAATCTATTTGACTTTTATTGGAGAGGGCTGGGTCCAGCAAGGTAGGTATCAGGCTATTTTGTAGACAGGAAGCTTAGCAAGCTAATGCACTAAGAAGCTTAGTAGATTCAGGGAGAGAATAATGGGCTTTGGAAGGGCAAAATGCATAAAATCATATTTACGTATAATTATCCTTGTAAGTTTGATTATGAATGTGGAGAGATATTTAGTGTGAATTAAGAGAAAATACTCATTACATAAACATTACTCTAAAAAATGGTACAATTTGGGACACCTCGGTGGTTCTGTTGGTTGATCATCTGACTCTTGACGTCAGCTCAGATCTTGAGCTCAGGGTTGTGAATTCAAGCCCCATATTGGACTCCATGCTGGGTGAGGAGCCTACTTTAAAAAAAAAAAATGGCATAATTTGAGTTTATATGTCCCAAATTTTTAAAAAGGTGCTAAAATTCACTTATGCCTGTGTATAATTGTAGTGGTTCAAAATTCTTAAAAGAGGTCTTTGTTTTATTATATATACATTTTACATTTTGCGTAACGTGTATTATGTGTGTGCTTATACAGTTTTAACAAAAGTGCAACTTCTAGTTTCTATTCTGACACAAAGGAGCTTGGAAGTTATCACTCCTCACAAGAATAAAAGCTTAAAATAACCCCTTAAAACCACAACTCTTCTTAGATCTGTCAGTCATAGGACAAGCCATCATCCCCAAACTGCTTTTTATGGGACCCAAACTGACAAGTCTATTCTCTGGAAGAGCTAGGGTATAAGCTTGGACTTACCTCTACTTTAAATATGGGGAATAAATGACAGGAGAAGTCAGCTAGGCTAGGGATTCTCATTACAGAGAGATTGAAAGTAACAGATTCCATTCCTCTAGTCAATTCTGTAGTATACAGAATTTCTATTTCTTCTTGTTTCAGCTATGGAAAATTATATTTGTTAAGACAGTTCCCAATTTTTATCTAAAATTTTAAGTTAACTGGCATAAAATTGTTTATAGTGTTATTTTATTATCTATTTAATATCTGGTGGAGTGATGCCTAATTTTTCACTCCCTTCTCTTTTTCTCATCTGCCATCACTAATCTGTCACCCCCTCCCTACCCTGCCCTACTGCCACTACATGGTCGGTTTTTCTGAGGGGTTATTGATTTTTCTCTACACTTTCCAACAGCTAACTTTTGGCTTCATTGGTTTTCTCTATTATACATTTATTTTCTGTTCATTAATTTCTCCTCATATTTCCTTGGTGTTGATTTTGCTGTTCTTCATGAGTTAGAAACTTAGACCATTAGTTTTGCAGACAGTCATTGTTTCTGATTTAGGAATATAAGGATATAAATTCCTCTCTGAGAAATGTTGTATTTTTCTTTATCATTATTTAAATATTTATTCAAAGTATTTCTAAATTTTCTTGGTAACTTCTCTCTTAATCTGTGTTATTTGAAAGATAATTTCTCTCTTAATCTGTGTGTTGCTTAATTTCCAACCAATTGGGAGTTGTGTAAATCCATTCATTCATTCTTTTTTTGTTGCTGTTGTTAATAATTCCTAGTTCAGTTCCGCTAAAGTCAGAGAATGTAATCTGAGATTTTCATGTCTTTTAACATTTGTTGAGGTTTGCTTCATAACCTAGCATATAGTCACTTTAAATGAATATTCCATAGGCTAAGAAGAATCAAATTGTCTATTTGTTGGGTGTAAGGTTCCATAGGTGCCAATTAAGTAAACACTTTGAAATGTAATTTTTTAGATTTCTATTTTTTCCCATATTTTTTTTTTTTTCTGTTAGCCTTTTGAAGGAGGTATATTCAAATCTCCATGATTTGGAGATATGTTTGTGAGTCTATTTCTCCATTTAATTCAACAAACTTTTGTTTGATATGTTTTCAAACAGTTGTTGAATGATGATTTTCAATTGTGAAATATTCCCTGTCAAATGACTTCTTTATCATTTTGAAAGATGTTTCTTTGTTTCCAGTATTTTTTTAAGCCTAACATCTACTATGTTTTATGTTATTATAAATATATGTCAGCTTTCTTTTGGTTAGTGTTTATACCACATCTCTATTTCTATTTATTTATTTTTAACATTTCTGTGTTTTATTATATGTGATATTGATATATTGTGAGCAGTATATAATTCAATTTTGCTTTTAAATCTAGTTTGAAAATATTGGTGTTTTTCTTGAAAAATTTATTCTATTTAATATAATGTAATTACTGACATAGTTGAATTAATATCTATAATTTTACTTTTTTTAATTTGACATTTTATCTTTCATTACTTTTATTGAGCTAATAAAAATGTTTAAATTATTTTATTTTCAAAAAATAAAAAAATAAAAAAATTAATAAATTAATTTATTTTCTTTTCATTCATTATTTTTGAATGATTATTTTAGTGTGTATTTCGAGATTATAATGTTTGTCCTTGATATATTATATTCTAAAGAAAATGTTTACATTTTTCTAATAATAGTAGAACTTTAGAAAGTATTAACGCCATTTACGCTCTCCTGTTTCTTGTACTATAGTTTAGCTCTTGTTTCTTGTCTCTCCTGTTTCTTGTACTATAGTTATACAAATCTCACATCATTATAATGTCATATGACTTAAGTGTTGTTTTGTGGCATCAAAATTCACTTATATTTGCTGTATATTTGCTTTTTCTATAACACTCTCTTTTATCTCTCATTTCTATGTTTCAGTCTAAATAACTTTCACTCGTTTTTTTTTTTTTTTTTTTTTTTCAGTGCATGAATGCTAGTACTGAAGTCTCAGAGTGTTTATTTTCCTGAAAACATCCTTATTTCACCTTCATTTCTGGAGAATAGTTTTCTTCAGTATAGAAGTCTGAGTTTTCAGTTATTTTCTTTTACTGTTTAAAAGACAGCTATGCATTATCTTCTGGCTTCCATAATTTCTGTTAAGGAAGTCAGAAGCAATTCTTTTTGAGGTGACTTCTCTCTCTGGCTATTTTTTAAGATTTTAACTTGGCTTTTGCTTCTCATTAGTTTTATTAAAATATACCTCAGTGTGGTTGCCCATTCTTTTTAGTTATTGTGCACTTAATTTCTGTATCTTCTATTATTTATTTCCTTGTTCACCAGTTTTGTGTTCTGATATGTGTGATGTTAGGTTAAATCTATCCATTATTTTCTTAATTTCTGTTGTTGAACTTTTGAGATCTAAGATTTCCATTTGATATTTTTTATATTCAAATTTTTGTGGATAAGTCATGAAATACTTTGTTCTATTTCTGTCTTTTGCTCTATTGTCTTCAACATATTAATATTTATTTTAATATTTTTGTCTCTTTACACAAATATCTCTGTCACCTATTGGCCTGTTCCCATTCTGTTTTTTTCTCTTGATTTTCAGTCATATGGTCTTGTTTCTTGATGTAGTAGATCAAAGATGATCACACTTTTTTCACCCTGTTTATTCCATGGAGAGTTGGAATCCAATTCCCTTTTTCCTGAATTTAAACTGGCTTTACTGATTTGCTTAGCCAATAGAAGTTGATGATAGTGATAATCTAGGACCTTCAAAGATTAGATCATAAGAAATATTTCAGCTTCTTAGACCTCTTCTAATACCGTGTTAAGCTAACAGCCATGTTATGTGTAATCCCAAAAGTCCATGTGTAAAGAATCAAGACTTCTAACAAACTATTGTCTGAGTTCCCAGCTAGAGCCAGGGCTGTTTGTCATACATATGGGAGTGCCATCTTGGAAGTGGATCCTCCAGGCAACGTTCAGCTGCCCAAGGTGATGCTGTTTAATATAGAGATAAGCCATTTCTGTTACACTCTGCTCATATTGTAGATTAATGGGCCCTAAGATATATATATATTTTTTATGATAGTCACACAGAGAGAGAGAGAGAGAGGCAGAGACATAAGCAGAGGGAGAAGCAGGCTCCATGCACCAGGAGCCCGATGTGGGATTCGATCCCGGGTCTCCAGGATCGTGCCCTGGGCCAAAGGCAGGCGCTAAACCGCTGCGCCACCCAGGGATCCCCCTAGGATATTTTTTTAAGCAGCAATAACTGGAACATTTGGAATTATTTGTGATTTTTAAATATTGAACATTGTGTACAAAGAAATGCAGATTTTCAGACCCTAGTTCACATGAAGAATCAAGAAATGCTTCTAGGAGAAAATCAGCTCTATCCTCAACTTGACTTTCAGAAGTTTTCCCCTCACTAGAAGTTGGTCCCTCTAGTCCTCATTATTTCCACAGTTCTGTGATAACTTTACACGAAGATTGTTGTATTTTGTCTGACTTTTCAAGTTGTTTCTAATGAGAGTGTTGTTCTACTGCAAAATTCTACAACCTGGCCAGAAGTAAATGTTTTCTTATGCTTTTAATTCTGATTATAATTTAAAAGGAAAAATACTGCTTCTCTCTTTTTTTTAACATTTATGGCTGAGAACATATCCTTAGATAAATCAGTTTACCAAAGGACACACAATAACTTGATCAAAGTTATATAGAAAACAGACAAGTCTCAGTTTCAGCCCAGCCCTTACTGCAGAGTCTGGATTTTTTTATCACTAAGCTATATTTCCTTAAGATTTTTGTCTTGGTATAAAATTCTAGGTAGGAGTAAAGTAGGTCCCTTGTAACCAAACCAAGGCTTTGGGGGTACTGGCACCAAGAAATAGAAGGCAGTAAAATATCTATGTTAAGAATCCATCTTGGTACTGTAGTCATGTTTATCTTTCATGACTCTGAGCTAAGATTATACAGTTAGTTCTTTACTAACAATGTTGTGTTGATTTCAACATTTCCCCATAATCAGAGATTAATGTGTTTTTCTATTCTTCTTTTCATCCCAAATAGAAATGGGCTTTTTAATCTAACATCTTGGAATTATTTAAGATGAAGTTTGTAGAATTTAATGCTATTGTAAGGCATATGGAGTTACTTAGATCAATCCAAAGCTGCTTATTCTCAGCCTTTTTAAAGAAAAATATATTTTATGTTATAACCTTCATTGTAAATATTTAGAGACCTTATAATTCAAAGGGTTTTGTGTATCTCTTCTGGTAGCAGTGAAACCCACTGAAGTTATTTTGTGAATGTGAGAATACAGATTAGGTAATATTTTTTCCAAACTCAGAGTAAAAATATAATGCCTAAAATTAATACAAGTATGCTATTTCAAAGGCTCATGTACATTGTCATTTCCTTTACTATTAATATGAAGTGCTACTTCCTTTATAGAATATATAAACATATTAAGTAATACTTTAGAAACAAATACATGCATTAATGGAGAGTCTGAAATTTTATTATTTTTTATTTAATTTCAATTAGCCATCATATAGCACATTATTAGTTTCAGATTTAGAGATCAGTAATTCATCAGTTGCATAATACATATTGCTCATTACATCACGTGCCCTCCTTAATGCCCATCAGCCAATTACCCTGTCTCCACCCACCTCCCCTCCAGCAACCCTCAGGTAGTTTCCCATAGTTAAAAGTCTCTTGGTTTGTGTCCCTCTGATTTCTTCTCGTTCAATTTTCCCTCACCTCTATGATCCTCTTCACTGCTTCTTATATTTGATATATGAGTGAAACCATTCGATAACTGTTTTTCACTGTTTGACTTATTTTGCTCAGCCTGGAACCCTCCAGTTCCATCCACGTTGATGTAAATGGTAGGAATTAATCCTGATGACCGAGTAATATTCCAAAATATATACATACCACCTCTTCTTTATCCATTCACCGATTGATATACATCTCGGCTCTTTTCCATAGTTTGGCTATTGTGGACGTTGCTGCTCTAACCATCAGGGTGCAGGTACCCCTTCATATCATATATCAGACACATTTGTATCTTTGGATTAAATCCCTAGTGGTACAATTGCTGGGTCATAGAGTAGCTCTATTTTTAACTTCTCAAGCAACCTTCATACTATTTTCCAGAGTGGATGTACCAGTTTGCATTCTGAAAATGTAAGAGGTTTTCCTCTTTCTCCATTTGTTGTTTCCTGACTTGTTAATTTTAGCTATTATGACTGGTGTGAGGTGGTATTTCATTGTAGTTTTGACCTGTATTTCCCTGATACCGAGTGATGTTGAGCATTTTTTAATGTGTCTGTTGGCTATTTGTATGTCTTCTTTAGAGAAACGTCTCTTCATGTCTTCTGCCCATTTCTTGATTGGATCATTTGTTCTTTGGGTATTTAGTTTGATAAGTTCTTTATAGATCTTGGATACTAGCCCTTTATCTGATATGTCATTTGCAAGTATCTTCTCCCATTCCATAGGTTGCCTTTTAGTTTTTTTGACTGTTTCCTTTGCTGTGCAGAAGCTTTTAATCTTGATGAAGTCCCAAAAGTTCATTTTTACTTTTCTTTCCTTTGCCTTTGGAGACATGTCTAGCAAGAAGTTGCTGCCTGTGTTCTTCTCTATCATTTTGATGGATTCCTGTTTCACATTTAGGACTTTCATCTACTTTGAGTTTATCTGTGTGTATGATGTAAGAAAATGGTCCAATTTCATTTTTCTACATATGATTGTCCAATTTCCACAACACCATTTGTTGAAGAGATTGTCTATTTTTCCATTGGATCTTCTCTCCTGCTTTGTCAAAGATCAGCTGACTATAGAGTTGAGGATCTATTTCTGGGTTCTCTATTCTGTTCTGTTTATCTGTGTCTCTTTTTGTGCCAGTACCATACAGTCTTGATGATTACAGCTTTGTAATATAGCTTGAATTCCAGCACTATAATGCCCCCAGCTTTGGTTTTCTTTTTCAGCATTCCTTTGGCTATTCGTGGTCTTTTCTGGTTCCATACAAATTTTAGGATTATTTGTTCCAGTTCTGTGAAAAATGTTTTGATGGTCTTTTGATAGGGATTGCATTGAATGTGTAGATTTCTCTGGGTAGCATAGACATTTTAACAATATTTATTCTTCCAATCCATGGTCATAGAATGGTTTTCCATTTCTTTGTGTCTCTCTCAATTTATTTCATGAGTGTTCTATAGTTCTTAGGGTACAGATCCTTTGCCTCTTTGTTTTGGTTTATTTCTAGTTATCTTACAGTTTCTGGTGCGATTGTAAATGGGATTGAGTCCTTAATTTCTCTTTCTTCTGTTTCATTGTTAATATATAGAAATGCAACTGATTCCTGGGCATTGATTTTATATCCTGCCACTTTGCTGAATTTCTAAATTTGTTCTAGCAACTCTGAGGTGGAGTCTTTTGGATTTTCCATATAGAGTAGCATGTCACATGTGAAGAGTGAGAGTTTGAATTCTTTGCCAATTCAGGTGCCTTTTATTTCTTTTTGTTGTCTGATTGCTGAGGCTAGTACTTCTATTACAATGTTGAAAAACAGTGGTGAGAGTGGACATCCCTGTCATGTTTCTGACCTTAGAGTAAAACCTCTCAGTTTTTTCCCCATTGAGAATGATTTTTGCTGTGGGCTTTTCATATATGGCCCTTATGATATTGAATATGTTCTCTCTATCCCTACATGTGAAGAGTTTTAATCAAGAAAAGATGCTGTACTTTCTCAAAAACCTATTTCTGCATCTATTGAAAGAATCATATGGTTCTTGTCTTTTCTTTTGTTAATGTGATGCATCATGTTGATTGATTTGTGAATGTTGAGCCACCCTTACATCCCAGGAATAAAACCCCCTTGGTTGTGGGAATAAAGCTTTTAATGTACTATGGGATCTTATTAGCCAGTATGTTGGTGAGAATTTTAGCATCCATGTTCATCAGGATATTGGTCTGTAATTCTCCTTTTTGGTGGGGTCTTGTCTGGTTTAGGGATCAAGGTAATGCTGGCCTCATAGAATGAGTTTGGAAGTTTTTCTTCCATTTCTATTTTCTGAAACAGCTTCAGAAGAATGGGTATTAGTTATTCTTTAAATGTTTGGTAGAATTCCCCTGGGAAGCCATCCAGCCCTGGACTCTTGTTTTGGGAGATTTTTGATCATTGCTTCAATTTCCTTGTTGGTTATGGGTCTGTCCAGGTTTTCTATTTCTGCCTGTTTCAGTTTTGGTAGGTTATAAGTTTCTAGGGATGCATCCATTTATTTCAGATTGTTTAACCTGTTGGCATATAGTTGCTCATAATATGTTCTTAAGTTTGTTTGTATTTCCTTGATGTCCATGGTAATCTCTCCTCTTTCTTTCATGATTTTATTAATCTGGGTCCTTTCTCTTTCCTTTTTTATAAGTCTGGATATGGATTAATTGATCTTATTAATTATTTCAAATAGCCAACTTATTTTTTTTTAAGAATTTATTTTTTTATTCATGAGAGACACACACACAGAGAAAGAGAGGCAAACACACAGGCAGAGGGAGAAGCACGCTCCATGCAGGGAGCCTGACGTAGGACTCGATCGCGGATCTCCAGGATCATACCCCGGGCTGAAGGCGGCACTTAAACTGCTGAGCCACTGGGCTGCCCCAACTAGCCAATTTCTAGTTTCACTGATATGTTATACTATTCTTTTGGTTTCACTTTCATTGATTTCTAATCTAATCTTTATTATTTCTCGTGTTCTACTTGGCTTAGGCTGTATTTGCTGTTCCTTCTCCAAATCCTTTACATGTAAGATTATCTTATGTATTTGAGACTTTTCTAGTTTCTTGAGAAAGGCCTATATTGCTATATACTTCCCTCTTAGGATGGCCTTTGTTGCATCCCAAAGGTTTTGAACAGTGTGTTATTTTCATTTGTTTCCATGAGTTTTTTTTTTTTTTTATCTTTAATTTCCTGGTTGACCCATTCATTCTTTAAGAGGGTGCTTTTTAGCCTCCAAGTATTTGAGTTCCTTTCAAATTTTCTCTTGTGATTCAGAGTTCTGGTATCGAAATATTGTGGTCTGAAAATATGCAGGGAATAATCCTAATCTTTTGGTACCAGTTGAGACCTGATTCACGATCCAGTACGTGATCTATTCTAGATATTGTTCCATGTGTACTGGGGAAGAATGTGTATTCTATTGCTTTAGGATGGAAAGCTCTGAATGTATCTGTGAAGTCCATCTGGTCCAGTGTATCATTCAAAGCTCTTATTTCCTTGTTGATGTTCTGTTTAGATGATCTGCCCATTGCTGTGAGTGGGGTGTTGAAGTACTCTAGTGTTACTGTATTATTATCAATGTGTTCTTTTAATTTTGTTCTAGAGAGTCTGAAATATTGATAACTTCCTGTTTTCTAATAGCAAGTGTTCCAAGAGGGGCTCTTTTTTGCCTATACATTTTCTTTCTCTTCTCACTGCTATCTGAAATTCTTTTTAAAAGCATAATTTTTTTTCATGTTACCATTTTTGGAAAATGTTTATTTAAAGGAATGTGCTTCTTTGCTCAATTGTATTTGTATTCTAAGTTATAAGTAGCTGATAGCAAGTGGGAAGCAGTGATAAATCCCAAGTATTCAGAATCCCACGTGGCTTTCTTATCTTATATTTGGATCTGTTGGGGTGTAGAGAAGGATGCAGGGTCCTCAACCCATCGCTGTAGTTATAAGAGACTGAATAACTCCTCTTGCAAAAAGCCAATATATCCAAGTTATTTAAGTATCTGTTTCTCAGTTGAGAGGTCTCTCAGAAAATCATCTCTTCTATCAGATGAATTTAGCAGAGATAGAATTGGATTAATCATGGACAAATTATACAGGAGAAAAAAATCTAAGTGAGATTATAAAGAAAATTTATTGAATATTAGATGCTAAACAAGGAGTGTTCTTATGGGCATAGGCTAGAAATGTATATGAATTTAGTCAAAGCTTGGCCATAAAACAGAAATCAGGATCTCCATGGCAGGTAAAGCACATTAGGGTAAAAATCTCAGGGAGGCACCAAGAATTTACCTAAAGGAAAGTGTTTTCTAAAAGTGACATATTCAATTTTTTTATATCTAAAAATAGAATAGCCTCTTTCATATGTGACCCTTGAAATTTCAAGGTTTTTGAGTTTGATCCCCACACTGAGCATAGAGATTACTTAGATTTTTTTTTTTTTTTTTAAAGAACAGGGACACTTGGGTAGCTCACAGGTTGGTGCATGTCTTTGGCCCAGGGTGTGATCCTGGGGTCCCGGGATTGAGTCCCATCGGGCTCCCTGCATGGAGCCTGCTTCTCCCTCCACCTGTGTCTCTGCCTCTCTCTTTCTCTCTCTGTCTCTCATGAACAAATAAATAAAATCTCAAAAAAAAAAAAAAAAAACCCACACACAAAAAAAGAACAGTCTCTCTCCTTTAGAAAAGTTATTTAAAAATCCTGTCTTCCCAGTATTAAAGACTACTGCTTTCCCCACCTATAGTGCTAGTGCTTTGATTACTCACTATTGCTTCCTCATTTTTGTATGCCTCTGAGTTTTAAGATTTCTTTATAAACTTTATGATGGTAGTCCTCTGATTATGATAATAGTTTTCATATTCCTCATTTTACCTTCAAGCACCCAGTTAGATCTAGTCTTGTTTCAATCTGATTGCTATAGGGAGATTCTTTAGAAATGATTCTAGGGAAAAAAAAAAAGAAAGAAAGAAAAAAAGAAATGATTCTAGAGGCACCTGGATGGCTTGGTTGTTTAAGTGTCTGACTCTTGGTTTCAGCTCAGGTCATGATTTCAGGGTCAAGAGATGGAGCTGTGAATTGGGCTCTGTGCTCAGCAGGAAGCCTGCTTGAGATTTTCTCCCTCTCTTCCTGCCCCTCCTCCCACTCGTGCTTGCATTCACACAGGTGCAGGCACCTGCTCTCTCTCTTTGAAATAAATAAATAAATATTTTTTAAAAAGGAAATGATTCTAATAATTTGTACAACAAGAAATACAATTGTGCAGTATCCTATATAACTTTGTTTACTATGGCCAAAACCCTAAGCTACACATTTTATCATATTTTGAAGTAAAAAATGATTGTGTGCTAATTCAACAAATATTTGTTTTATAGAACCTATTCACAGTAATAGAGAAGGAAAATAGAGAATAAATAGTATAACACTGAATGTACATCATTAAACAGATTTAGAAGCTGAGGTGATGTGTATAAAAGTAGCGTATGGCAAATATTACTATAAGTACTAGAAGAAACATTATAAAAGTTCACTGGAGTATGAGATGTCATCTAGATGGAAATGAGGGGAAAAGAATCTATGGGAAGATAACATTCTTCTTGGTCTTGAAGTATGTACAGTATTTTTGGAAGTGGACATGTTGAGGAATGTGACCCAGGTAAACGTCCCAGGAGTAGGTGGGTGTATAGAAATACATGAGAGATGCCATATTAACAGACTGGAGTCCAGTGCATGGAGAGAATGTACTAAGGTAATTAATGTTAGCTTTTGCAGGCGATTCCAAATCTCAGTGGCCTAACACACTAAACTTCATTTCTAGAAATTCACAATTCTAGAAATTGTTTTGGAAGGCAGCAGTATGCATGATGACTCCATTTTGATAAGATACTCTCTTCCAAAATCTATGCAAAGAGTTCTGTTATCTCACAATGAAAGAGTAAAATAAAAACAGTAATACTGATCAAGTTTTAGACAGGTCTGGATGCGCAGTGTGTCATTTCTGACCACACTCCATTGACCAAACTTTACCAGTGGTACCTCCTAGGTGACAGGAGATATGGAAAATGACATCTTCCTGCATATCTAAGAATTAAAGCAAAGGGTATTTTGAACACATAGTGTTATCTATGCCACAGGGAATAATGGATGATAGAAGTAGAAAGGAAAATGGATTGAAATAATTAAAGGCACTGAATGCCAAGTTTAAATATATATATATTTTTTAGTGATAGTTCTGTTTCTGTTACATCACATAGATTCTACCCATATAACATTATTGACTAAAATCATTATTTAATGTTAGCAAGATTGCCTGAAAAAATTTTATAACATAACTATGTCTAAGGAAGAATAATATGTGGAGTGTATGTATTATGTGAGGCTATTATATCTTCTTTCAGAAATTCAAGTCAGCAAATATGGGTATTTTAAAGCAATTATCACTCACTAATGATTCTTTTCATGTCAGCTTAACTTACACTGCTTTCCCTCCTCCTTCTCTACATTTGAACAGAAATTTCTAGCATTTACATAGTTCTAATACATAATTCTAATACAGGCTGATTTCCATGTCTCATCACTGCTATATTAAATAGTCTTTTAGGATACAGCTATTAACAATCAATCATTTTATTCATGTCCAAATTTATGTCCAGCACTTTGAAGATAGCAGGTGCTCAATAAGGTCTTTTAATGAATAAATAACTCCATAAGGAGGGGTCTGCCTATCTTGATATTAACAAAATTTTTATTTTGCCATTGTGACAATTATAGAAATAGCTAAAATGATGCCAAATTTGCTTAAGCAGTAAACACTTAAGGAGCAGTTCATATATGTCCGATGCTGTAATGCAACCTAGGAAATAAAAATTAAACAGAAGAAAATTAAATATGAAACAAGGGAAGATGAGACAATAGGAAAAGATGTTTTTGACATTGCAGGCCAAATACAGCCCAGGAAGTTTCAAATACTCAATTTCTTTTCTCCCAAGCTTTTCTAGATTCTCTAGATTCCCCTGCCCAAAAAGTATTAACTGATTTTTTTAAGGCATCATCTCGGGGGAAGGAATTGTGTCTTATTACTTCCAGCGAGGAGGAGTCATCCATGACTGAGAGGTTTTGGCTGTGCCTCTGCTGATAATAACCTATGGATATTGGAGCAGGAACAAGAAATGAGAAAGAAATTGGCGATATAGACTTCAACTTCCAGAAATTGAACAAAGTTGTCTTCCCTTGCATGTTTTAAAACTTTGATTACAAAACAGGCTCCATTTTTTTTTTGTTTTCAATTTTATTCTTTGATGTTCACTCCAGCCATTTAAAAAAAAAAAAATTGGATAGAAGCCATTTTCTTGTAGAGAAATGCTTAGTTTAGGAGCTTGAATAACCTTCAAGTTTATGCTTGCTGACTTTGCTGCAATTTAAATAACTCTTAAGTGATGTTACTTTCCCTGCTTTGAATTGATATTATGACCTGCTGATGATTCATATTTCTGATAGTAGTGTAAAGTCAGGTAGACAGTAGTTTATCGAGATTGTTACTATATATGTTTCATTGCTGGCTATGATACCGAAGAAAAAAAATATGACAAAAGATAAGATCCTAAGAACAAAATGAAAGATTTGGCTAGTTTTGTAAGATTATATCGTTTGAGAAGATAGCTATCTGAGGAATATTTACTGATCGGACAGTTCTGTAGCTAGAAATTTAAAGGACATAATAAAATTTAAGAGGTACACGGGATGGGTGTGAGCCTTAAAAAAAAGAGAGACAGATCTAAAAGAATACCTAGCAAGGTCAGAAGCCAGACTAAGCAACAAAGAAAGAGAAAGAAAAAATCATTTAGACAAAGGATTCCAAAACGATTGAATGTCACCGCCTGCCCATTCTAACACTGTAGCTAAAGCTCAGTGTTGGTGTGACCCTTTCACCTCCTTACCTCCAGATTACCTAATTTATTGTCAATTTCTTTCTGCCTCAGAGGTGTTCTTTTTCTCCTTTTAAAAAAAACCCCATAGTCTCGTTCAATTTTCAGACTCGTATGAGCATCTGACCTACTACGTACGTAATGTGAGTTTCTCATAACTGATCTCACTAGCCTTATGGCTTCAGCCTGGCAATTGTTTCCAAATACATCTCTCTAAAGTTCAAATCCAACACATCATTTCTTCCATTTTTGAATATTGATAGTTCTGTCTCTCCCTTTTCCTCTTCTTCCCCTTCCCATTTACTTGTGTTTCCCTTCTTGGAAATTCACTCCTAAGGCCATTAGGTGGAACCCAATGAGGACAGGATGCTCCAGGGAGGAGGGTTGCTGAAGGCAGTGGTTGGAACTGTGGCACCCGGGCCCCCCACGGGGTGTTGGAGCTGAGCTGTTAGGTCTTGCTGCTGCTATGGGGCATCCCACTAATCTTGTCTGAGCCTAGCAGGATGAGAAAGGCATTCGTGGAAGGTGTGGGGAGGCTGGCCAGGCTAGAGATGTGTAAAGCAGGACAAGGTGAGGAAGGAATCTGTGCCAGGCTGGGCTGGGAGTCAAAGGAGAGCCTTTTATCAGAATTTGGAACAAGGTGTGGAAGGTGATTCTGGTGAAGGCCGCCCACCACAGAGATTTGGAACACGAAAAGGGTGATGAGAGGTTCCTTAACAGGGCCCAGCCAGCTGTTTCTGAGCCTGGGCAGGGTAAGGGAGACCTCACACCTGTGGGGGGTGATGACAGCACATGGTGCTGGAGGCAGAGTAGAGTAAAAGAGGGTACTGGTAGGGTTGGATCAATTGTATAACAAAAGGAGATTGGTGTATATATAGTAAGAATAATTAAATAAGTAATTAAAGATGACAGTCATGGTTATCACTCTCAGAGAATAGAACTACAAATAGAGAGAGAGGAAAGAAGAAAAACAAACAGAAGGAGCCAATTTGGCATCAGAGATGCTGGTGTGCACTTAACCTACATGAGGAGGTCCAGAATACAGATGTAAATGTGAGCAAGTGTGTGTATGCAAGTGTGCCGGTATGTACACAGACACATCCACACACATCTTCTGGCTCTGCCCACTGAGACCATCAGGGAACAGCCGCACTTCAATAGCAATGACCCAACCTAGTGCTTGGATCTTGATTTAATAACGCTCATTCTTCCCTGAGAAGAATGTAGGTAGTTTCAGGTACGGGGAAGAGAAATTATAGGATCTCAGAATATCTTGTTTCTGAAACTAAGGAGGTGTGTGCTCAAAGAGTGGCAGGAACAAGTAAAAGGACACAGGGGCCAGCTGGTAGGAGCTCCCACTGAGGACAGCCTGAGCATCAAAATAAGTAATAAGAAGTTGTAACCCACTGAATAAACTAGGAATCCGGAGAAGAAATTAAAGCTTGATAAGGAATGGGAAATGCACATGTCTACAAATACCCCTTCCTACAAAATATTAGTTATTTACATAGGAATGAAGGAAGACACTTTATGGTAGAAAAGCCTAGCAGATACCATCTAGATGGAATAATCAAACAAGATTGGCAGTCCGGGGACAGATCAGACTCACGCATGCCCCTTTATACAACACAATGAGAAGAGCCATATAACTTAAGTAAAATCCCTGTCAAAGATGCATACCCTCAAAAAAAAAAAATAGATGCATACCCTGAAAGTAGTCATAAAGAAACATCATGGAGGACCTAGATAAGAAACATTCTATGCAGTAACTGGCCCATACTCTTCAAAAGTGCTAAATTCAAGGAAATGAAATGAAAAGACTAGAGACCTACTCCGAACTGAAGGAATCTAAAGAGAAATGGCAATAAAATGTGGTACACAATCCTGGACATGGTCTGTTTGCTGTAAAGGACATTGACAAGATTTGGGTGGAGAGTGAGGATTAGATGGTAGCAATGTGTTAATGTTAATTTCCCGATTGTTCTGGTTGTATTTTCAGGAAAATACCCTTGTTTGTAGAAAATACAATTAAAGTATTCAGAGGTATATATTTTAAAAAAGATGGTTTTAATAACACTGAAGCATGTGTTAGGCATAGGTAATGGCCCAATTTCCTTTTTTAAACCTTACCACACATACACATATCCTACTCTCCCACCCATACCACATATCTTATAATAACACTTGGGTTTTGCATATATAGTCTTACCTGATTTTCCTCTGCTATTCTACTTGCAAATCTTTTGCTAATTAAGATACAACTTGGTGGTAATGTATTGTATTAAAAAACTTGTATGACTCCATGAGGCACCTTACATTCCTCTCTCTCCAGTACAGACAATGCAGTCTTCTTTAAAAATTAGCAGTTCACCCTGCTTTGCATTTTAATAATTTGTGAAGGACACTATTTCTCCTCTAGAACGTAAGGAATTTTACTATTTATTATTATTATTATTATTGACATATTGTTAAATTTCCAGAGCTCACTCCCCATAATATCCAGCAGTATTAGGTGTTCAAATATATTTTGAATAAATGAATGAATATTCTGTGTCAACCTTAGGTATTTTGTTTTTTGTTTTGTTTTGTTTTGTTTTTTTACCTTAGGTATTTTGTATGTCACAGCTATCAGCCTGTCTTTCTGTGACAGTAATATTTTAATTAGATGAGTATGTCGATATACTGATGAACAAAATTGTGGATGTCAAAAAGCTTTTTAACATAGATGATATTTTATAATGCATTTTAACATGTTCTGCTTGAATATCATGAAGAAATCCACTGCCTTGTCTCCTGACCTGCTGCCAGCAAGCAGCTACCATTTCCTCAGAGTCCCTTTCCAAACCACAAAAAAAAAAAAAAAAAAAAAAAAAAAAAAATCAAGAGATCTCAGTTTGTCCTTCACAACCATCCTGCAATTGCAGAGGTCAGGGGTTCTCAGACCTGAGCATGTATCACAATCACCTGGAGGGTTTGTTAAAAAGTGAATTTCTGGGCCCCAACCTCAGAGTTTCTGTTCCAGTAGATCTGGGCTAAGACCCAACAATGTGCATTTCTAACAAGTTAGTAGTTGGTACAGTGCTGCTGACCACCATTTGGGAGCCACTAGTCTAGGATTTTTTTTCCCCACAACCATGAGGTCAGCTAATTCTGACCATGACTTTTATCATGAATCCACTCAGCATGAAAAAGGGAGGACCCCCTGCCCAAGCCCCTGCAGGTCAATCATACTTTCCCAAGCCATCATTTCCACTAGGTAAGCAGAAATTATATATACTATACAATATCTCCATGCCTCTGTGATTTCCAGATTGTTCCACCAATTTTTTGGTAAACAGACTTTCTAGGTCTTCTAGCCTAACTGGATTATCTATCTAACTGGCTTAAAACTCAGTTCTCCTTTCCACATCCATCCCTCCATAACCCACTCTAGGAGAGGTTGGTCTTCTTCCATAGGGTCCAGTATCTCAATTTCCAATGGAAATGTTGCATCCCAGCAATTACTCCCTTACATCTTATATGATTCTTTGCTTCTTTAAGGCTCAAAACTTCTCTTCCTTTCCAGCTTGATCATCTGTCTACCATCTCTTCAGATGACACTGAAGACTTTGAATCACATCCTTCCTCTCCACTGAAGCAGAGCTCTCCTAGCAGGGGACTTCAGTGCCTAGGTATTATGGTGGCTTCTCATCTCCATCAATTCCCTCAATTCCAAAGACACTTTCCCCTACTTTATTTAAGAGACTCCTTCACAAAGCAAAACTCTGAGCCTTGTCATCTCTATTTACTCATGAGAGACACAGAGAGAGAGAGACAGAGACATAGGCAGAGGGAGAGGCAGGCTCCCTGCAGCAACCCTGATGTGGAACTCTATCCCAGGACCCCGGGACCATGACCTGACCCAAAGGCAGACGCTCAACCACTGAGCCACCCAGGTGCCCTCTCTTCATATTTTCTTTTCAGATTTAATGATGTATAAAAGTCTGAGAGGCCTGCCTAATTTTTTTCCTTGAATATAACCTGTTTTTGCTACCTAGCACTGAGAGGATTCTTTCTTTGACTCTTTAAATATTTTTGTAAAGACATGTGGCTACATGCCAATTTATTGATTTTTCCTGGTAGATGATAAATCTTATCTATCTTCATACAGAAATATTTCTTTGAGTTAGGCAATATTGTATCCATTGGATTTTTGATTACTCCATCCTCTCAAATTTTTGTTGTTATATCTTTTAACAAATACAAAATCTTTGTATGTTGATTCTTCTTGTTTTGTCTTTTATGACCATTGCTTCTCAGTGTTTTCTTGTACATTCTGATTTGATATTTCGATGAATCAGTCATGTTAATAACTACTATCCATGTAGATCTTTGTTACATTATTGACTTATTTCCTTCCAAATCTTCAGCATACCTTTCCATCTTCTTCATTTCAACCTGATGACTTTGCAGGTCCGTCTTTTACCTGTAGTTAGATGGCAGTATAATTTTGAACACAAGTAGTTTACTTTCTCCTATATGAGAAAATATATAAAATATATACAAAAATATAAAGGCAAGTTAAAGTTAACAACTTAATATTATAAGGTTAATGAATATGTATAGGTCCTTAAACTCTTAAGAAGCAATAGACACAATAAGGAGAAAAACTCAGGTATGTTTGCCATCACGAAAAGTAGAGAGGTGATGTTTAACCAAAATGGAAGAAAAGTTGCGGGTGAGATTGTTCAGAGGATGCTGCAGTGTATATTACCTTGACATTTGGATCTCCTTACATTTTAAACATTGGCATAGCCAAGTAATGATTATGGCCAGACTGATAAAAAAGGAAACTCTAAATAAAGCAGAGTGTTGAAGTGGGCAAAGCTCCATTATAATGATTTTTTTGATGTGTCAACTTGTGTAGGTTACAGTATCCAGTTATTCAATCAAACACTAATCGAGGTATTACTGCAAATATAATTAAAATTTAACCAATTGACTTTAAGTAAGTAAGATGATCCTGGATAATCTGTATGGGCATGATTCAATCAGTTAAAATGCCTTAAAAGCAAAGCTGAAGCTTCCCCAAGAAAAGGAAATTCAGTCTGTAAACAGTAGCTTACCCATGTATGTGAATTTGAGTCTGCCCATGATATTCCCTTATCTCTTTCCTGGTGGCCTAGCCTAGAGACTTCAGACCCTCCCAGTTATTCTGTAAGCAGATTTCTTATAATAAATATGTGTGTGTGTGCATATAGGTATCTGTCTGTTTCTCTTCCTCCTTCATTTATAAATATTATGTATTGTATTATATATGTGTATATCTGTTTATAAGTTATATATTACATATTAAGTATGTATATGTAGTGTGTGTGTATGTGTGTGTGTGTGTGTGTAGATAGATAGATCAGTATGGTTCCACCAGAAAGGTAGAAAATATATTCAGTACTGTGCCTGGTTCATCTATCTTAAGGGAAAGTCTCTGGAGGAATTATTTTTGGTTTTGAGTTAGATTTTGGGAAGAAATGGGAATGGTTGTTCAGATCATCACTGAAGTTAGGAAGAAAAAAATTGGAATTAGTAATGAAAGGATTAAATTACATCTGCATTCTCAAGAGCTTCTTGGGGGCCGTATTTATTGTTTCTTCACCTGATTTTAGTGGGTCCAGCGTAAAGAGTGCAGCAGTTGATATATCTACAAATCAGTGTCAAGCCCCCTCTCTGCACAAAAAGGCACTTTGTGGGAGTGGAGCTGACTATTACAACACATTCTTGCTTATTTTAAATGGTGATGCATCACAAAATGACTTTTTTCTGACTATAGATAAGAATTCCACTTTTAATGTTATAAACAATATGGAAAATGACAGTCACTTGATAGTTTTTCTCATTGAGCCATTTATGAAACTGTCTGACCCATGGATAATAGTCTATTTAGGTTCATTAACCTAAAATTTCATTCATGAGGCGTAGTTGAATGAGCTCTAAAATTGTATGTTAATTATTGAAATATGAGTTTCTATAAGCTCATTAATTTTCAAAAGTTATTTAGAAAGCCTCAGGGGTTCCATTAACCCCATGCTGTCGCCATATTCTGCGGGCAGGGAGTAGAGATTAAGAAGACCACTTCTATTTATGTAACTTAGAGGTTTGGGGCCAGCCTCGAGTTTAAAGTCCAGCTCCACTGTTTATTATCAGTCTGAATGAGTTAGAAAAACTCTTCCATAGTCTCATCATCTGCAAAAATGCAAGAAATATTTACAGGATCCCGTGCTGTATTAAATACAAGAGAGGCAGTGCTTTAAAAGAAGTGAAATATATCCTGTATGTTATTTTATGGGATTTTTGTAAGCTTTTATTTGCCAATGAAAAGCCTTTCCTCTAGTTCTAAAATTGTATTTATCTATGTAGATCTTTATTATATCACAGACCAAAGTTATCCTTGTGTTTATCTTTTTCAAATGACTCTCCAGAGGGTATTTGAGCCATATACATACACATATATATATATATATATATGAATATATATGTGCATACGTATATGTGTATTTAAATCACATATATAATATGTGTGTATATATTAATATTATATATTATATACATGTATAATATGTGTATATAGATATTATATTAATTATATATATCTATATATCTATATCTATATATCATACATATTACTATATTATATTTACTATATTATATACTAAGTATCCATATTATATAGTATATATAGTGTATATACTATACATATCTATACTATATATCTATATCTAGATAGATATATATCTATCTAGGTATATATCATCTATATGTATCTATACTATATACATATTACTATGTAATATCTATATTATATCTATATATTACTTAGAAGTTACGTCGACATAGCTCAATATGTTTTTAGGCTTATCCAGTCAAACTCTGGAGAGAAGATTGATTGAACGGGAGAAAAAGAGGGACGCCTGGGTGGCTCAGTGGTTGAGCATCTGCTTACAGCTCAGGGCGTGATCCCAATCCGGGAATTGCGTCCCACATCGGGCTCTCTGAGAGGAGCCTGCTTCTCCCTCTGCCTGTGTCTCTGCCTCTCTCTGTGTCTCTCATGAATAAATAAATAAAATCTTAAAAAAAAAAAGAAAGGAAGAAAGAGAGAGGGAGAGAGAGAGAGAATACAGAAATTATCGTAATGATGATTTTGAGAAGTCTTAGGTAAATTAATGACATAATAACATTCTTTGTTTTATGGACTCTGTAGCCCAAAAGAAACCTATTTCTTTGGGTTGTGATCAGGATTCTTATGAATAATTTTGGGTAATATTCTAGAAGAGGGAAAGATGTGCCATTTCCCTTTGAGAATTAACTTTATAGGTTGGCATCATAGGGATTTGCTTGTTCTGCATAATAGAAAAATTCCAAACCTATTTTTAAGGAAAAGGGTATGTATCTACCAGAATACATATTTAAGGAAAAGGATATGTATCTAGCAGAATAGCTAGGTATGTTGTATTAAGAAACAGCCTCAAAATCTCAGTGGCTTAAAACAGTAAAAATTTATTTCTTGTTCTTGCTCTCCTATCTCATGCCTGGTCTCCAGGACAGAGAGCCTCTGTCTCTCTCCCTGTCTCCCTATCACTTAAGGACTCCTTCTCATTCCTCCTTATTAACATGTGAATATGTACAATGTTTGACCCAGGAGTAGAGAAAGATGGAGAATTATCATCAGTGCCCACATCTCATTGTGAAAACAAGTTACACAGTCACTTACCTGCAGGGTTTTAGGGAATCACAGTTGTGTGTGCCCACAGAGAAAAGCCAGTAGAATTGCTGACTCTCAGTAAGGACTACCATGATGACCAGTCTTGCATCTTCAATGTCATCCCAGACTAGTAGAACAGGAAATGTGGGATTAGATAGGCCTGTTATCTGTGTAGTATTTAGCACTTTATTTTATTCTCTAAGTATGATTTCAGTTGGAAGTGATGCTTTATCTAGCATCTAGTGATGCTTTTTTAAGGATTTATTTATTTTAGAGAGGGAATGCAGGAGTGTGGCAGAGGGAGAGGGAGAGAAATTCTCAAGCCGACTCCTCACTGAGTGTGGAGCTAGATGCGGAACTCCATCCCAGGACCTCAAGGTCATGACCTGAGCTGAAATCAAGAGTCAGATTCTCAACCACCTGAGCCACCCAGGATCCCCCTCATCTATCAATGACTTTTGAACAGAATTACTTTTACTCAATTCTGAGTCAAAGTAGCAGATAGCATGTATGAAATGGAACACATAGAAAGTATACTGGATTTTCACTTCATTCTGCTAATAGGAAAATGTCTTCATAATCTTTTTTTTTTTTTCAGTCTGCACTCTCATTAAACATCAATAACTACCAAAGCATGTTCTGATTTCTGGATATTCTATTTGGGGGGCAATAATAGAGAAAAACAGAAATCTCAAACTTTCCAAAATGTTGCCAGAACTTTTAGAGGTCAACTTTAGAGAACAGAAATCTATTTTACCCTAAATGCTTCTTATATGGAGGATATACATTTTATTACTTAAAATATCATTATCATAAAGAAAGCAGAAGAAAGTGAATCACAGGCTTGTATTTAACAATGTGTACATTTGAAGTGATAACACTGTTTTCATCTGACTGCTTAACCTTAGAGTGTATACCATCATAAACTTTGAAAATAAATATGAAATCAAGTCAATGGGGGCAATGTTTCTTTATAAGAAGTATCAAAGCCTTGGGATGCCTGGGTGGCTCAGCAGTTGAGCATCTGCCTTCAGCTCAGGGCATGATCCCAAGGTCCTGGGATCAAGACCTGCAGTGGGCTCCCCACAGGGAGCCTGCTCCTCCCTCTGCCCGTGTCTCTGACTCTCTCTTTGTCTCTCATGAATAAATAAATAAAATCTTTAAAAAAGAAAAGTATCAAAGCCTCTATAGAGTGAGTGTGATCCCCCTTTCCCACAAAATCTTATGTAAACACTTTTTTTAGTGTCACATGTGTGATAAGGAAAGTCTTGAGGGTAATAGAAAATTATATCTACCTCAGGTAAGAGAATTGAAACTAAGGAGTGATGCTTTAATTTACTTAAAATTCATATATATGGAAGGCCAATTGTTATATCTTTTGGAAAACACAGACTCCAAGGATCTGATTCCTGATTTCAAACTCAGGAAAGATGAAATGATTGATTGTTAATATTCTTTATTCTCCATTCTGTTTAAGAAAACAGTTTTTCCAGAAAGAGGAAAGGCTTGAGCATTTGGTCGTATTTGCCAAATATCTTTTAATATATTAAAAATAATTATATGCCAGTGCTATTGCTTTTATGTCGATTTCTTCTTTTTTCATATTTACAAGTGACATTCATTCTCAATCATTTGAAAATCTTCTGAATCACTCATGCATTAATTTTGAAATGAAACGTTCTTATACACTCAGTCTATATGTATAAATCGGATCAGGGATTTTATGTTTTATTTTTGAAACTGGCTGTAGCTCTGTGCTCTGCCAGTATCAGAAGTGGATCTTTGCGTAGTCTTTCAATGATATGAAAGCAGTGGACCTCAGATTTAAGGAGCAGTGGTAACAAGATCAATTAGAAAAGCACCATTGCTTCTTTGTTCTAGATGCAATGTTTTTTCCAAAGTCATTCCACACTGCAAAGGCATTTCTAAGTCTTTGTCCATTTATTCAGAGAGGCAACATGGCTCAGTGGTCTGAAATAACAGGCTGGAAGATCAAGGACTGTGAGTTCTGGTGTTAGATAGGAAAAAAAAAAAAGAAAAAGAAAAAGTGTTGCTTGGGCTTTTTAGATGCCTTTAAAATGCTTCTTTAATATTGTGTTCCATTTATTCTTTCCTTTCTTGTTACTGTTCAGGTGGCATTTATCATATGGGTCATGGATACAAAAGTAAAAGTCAAGGCTGTCCCAATGACTAAGAGACACCATAGGAACATGTAGAGATGGATCTTGCAGAGACAGCCGCTTCCTTCTTGTTTGATTAATACCTGGAAGAATCTCAAAATAGTTGAAAAGTGAGTATTGGTTTAATAGAAGGAATGGGATGCAATTAAGCATGAAGGGTCAGAAAGCTGAGTAAAAACAATGTGTTATTGCAAAATCCAAACGTGAGGATATTGATGTAATGCTCATTTAAAATGGGGCATGAGGGTGTGCCCCAATTAAGATGTCTATTTCCTCCTCTGTTTCTCTAAAACTGTCAGAATAAAGTCATTCCAGTATCAGGTTCCCTTTTCAGAGAACATGTAAATTTTAGTGTGTTCTGCTGAGTTATATCTGTAATCATACATCTTTTTTTTTTCCTCTTTCATGCCTGATGTGGGCTTTCAACATTCTAAATTTCATGAAATTAAAAGTGAGGAAGCTATTCAGTAATGGCATAAATTGAAACAGAGCCAAATAAATGCTGAGTGGAAATGAGCTTCAGTGGTTTCTGACAGATCAGAGTTGGATTTACTACCTTAATTTATAAGGCAAGGCCAATATAAGGCACTCCTTCTCCCCAAAAATTTCTTCAGAGAGTGAAAATTATTTACAGAACCATCTTGCAAAGATTTTCTTTCTGTTGCTTCTGAAGGCCTCCTTTATGGCCCTAAAATATAATTAAACTCGGTTGCAGTCATGTATATTTACCTGTCCTAGGCTAGTCATGAGTCTTTATTTTAAAGGATCCACAGAAAGTTTTCTGATGTGGTTTTACATGTTATACTTTGTGAGGAAGAATTCTATCATGTAAATATGATAGAAACTGCCAATAATAAGAGCTTCCTCAGTACAACACTATATATTTTAAAAGGTAAACTGTGTGGCTCAGTCTATTTTTAAATTCCAAAATAGGTGAGTTTTTTAATGTCAGAGAAACTCTAATCTGAAATAACTTAGGAACTGGAAGCCATAGGAACTAGATGTGTCACAGAAGTGTAAATGCTATGATTAATATTTTTGCTTCAGCTTTCCTCAGGAGAAAAATAAATGCATGTAATTAAATGATGAATAAGTTTTATTTACTTGGTGTCCTGTCCCGGTGAAATCATGTCAAATTTCTCAGCTTGGAAATTTTCTTAAAAGTGCTAAATTGTTCACTTCCGCCTTATCAGAATAAATGTCTTACTTGTGTTAGTAATAGTTCACCAAAAAAAAAAAAAAAAAAAAATTTAATGCAGGCTATAAAATTTCAACATTTTAGCTGTTTTTGATCAGTGAACACCCACTGTGGAACAGGCTGTCTAACATGTTCATGGTTGATTTCTTTTTCAGAAGTCTTTAAGCATAGAAATTATTTTTATGAACAGTTTTAAAACTGCACACACTTCCAGAGCTACAAAACAAGTTTTGTTGCTTGGAAATGCTGAAGTCATGGATCTTCATGTTGAAAATCATGGAAGTTTTATGAGATGGCAAAGTTTGAAGTGAATTCTTGTTAATTAAGTAATTTTATGGGGGTTAGGCCAATGTTACCTTCACAGGATAAAAAAATATATATTAATAATAAAAAATATTTTTAGACTAGTAAGCACTCAACAAATATTAATTCTCTCCTTGGGCCTAGAAGAAACTGATTAATCATCTTCTAATCCAATAATTTTCCAGAAGTAGTAATTTCATCACAACATCTCTGATAGGTATCTTGGAAATCAAAGGCATTCTATTTCAATCTTCTTGTTTTTAGAATTGGAAAAACCACTTAGAAATGGTCCTATTGAAGTGATTAGACCAAGATTACATAGCTAAGAGCTGATAAAGCACCAGAATCTAGTTTCTAGGTTTTTTTTTTATATCAAATCTACAGTGTTATTTTCAAATCAGACAATGCTCTTATTTTGTCTATTTCTTTAAATAGCATTAAAACAACTGAAAGGAGTCTTAGTAGAGCTAATGCACCCAAACAGAGACAGTGATCTATGTTTCTTTTTTATTATAAAATGTATATATTTCCCTTTTCAGCATTTGATAAGAAATATCTTTGTTCTGAGGCTGTCTGCCATCAGGTATACACACATTCACACACTCTCACGCAGGCACACAGGCTGTAGCACAGCCTTCTTGCTGAAATTCTGTAGTTCAGCTCATCACACCACCCTTCTTGCCTTTTGCTCTCCATCCCTTGTCTCTCCTTTTCTCCCCACTGCTTCCAATTTAATCTCTAGAATGAAAACCTGACTGTGTTTCTCCTCTCCAATCAAAATTCTTCCAGTATCTCATAGATGACATATAAAATCTTTTCTGACGAGGACATTACTTTGCTATTGAGGAAAACTTTGTTACAATCTCTCCTTCATGTTTTTTAAAGATACTCTTATTTTGGAATAATTTTAGATTTTATGTAAAAGTTTCAATGATGGTACAAGTTCTCATAGACGCCCTCACCCAATTTGCCCTACCTCATTCCAGGTAAACATCTCATGTTACCATGGTATAGTTAAGAGAACCAGGAAACCAATGTTGGTACACGACTCAACTAAACTCCAGATTTTATTCAGACTCTCAACTAAACTCCAGATTTTCACCACATAATGTCAGTTTCTATTACCAGATTCACTCCAGGATACTACATTACCCTACACCATCCTATCTTTCTAGTCATTTCTGGCCTGTGACAGTTTCTCAGCCTTTACTTGTTTGTCTTGACCTTGATAGTTTTTGAGTGCTTGTCAGGTGTCTTGTAGAATGTCCCTTAACTTGGGTTTATCTGATCTTTCCCTGGTGATTATTACACTGGAGTTAGAGGTTTGGGGGAAAGCATTACAGAGATGAAGTCCCTCTCTAGTCACATCATACATTTTTGGGAGTATGTGGTATCCAAATGACTTCATTGACCTTGGTGACTCAGTCAAGAGGTGTCAGAAACCTTTCTTCCTGGGAAGTTACTACTTTTTCCTTTCCATACTCTCTTTGGAAGTGAACCTACCATCCTCAAAGAGGCTGGGAAAGAAGTTTATTAAACTCTATCTTCTAGAGGCAGAAATATCTACAAATACTATTTAGAATTCTTCATTTATATTAGTATGAAATCACACATATTTGTTTCATACTTTAGGTTATAATCTAATAATATGTAATTTGTTTTGTTGTTTGAATTGTTCCATTTTGGCCATTTGGAGCTCTTTTTGGCTGGTGAAGCTATCCCTTTCACAGACAGAAATATTCTTTGGATTTTCTGGTCTGACAAGATATTCCAGGCTCATCTTGTGTATTTCCTACCTTAGCCCTAGAATCATCCTCTTCTCCAAGAAGTGTCGGGGTTTTTTTATTGGGAAATGAAGTTTAGTCCTTGAACTATTTGCTCCCGATTTGTAGCATTCCGTCTCAGCACTCACGTGTAGTATTTGTTTGTGCTATACTCAACTTTGTAAGTGTTTGCACAGAGCAATTAACATTTTCACAGCATTTTCAAGTCTAACAGGATATTGTCAGAATTCTCCACTGTGTAGAAAATTTCTGCTGAGATACTAAGTGAATCAAGGTTCCTACATTTTAAATTCAGAGGACCTCCTAGGATTTGTTATCACTCAGGATCAGGCATTTTCCTACAGTTTTTGCTATAAGTTGTGAAGACATCTCCATAACCAAACTACCCAGCTTCCCAGCCAACAGAAGAAACACTCTGCAAAGAGAAGGGAAATAACTAGAATTATTAGAGCACATAAATATGTTTCCTTTCCTTCTGGATTTCCCTTTACCTTCCTAAAGGTAAGTTCAAGGGATCCCTTACAGTGTTCAGGCATACCTAAAAGAAGATGTGGCTGATTTCTCTTCTGGTGCTTTCCCAACACACTCCCCCTTTTTTCCTGTCTAAAAGTATCCTTTCCTGGCTTTCCTTAAGTTTGTGTGGTAATGTGCTCATCCCCTGAGTATGAATCGTAATGATTCTAGGCAGGGTTATCATTTCTTTTCCCTTTCCCAGTGATTAGTCTAGGTGTGGTCATGTGACTTAGTTCCATGACTCTAGGGGACTTGGGAGCTCCCTTACAAAAGTGAATATTGCATGCAAGAAGATACTTTGGTCCCCTTCTCTTGTAGACTGTTTAAAATGGACACTATCATGTATGAATGCAAGGTTTCATCCTGAATCTTGCAATTCAAGTAATAGTCATAAATACACAAGTAAAATTTATAAGAAAAAAATGATATATTGCTGGATGGTATATTGAGTCCCTTGGCCTCTGGACATCCTGTTAGGTAAGCAAACAGCGAATGTTAGAATCATCATCACTGGGGTTTTCTCCTTATTATAGGTCAATATAGAGATTGAGAGCTTTTCCCCCAGATGAATGTTTGCGGAGCTGTAGAACCATCAGACTCCCCTTGGTACTGTTTCCTGAGCAGGGATTCATTGGAGAGAGTTCAAGGAGTCCAAAAATATGTCCAGTTGACTTGTTCAGTCCCTTTTGTCCCTCGTCAGTGCTTGACCTGTGTTTCCTGAAGTTGGGTAGTATGCTTGTACGTACAGGGTGACCCCTTTTCTGACCCACAGACTTCTGAATGAAGGAGATCTACTGAATGAAGGAGATTCCATGACATGCTTGAAGGAACTGTGATATTCTGGATCTGGGAAGGGTATGGCAATGCTCCTCACTCCATTCTAGTACTCTCTGATCCTCTAGGAGTGAACAGGAGGGCCTCATTTGTTCCTATGGCTCCACACAGGGGAGCCCAGAGGCACAGATGAGCATGAGCTAAGGGGATGCTCAGATGACTGCTCTAAAGATGGAGAACCCAACTTGGACAGCAGACCAGGAATATGAGCTGCTGCAGGGCCAAAGGGAGTTAATGGTGCTTCTTGGAGGAGGGATTCCTCAGCAATGGAGGTGTACCCTGAGGGTGAGCAGCAAAATCAGACACATACCATCTACCTGGAGATAGTTCCTCCAGCAGAGGCTGTCAGTCCCAGATAGAACTCGCCAGACTAGCATAGTCAATTACGTAGGGGCCCTCTGTCACCCAGTTCTCTGCCACATACCCTCCTTGTCACACCACGGCTCTGGGAGCACAGCTCCAGGCAGAGCTCAGGAAAGAGAAGAGCTGTGCGCTAAGCTGATTATCACACTCTAAATGACAAGACTGAGTGGCGATACATCAATAAATGATTACACTTGGCATATTTCTTTTCCCACCAGACTGTTCATTTTTTGGAGTTAGGAACCATGTTTTTTTGTTTTATATCTATAGCCTCTTTTGAAGACTTCTCAAGCTGGAGGTGGTGGGGTGGCAGTAGTTATTCTTCCTCCTGTAGTATGTTGAGTAGTTTTTGTTTTGGGGTTTTTGTTTGCTTGGGGTCTTTTTTTTTTTGGGTTGTCACAATGACTAGGGAATGCTCAAGGCATTTAGTTGGTGGGAACCAAGAATTAATGGCCTTCAAGATAGTGCTCCACACTGGAGAGATAACTGATTGAATGAGTGAATGAATGAATTTATCCATCTATTGTTTACGTAATAAATGCAATGAGAGTTTTTTCTAACAATGGAAAACATGGCTTCCAGAACAAACGAAAAGGGATTTTAAAGTCTTTAACACTCAAACATCAACGTAAAAACAAAGCCATGTTTCAAAAGATAAAATTTAAAACATTAAAAAAATAAAAATAAGGCTATATTTTCTAAAGAACAGAGAGCTGATCTAATTTTTTGCCTTCTGTAGTCACATTATCATGTGAATTTTGTTAATTTGTTTACTAGAAGACAGAGCGTACTTTTAATCAACTAAAATGACAAATTTTCTTCCTTAAGTTCATCTCCCTAAGGATCTCCTCATGGTATATAGCTCATACACACACCATTCTAAAAATAGAATTCCTCTCCCATATGCCCCTCTCGTCCATATCCAACCCCTCTCGGTATCACTCGTTTGTGCCCCCTCTCAATGGCATCTTCAATCATCCAAAATCTAACAGTGCTGTATGGTTGCGATTAGGAGAGTGTGAATCCAAATAGAAGCTCTGCCCTGTGTTTTATTTTTGTTACTCAACACATTCAGCTTTATTCCATCTGCATGATTGCCGAGCCTCTGAGAATGCTAATTTCTCACTCTATTCTTAGTGGAGTGAGCTTCAGGAGGGACGAGGCTGCCCAACCC
Source organism: Canis lupus familiaris (assembly GCF_011100685.1). Classification (NCBI taxonomy): domain Eukaryota; kingdom Metazoa; phylum Chordata; class Mammalia; order Carnivora; family Canidae; genus Canis; species Canis lupus. The sequence continues at coordinate 25,073,750 of NC_049223.1, read as the reverse complement.
AGCAACATGGTAGGGAACCAAGGGAGCTGAGAGTGCTGACATTTCTTTAACAAAGTCACTACTCTCTTCTGGGAAGTGTCAACGTCTCAGTCTTTTTCTTCCTGCCAAAATTGTGCACGTATGTGACTCCAGCTTTCTTTACAAGGGGAGCCATGACCCCCATAGGGCCACCATCTGTCTGCCTGGAGCAGGTGGTCTCATCGGGATAGCAGCTCGCCATGGGTATAGCTCATTAGAAGACGTGCCGACATTGACTTCAGGTCTTTGCATTCAATTATTTTCTTCAAGCTTGTTTACCTATACATGGAGGGAATCTGAGCTATGATAAAAGAAAAAAGGAAATTCTCTGTGCTGTAAAGATACTCAAGTACATAAGCGTAAGCCACTGGGCTGACTTCTGAAGCAGCACTCAAATAGAGAGCAGGTCTATTTCACACATTCCTGTAATTGGAAATATTCAGTAGCCCTATTATCTGATCAGTAGCCACCACCTCCCACACCAAACAAACAGGTAAGTAATTTGGAAAGTCTTCAACGTATTTTCAAGATAAAGATGCCTTTTTGCTTTTCTTTTTTTTTTTTGGCCGGAATTTGAAATTCCATTTTCTTACTTAAATCTGCTTCAGAACATGACTAGAAATAGTACAAGTACTGGCATACTGGGACATTTTAATTCCTAAAGGTTCCGGCTGGAAATTCAGCAAAAAACTGTTTTCTCTTGGCACTTCCCAAGAAATGGCCCAGATTTCAGAACAGGCGATGAAGTAAAAGAAAAAAAACAGGGAGCCCAACTACCTCCAAAACAACAGTAGCAAGAAGAGTTATTGAACGTTTGGGGAACTAAGGTTCAGATTTTTTTTTTTTTTTAAGTTGCAGCAGGAGAGCTGTCTCAGTTCCTGAGACTACAGATGGATAAAAACAGATTTGGAGAAAGGTGGAGACTTTCTTCTTCCCTAGTTATAAAACCAGCCCCAGAGGGAATATTTTACATTATCCTAAACCCTCTAATCCCCTGCCCAGGCCTCCCTGATGCCCCTCACCGGCACATTTGCATTGCTTCTCAGAAGAGGTGGTGTGTAAATAGGGCTCCCTGAACACATTTCTTCCTCCTCCACAAAGCATCACGCTAGAAGAAGCACAATGGTTTAGTTTACAGCTCAAAAAAGCTCTTGTCCCAGCTTCCCTGGCCACTGGCTGTTCTCCATGCCCCTGACAATTATATGTATCTGAAATTCTAAGAACCGAGTTTTAATACTCTGCCTTCATTGTTCAAAAGTACACTTGTAGTGGTATATCATAGGCCTGATTTTTTTTTTTAATATTAGAATGCCATTCAAAGTATGTACACCCATTTCCTTGCCAGCTTTGTGTACCTGGAAAATCTTAAAGCACCGTTTTTCTCTGGAAGCTTACCTTGTCCTGTTTGCCCTATTTTTAATTTTTTTTAAAGATTTTATTTATTTATTAGAGAATGAGGAGAGAGAGCACACAAGTAGGGGAGAGAGGGAGAAGCAGGCTCTCTGCTGAGCAGGGAGCCCAACCTGGGGCTCGATCCCAGGACCCTGGGATCGTGACCTGAGCAGAGGGCAGATGCTAACCAACTGAGCCACCCAGGCGCCCCATCTGTCCTATATTTAGATTAGAGTTGAGTCTGACTCCTGTGTGTATGAATGTCTGTGTGCATGTGTGTGTGTGTCTGTGCATGTCTCTGTGCTGCAGGTCTGTGTGTGAGCAGGTGTGTGTCTATGGATGCGACCGTGGCAGGGAGTGGAGTATTCTGGACTGAGGACAAGACATGAGAGTGTGTAACACCCAGGGAGATGTCACGGATTATCTGGTGGACTGAAATGTCACAGAGCTCCCAAACACATATTCTTCTCCAGTCATACACGCAGGGAAATGCTCCGCAAGGTACTGGTGCGTAGTCTGGAGAAGGAGGAACACCTCTCAGTGGGGTTAACCGTAATGGATCAGATGACAACGTAGCACAGTGGTTTCCTTAAGAGAAAATGCTCTGGAAAATTAACACTTTTCGACAATATAAAGAATAACAGCCTCAATCCTTTGCCCTAGAAGGGCATAGGAACTCTGCATGTACACGGGCTGCTCTGAATCTCAAATAACGATTTCTCTGATGTGGTAATATTACCGCTACCATGGGCTCCAAGAGCACAGGGCTAATTGTACGGTGTCAGATGGTAGGTGTGTCAGTGGTAAAATTTTAAGAGGCACATCAGTGAGGCTTTCTACAGCATAATAGCACTGATTAGCCAGCCCGGTGGCGTGGCAGCCGCCGACTGTTAGCTGCCAGTGTGGGCCGCCCTGAGCTGCGGAACAGCACGATGATGCCCCTGGAGAAGGGAGCTGCTGCTCCAGCATTTTTCATGGGGGATTAGCTACTAGTCTGGGAATCGAGGGGGTTAGGAGCGATTGCAAAACTCCTCTGGCAGGCTTTGCGGATGCCTGATTGTTGCATCCTGGTCAGCTCACTTGAACAGAGACCCCTTCATGCTGTGCACACCGAGGCGGGCAGTGCCACATCTGGGTGAGGTCCAGGGGGACTGTCCAGCACAGCCTGCTGTTCCTTGGCAGGGCGACAGATGCTGACTTCTTTCCTCATGTGTCGTTTATGTGTCACCCAGCTATACCTAACGCTTCCTCTGGTTTTGTTTTTTTCTGCTTCACTCCATGCTTTCCATTTCCAGAGTTTTGACCTCATGCCCTGATCCTAGGCCCAGGAATCAAACACAACAGGATCCCCCTCCCCCCCCCCCCCCCAGCAAGTGTCAGACCTGCCTTGTGTGCATTTCAGGCTGTGTATCAACTGTCTACTTCCCTCCGCCTCTGCTGCCTCATCCCTTGCTACTTCCCCAGGCAATACGCTGCTAATACTGAGAGGCCAGGCTGTTTTCCTCTCTTGTACACATGGTTTGCTTTCTTTCCGTTGTGTGTCTTTGTTCTTGCTTCTGTAGTCCATTCGTGGAATACTTGCTTCTCTATCGTCTTCCACAACATATGCTAACTGTTCAAAATTTGTCTCCCTTAAAGGAGTCTTTCCTGACAACTCATTGTATTGCATCCACTGTGGACTCTCAGTGGTTAAGAACCAAGACCCTGGCCCCTTTAAACCCATGTTAAGATCCTGGGTCTCTTATTCAGTTGTATGTCTCAGATTTCTGACCCAAAAGAATACAGACTTCCCAATAATGTAAAGAGGATTTATTGGGATAACTTCCTTAAATGCTTGGCACATGGCAGATATGCAAGAAATAGTGCTAATCACTATTATTGTTTTTACTCTTGAGCTAGTCTTCTTACCCAGGTTTTTATAGCACTTCTGTACATGGGTTAGACTTATTACCATTCATTAGTCAAATACTCACATATGTAGATTAATTTGAGTCTTCAATAGCCCAATGACAGGGACCATAATCCTGCATTCTTTGGCTTTACCCCCAAAACCTATAGGTTTAGACTGTGCCTGGGGTTGGCTTTCAGTAAATACGGGAGTGACTGCCTGCTATTAAGAATTTGCAAATGGAAAATTATGCTCTGGTTTTGTTTCTTTGTTTATCTAAGAAATATATTTTTTCAAGACATCATTTTCATCCTGTCTTTCTTTTTTCAGAACCTACAAAAAGTATGGAAAAGAGCTGAATTGTGTACACCTTTTTAAATTCAAATGTTCAATATGTGTTCCATTTTTTTTCTCCACATCTCTAAAATTAGGATTTTAAATTTATATAAGCAAATTAAAAAATACTTAATCCTGGGCAGCCTGGGTGGCTCAGAGGTTTAGCGCCATCTTCAGCCCAGGCCCAGGGCCTGATTCTGGAGACCCGGGATCGGGTCCCGCGTCGGGCTCCCTGCATGAGCCTGCTTCTCGCTCTGCCTGTGTCTCTGCCTCTTTCTCTCTCTCTCTTTCTCTCTCTCTCTCTGTGTCTCTCATGAATAAATAAATAAAATCTTTTTAAAAAAAAGACATTTAATCCCAGCCATGGATTATAAATCAGTCCTCGTATGTTGTTGTTGTTGTTGTTGCTTATATTTCATAGTTTTTAAGTAACAATATCATAATATTCCCTATGATGTGAGATTTGCTAAAGCTGTACGTGTTGTGTCCTAACCTTCAATGTGTACTTTGAATCCTCCCTACCCTCAAGGTTGCCACATTACCATTGTGCTTAGGGAATCTTTTATTTTAAAAGAATATAAAGAATATGAATAATAATAGCCAATATGAATCAACCACTTACTCCGCGCCAAGCCCTTCACGCACTTTGTATTACTACAGGCCCCTCAAGATGGGATTAAACATTCAAGAGATTTATTGAGAAAGTAGCTGTGAAGGATAAAGGGGAGGGAGCCAAAGAAAACAGGGAGAACTTTTAGTTAGTGATATAGGAGATTGGGTTGAAGTGTCTCAAACTCTCAGGCAGTCCTAAGAAAGATCCAGCCAGGAACTTTGAGAGGAGTTCTTAAACTAAAGTTGCCCATGAAAGATGTTCCTAATGTTGTAGGCATTGGGTTTGCCTTGCTTGGTACCTTTGTTGAACCTAAGGGTGAATCCAGGGAGCCAATCTACTCCTTATAGTGGGAGAGCTGAGCGGTACACATGCGTGGTGATTACACGTACAAACTCAATCTCACAGCAGGTAAAAAACACCCAGAGAGGTTACACAGCTTACAGCTAATGAGTGACATAGCTTGGAAATAACACGAGTCATCTGATTTCAGAGCCCATAACAGATGGGTAGCTAGCTAGCTAGTGTATTCACGAAACAAAGTAGTTGTGGTAGATCTGATATCCAATGTTATCAAATTCAAACACTAACCAATTCTATGGCTTTTAGAAATGTCATAAATCATTCTTAATCTCCCAAATTATTCATAAAAAGTCACGATCATTACTTTTGGAGAGTGCCTTGTGCACTTCAATTCAGATAACTTTATTTAGACCGAATGTTGAGATATTTAGGAAGGAAATAAAACTTCAATCTCTTTTTTCTTTTGTCTTTAAAATCAGCCATTTGCCTCGATGATAAATGGTAATATTTTATCCTTCAAATAAATGAATAACAGGAATTTCCTAAAAAATGATGCTATATTTTTATCAACTAATTTCCTTTTGAAAATTATTCTTTCTGTGGCTTCTTCTTTCACAAGAACTATTTCCCTTCAGAGGGACATCAGTATTTTGCTTATTTGCTTGTTTCCTAGCTTCAGTTCTACTTTACATACTTTTGTTGACCACTTGTATTAGTTAGGATAAACTAAGAGTAAATAGCAAAAAAACCCAGATATAGATGTAGTCCTGTTGACATAAATGTTCTCTTCCATGTGATTATACATGGATCTAGACTCCTTACTTCTTGTGGCTACTCCTATGAGAAAAATTCTTGGTGATCCCCCATCAGTTGTTTTTTATGAATCAGACCTAGAAGTGGCACATACCATTCTTGCGTACATCCCATTTGAGGATTCTAATCCATATGACCACATCTAACTACATAACAGACTTGTAGATATAATCTGGTTTTAGGCCCAGAGGGGGGGTCAACAGGTTTTGGATAGCTAACTAACATTCTCTGCCAAGTCTTATGTGATGTTCCTGTAACCTCTTCAGTACTCCAAGCTCCCTCCGTTAGGACCCTTTCCATCTTTATCTTCTCAGTTTGCTCTGTTTGGAACAGATTCCAATAGCCTTTCTTCTCCCCCCTGCCCCCCCTTTTTTTGAGATTTACTTATTTATTTTAGAGAGAGAGCACGGGAAGGGCAGAAGGAGAGAATCTCAAGCAGACTCCACGCTGAGTGTAGAACCTGACGTGGAGCTTGATCTCACAACCCATGAGGTCAAGACCTGAGCCAAACCAAGAGTTGGATGCTTAACCAACTGAGCCATCCAGGTTCCCCTCCAATAGCCTTTCTATATGTATATGAAGCCTCATTTAAACATCTTTGCTAAAAAGTTGTGACACAAGCGACCACAGCAGCCTTACCCATTATGGCAAACTACTGCAATTGTTTTATCAAGTTAATCCAGAAAACCTGGTTTATTCAAAAATAGTACTCATTCAAAAAAAAATGTTCAGAATAGGCCCTTAGGGGTAAAAGCCTTAGCTGTCACTTGTATTGATCATTTCTATTTTTGAGGATAATCTGTAAGGGCTCTGATATGACCCTGGCCTTCTGGATAAAGGCTATCTCTGTCATCACCAAAACACAATGAATGTTGCTGTTAACTGTGTGTGATTCAGTAGAATGAACACTAGATTGAAAATAAGGAAAGAATAGAGCTAGTTTCAGACCTGCCTCTTATTAGTCATGGAAACATGAAAATGTAATTGATCTCTCTTAGCTTATGCTCTCCCATCTGTACATGGGAATCTTGCCCCTCTGGTTTCACAGTTATGGTGGGCTCAGTACATGAATGTGCTTTTGAAAACCATGACTCAGATGCCAAGGGTTGGCGATGCTTGTTAGATTCACATCAGAAGATAACAAACCAACCTTTGTTGAACTCCTAGTTTGTTCAGGTTCTGTACAAGGAACTATAGAGTGATAAACACGAATTAGGAGCCATAAGTTAAGTGTTCAAGATAAAAGAAACAGGCACAAAAATATGATAAAAGATAAAAGATAGAGGCTCAAAGAAAATATGAAAGCAACTGCAAACTAAAACCGCTTGGCAGAGCTGAGAGGATGCTAGAGATAATCTTTTGATCAGTGTGGTATGGAATGAATTAGGAGAGCCTTGCTGATCACCTCTGCTGGAGTTTGTGGTCCATGCCTTGAAGTAACCAACACTACTGGAGCTGCCAATCCCACATCGAATTCCTTGTGTGTATCCCTTGGGTTTCACAAACTCCGAATTTAATTCTTTTCAGTGTGCCACTAAAAGTTCTAGTATTTTAAAGTGTGCTGCCAACACAGAAAAGCTGGAAATAACCACAAATATTGGAATAAAATGATATTGGCTGACATTTAATAATAATACTTAATTGGTTAGAGTTGGGATAGCTGCTGGACCCAATAAACTAAAAATTATCAATGCATTAACACAATAGAGATTTAATTCCTACTTATGTAAAGTCAATTAGTAGCAGGATGGGATGGGGCTCTAGTCCATGAGTTTATTCAGGTACCCAGGCCATTGAGGGCTCTACCATTTTTCAACATGTAGTTTCCAGGGCTACTCTGGGCATTAACATCTAATCAACTGACATGGAGAGAGGCTTATATGAGATATTTCTTATGAGTTAGATCTGAAAGTACCGTGTGTCACTTTCTGCCCATCTCATTGGTTATAACTCAATTATATGGACACATCAAATTGCAAAGGATTCTTTGAAGTAAAATATATTCGAGCACCCCCTGTCCCCCAAATACACAGTTTCAAAAATGAAACATTTAAGGTTTGGAACTTACATTTGTATAGTTCTTGTACCACTGTAGCTCTCTTTCATCTGCTTTGACTCACTGGATTACGAATGAGTCAAAACCCTGTGAATTATTTTAGTCAACATCCTTATTTTTGGAAACAGAATCAGAGGTTCATGGCTGTATGAATTGCTCTGGTCACATACCTGATAATTTGAGAGTCCAGTACTCAAAGTACTTCAAGTATTCTAACTACAAAGCCTACTTTCTTTGCCTGCTGCACTCATACTTTCATGGGAAAGAAAAACAAAGGAATTAATGGATCCTGTCTCAAAATTGCTTATAAGAAAGCGTATAAAGCTATGTAGGAATAATCATAAAGCAGTATATAGAGTAATAGAATGTAATATATTGAGAGGCTGAAAGTAATGAGATTTGGTGAGATAATTCATCTAAGGCCACCACTCATATAGCATCTACTCATTCTAAAACCTGAGATTTAAAAAATAAATAAATAAAACCTTAGATTTATCTCTAAGTTTTCAGTAAGGTTTCTTGGAAATAAAGAATGTTCCAGACATAACTCTGGAAAAGATATTTGTTGTCCTTGTTCTGAAAATGGGTTCCACCAAAACCTGTTCCCATTCCTGGGACTTCACATATCCTCAAGCATAATTCATGGAGCATGCTGAAAGAACAGTTCTGAAGGAAAACACCAACAAAACAACCCTCATCCCTCCCAAAAAAAAACATAAAAATCAAAAACCTATGAGAAAAAATAGGTTTAATAATTTTCGATTCAACCAACATATATTGAGTACCTAATATAAACTAGACACTGTGGATGATTTCACACATGTTATTTTGTTTGTTCAAATGAAATTATGTAGAAGCAAAATAGGATTTGTATTGTCTGGAGATATAAATTATTTATGCTATCCTTGGATCTCTTTAGTATGAGTAAATGGTATTTGGCTTGAGTATTTTTTGCTGGGTTATTGCAAACTTTCCAAAAGTTGGCTTAATTTTTTTTAATAAAACAGTAGGTTACGCAGCAGGAGGAAATACCAAAAGCACATGTGTTATTTTTACCCTTCTACCTCTAGAAAATGAGACTGTTCCATACTCATTGGCTCTGCAACTATGAGCAATTCATTGTTCTGAGCCTCAGGATCTTCATATGGTAAATGATCTCTTAATCAACCTTTCCTGTCACTGGTGCTGATTCAGCTGTAAGCATCACATGTTCATTGTGTTTTCTAAGCTATAATGCATTATGTAGCTACTAGGTGGCAGCTAATTGCCATTGGACAGATGAGACAGCTGAGGCTCTGTGTGGCATCTGGATTTGCTAGGTGTCACAGAGTCAGGTAGAGGACTATGCAGACCTAGACTCACTACTTCTAGGATGACCTTCTTCATTTTTTTTTTCTTTGAAATGTAATTGCTTTATAGTCAAAGGACTTGAACAGAATGTTCATCATTTCTTTTGATCTTTCCTAAGATTAAAGTGGATGAAATATCAAACCAGAAACATTTTGTTTAGTGGATAAAAGAAGCAGAAGCGACAGCCTCCCCCATTATACTGAGTGACTGGCTCCATGAACCAATGTTTGTGCACTTAAATCACAAAAAGCTCAAGGGGCTCCAACTTAGCTGTATTTGGTAAGCATTTGAGTAGGACACACACACACACACACACACACACGCAAGCACATTACTACTTACAAATTGAAGCCCTTTTCCCATGGACTGGGAAAATGGCCCCGATTTGTATGACGGTGAGTTTTAGGGACTTAAATTTTGACATGATTTTTGTCCTGTAATAAAATAAACATTAGCTCCTCCTTATATTCTCATTGCAATTAGAGTCAGAAATTCATGTCTCAGGGTCAAATTTGGGAATTCATTTCATATTCTGGTAAGAATGAGCCAATAACAATTTGGAACACAAAATATCGGATGAACAAATAGATACTCGAGGCAGGGTTTTTAAATAAATGCAAGTAGAGGATAGCCTTGCTAAGTGTGCCCAGAGTCATTGTGGCATTAGGGGCATTTTGATCAATTGAAATAACAAAGTAATTAACACCTGCTGTGTGTTACAGCAGGGAATGAGGTAAATTGCCATTCTCCTGGAAGCTTCTGCCTTCTACAAATGTCATGTTGAAGTACAAGCACCAAGAAGATCAATGTGCTTGTATGCAGATTTCTTACAAAAGGAAGAGGACTGCAGAACGTGTTTATAAGTTTAAATATACATATATGTCTCTTCTTCCAAGAAGATTTTGGTCTCCAAGGATGAATATAAAGGCTAGGTCAAATAATACTTAACTCATTATTGAAATTGAAATTAACTCATTATTGAAATTATTGAAATTGCTAAACCGCAATTTCTTTCTAAGATGTAGAGTATCCATCAGTTTCAAAAAAGAGTGTCTCCTGGTATGTCAGTAAACTCTTCCTCAAAAACCTGATATTATGAGATTGTATACTAAAATGTATATATTAAAGTCTTAACCATCAGTATTTCAGAATGTGACTGTATTTGGAGATAGGATCTTTAAAGAGTAATGACATTAAAATGAGACTATTAGAATGGGTACCAATCCAATATGACTGGAGTCCTTATCAGAAAAGAAGATGAAGACACATATATAGAGAAGGAAGACTACGAAGAGTGGCTTGGAGAGAAACGAACACTGCTGATAACTTGATCTTGGACTTCTAGCTTCCAGAATTGTGAGGAAATGTCTTTCTGTCGTTTAAGCCACTCAGTCTGTGTTACTTTGTTATGGCAGCCCTGACAAACAAATACACCTGAATTCCCAAGAACACTTAAGTTATGTTCCAGGAACCAATTCCAGTGTGTGTGTGTGTGTTGTGTGTGTGTGTGTGTGTGTGTATGTATTATAGGTGTCCATTCAGCAACAAGCAGGGTGTGTGAGAATTCAGCTCAATTCTGACACTATCTACCCAAAGTTAGAATCACATTCACCCAAAGGGCTCAGTCTCAGAAGATGACTCTCCACTACAGAGGCCAATCACAAGCTCAGGTTGTTACTTATGCTTCTGACTGACCAGCTACAAAAATGAGGTTCCCTTGACTTCATCCCCGGGTTCAATTAATTTGCTAAAGGGACCATAGAAGGCCAATTTGTTACAAAGGATATTAAAGGACACATATTGGTGCCACATGGAGGTACACAGGATGAGGTCCTGAACAAAGGGGTTTCTGTCCTTGTGGAGCTTGGGTCCCAGCATGGTGGTTTGTGAAGTTATCTGGCCCCCCAATGTGGAAACTCTCCAAAACCCCTCCTTTTGGGTTTCTATGAAGGCTTTCTTATGTAGGCGTTACTGTTTAATTTGCCACTGGTGACTGATTGAACCTGTGGCCCCTCTGCCATCCCCTGAATCCGAGGGTGGAACTGGAAGTTCCAACCATCCATTCATGGTTGGTTCCCCAGGCAACCAGCCCTCATTCTTAGGTGCTTTGCAAAAGTCACTCTCATTAACATAAATCCTGTTGTGGTAGAGCTTCTTCAGAATAACAAGACATCCATGTTATCCTTCATGGCTCTGAAGCGATTTCAGGAACTGAAGACAAGAGACAAATATTCTTTTTTTAAAAAAGATTTTATTTATTTATTTATTTATTTATTTATTTATTTATTTATTTATTTATTTATTTGAGAGAGAACACAGAGGGAGAAGTAGACTCCCCACTGAGCAGAGAGCCCAATTGGGACTCGATCCCAGGACCCCAAGATCATGATCTGAGCTGAAGTCAGACACTCAACCAATTGAGCCACCCAGGTGCTCCAAGACCAAATATTCTAACAAAAGATTCTCTCATTGCTCTTATTGTTCAGGAAATTCCAGGGGATTTTGGAGCTGTAAGCCAGGAACTATGGATAAAGAAAAATATATATATTTGTAATATATAAACATTTCTTATAAATTATGATATCATAGACACCATATCTGAAGCCACCATTTTATTCTTTTAATTGTAAGTATTGGCATTATTTGAAAGACACCTCTGAGTTAGTCATGTAGGTTGGTGTTTGGGAGGTATTAGTGAAAAGATGGTGTGCTCTTTCCAAAATAGAAACAGGTTATTGGAATCTGGCATCTCCCTTGTGAAAAGGGGGAAAGTGAATTAAATAGTTATATTTTAAGGTTCTGTAATTTCAAGATTCCGTTATTCTAAAAATCATCATTGAAATTGTGGGGTTAAGGGATCCCTGGGTGGCGCAGCGGTTTGGCGCCTGCCTTTGGCCCAGGGCGCGATCCTGGAGACCCGGGATCGAATCCCACGTCGGGCTCCCGGTGCATGGAGCCTGCTTCTCCCTCTGCCTATGTCTCTGCCTCTCTCTCTCTCTCTCTCTCTCTCTGTGTGACTATCATAAATAAATAAAGAAAAAAATATTAAAAAAAAAAAAAAAGAAATTGTGGGGTTAAGAAGAGAAATGAAAAAAAGTGACTATCAATTTTTAGTAAGTAAACAAAAAATGGAATTTAGCTTTAGGGTTAAAAAAGCGTTCCCCTTTGAATCAGGAAAGCTGAAAGCTTTGCTCAGAGTCTAATATTACATAATTGCTATGTCTTAGATGAATTTTTTCATCTTTTGGACTTCAGTTTCCTCTCAAACCCTTCAAACTGTGATAGTCTCCAACTCCTGACTTTATATTTTTCACAAATGAATATTATGTTTTAAATATTAGGTTTAGATTTGTACACTATTAAACTAGCATGTCCCTGTTAGTTTACTTGGAAAAGTGTATTTTCTTGACTGTTATAAAAATACATACTCGTGATGACACTTAAAAGGGAGAAAAAGTAAAAAGTAAAAATAATAAAAATAATTTAAAAATTAAAATAAAAATTTTAAAATTTTAAAAATTTTTTAAAAAGAAAAAGAAAACTCACCTGTACCCTAACTTTCCAGAAAAAAACTTCAGTATTCATCCCAGACTCTTTATTTATGTTCAAGTACAGGTATACATTTCTGCCTTATTTTCCCATATCGGTAGCACCGTTGTTCTAGAACATGATTTATAACCTGATCTTCACTTACTATATTACCCATATTTTCAACATGATGAATAGTCATTAGTGCTACTAACCAAATATTTCTAGTTCTCCTAATTTCAGGGACATGTGGGGTTCCTGAGGCCCTAAGGTTTGGGGTGGGGGGCATCAGTTATTTTTGACCAGTGAAGTTTAAGTGGAAGTAACTTGTGTTACTTATGGGAAAGAACATTTAACTTCCAGAGTATAACCTAACAAAGTTCCTTTGTGCCATGATACTGGCAAAGATCAAGATAATGCCTCTTCTGTTCACTTCTCTGTTAGATTTTCATTGCTACTCTAACAAATCACCACAGACTTGGTCGCTTTATTTATTATTTATTTATTTATTTACTTATTTATTTATTTACTTATTTACTTATGATAGATAGATAGAGAGAGGGAGGCAAAGACACAGGAGGTGGGAGAAGTAGGCTCCATGGCGGGAGCCCGACATGGGACTCGATCCCAGGACTCCAGGATCACACCCTGGGCCAAAGGCAGGCGCTAAACCGCTGAGCCACCCAGGGATCCCGACTTGGTAGCTTTAAATAACACAGATTTATTCTCTCACAGTTCTGGAGTCCAGAAGTTCAAAATGAATATTATTTCAGGACTAAAATCAAGATGTTAGCTGGGCGTGCTCGCTCTGGAGACCTAAGGAAGAACTCATTTCCTTGTCTTTTCTAACACCTATGGTTGCATTTCTTGACTTTCTCCTCCTTCTCTCTCTGCTTCCCTCTGCTTCTGTCAAATGGCCCTCTTTTCTCCTGCCAGTAATCAAATATCCCTTTCCTCTCTCCTGTAAGGATATTTGTGATTACAAATATTTCTATATTTCTATATTTGTGATATATAGAAAGGTGAATAATCCAAGGATAATAATAATAATCCTCTTCACCTCAAGACCTTTCATGTAACCACATCCAGGGAAGACTCCTTTCCAATTAAAGTAACATTCACAGACTCCACAGATCTAGATCTGGATATGATTGAGTCTCATTATTATCCTACCTCAGGCTTTATCCCATAGTAAGATAAAGGAGCAAAACTCCCATTCAGCCTACCAAGGATATGTGATGTTAGCAATATATAAACCTATATTTCTTTTTTTTTCTTTACTTAAAATCAATTAACATATAGTGTACTATTAGTTTCAGAGAGAGAGTTCGGTGATTCATCAGTTGTATGTGACCTCCAGCGCTCATTACATCACATGCCCTTCTTAATGCCTACCACCCAGTTACCCCATTCCCCCAACCTCCTTCTCTCCATCAACCCTCATTTTTTCAATACCCAAAGAACAAATAATCTAGTCAAAAAATTGACGGAAGACATGAACAGAAATTTCTATAAACCTATATTTCTATAATCCACTAGGATATAAGAATTTTTAAAAAAGTATTTGTTTATTTGGAAGAGAGTGAGAGATAGCACAAGTGGGAGGGACAGAGGAAAACAGAGAGACAATCCCAGGCAGCCTCCATGCTGAAGCATGAAGCCTGATGCAGAGCTCAATCTCATGACCCTGAGATCACTACCTGAGCCAAAACCTGGTGACTGTGCCACCCAGGCGCCCTGAATTTGTTGTTTTTATCATAGCATAGCTTAGAACATACCGATAATGATATTAATTTAATATTTGTTGACTTTATTACTTTTAATAGTTGAATCTTTTTAGAAGCTTGCCATGTAAGGATATCATAGCTAATGTAATAGTTATCATAATGGAAGTTAAGTTGCATCTAATGTTTCAATGAAGATCCTAATTGATAAATTCTTGTGCACATTTCTGCTTACCTTCTTAGAGATAAGTTCTAGATAATAGACTCCAGGATCAAAGGATATATAAACTCCTAAGGATGGTCCATTTAGAAACATCTAAAGGGTTTCTAGAAATGTTATGCCCAGACTCTTCAATAGTAGCATTTCAGGAGAACAATTTTTTCCCCTCTCTCAGGGAGGTCTATTGTTAGCCAATCCGATAAGATAAACTTGGAAAGTTGAACTGATCAGTTAGTTCTCTGTGGAACTTTCCAATTCTCTTGTGGATTAGACTAAATAGGGCAGAGGATGTATCTCATGATTCTGCTTTAAAAAGATCTACACTGACATGTTTTCTGTATATAGAAATGTGAAGAGCATTGGGATGAAAGAGGTAATTGTGATTGTGGTAATTTTGTAATTGTCATTACAAAGGAGAAATTTGTGAATATATAACCTCACTCAGGTAAAGAATCCGAAAGGAAAAACAGAACTAACATCTATTGATCACTTTTTCTGAGAAGGAACTATCTCCTTTATTATCAGTGACTTCTTTCCCCAACCCATTGTAACTCTTGAATGCCATCCACTTTTGTTTGCAGAATTGGTTCTCTAATGGGAGGGAGAGAAAGCGTTTGGGCCAATGGAGTGGTGACTTTCCCACCACCCCATCAATCATGAGGGTGGAACTGACAAAGTGCAGCAACTCAGCCTGCATCCCAGCAGGAACTAAGTATATCATCTGCCCAAGCACCTGATCTCCACTTGCCAGGGCTGAGAAAATCCAGGAGCCCTAGGAAGGCAGATGTCGAAAGGACGTACTGCCAGGTGGAGATGACAATAATTTTTCCATAAATTGACTATTTCTGCTTCTATCCGCCTCCCCCATCCCTGTCACACTTTCTAGTACTATTTAGAACAGTCGTTTCAGCCTTAGTCTGTTGGATCACCTGCCCCCTTTGTCAGACCTGGTGAGCCATTTGGCGGGGATGGCATTGGCCATCTGTGCTGTTAGAATGAGGCTCTTTTTCATCGCTTACCTGTCTCTCCCATTCCAGAGATTCTTGGCTTAAGGGAGTCAGGTGCCTCACTTTTCTGGGCTTCTTGCCATCAACAGGGTGGGTTTCAAAGCTTAGGTTGGCCTTTCAGGTAGGCAGATCTACAGGGGATTATGTTTTCTTGGCAATTTCCTTTCCATTCCCAGAATACTGAAATTTATTTGGCTGTCCTCATTGGCTGGCTCTATTGAACTATCTACTTTTAAGGATTAACTCTTACCGTAAAAAGTCTGGTCAGCCAAGGTAAATGTGATTCCACATAATCTAAACAATAGAAAGTGATGAATGGGCTGGCTGCCTTCCATTTCTTGGGAGGAATATGTGTGTGTGTGTGTGTGTGTGTGTGTGTGTGTGTGTGTATCAGGGTGAGGAGTGGAATTAAGATTATTGCACAAGATTTTCCAGGTTTTAAAATACTGTTAACAGATACTTAGGCCTGTAAGAATAGCATCAATGAAGTATATTACCACTACGCTGTTTTAGGTTTTCTTGGATTGCATGTTGCTTTCATTTTAGGTAAAAGGCAAACCTGGAAAAGCACAACCTTTCACTTTTGGACCAAATATAGGGGAGTCTGTTTTATAAAAATGTACCACCTGGGGGAAATGATGCTCATATAACCCAGAAACCACATGAGTTCAGTAGTTTTCTGCCACACTTTAATTTTCTTTTTGAAAATATAGGCAAAAAGCAGTAAAATTTGTGATTAAGTTAGAATGTTTTAAAATCTATTTGGTGGAGTGGGAACACAACATGAAAGTAGCCTTTCTAGGGCAAAGCACAATAACTGAGGTTGAAAAACTGGATTCATGACTTGTCTCTATCTCATGGTTGATCTTAATAAATTACTCAAAGCCTTCTGTCCCTTTCTTTGTTTATACTTAAACCAGGGGAAAATAATGTTTCTCTTCTCCCCAGCTCATAGCAATATCATAAGCATAAAAGTAATTAATGGTTGTGAAGACCTTAAAAGTACTGCAGTACCATAAAAAGAAAAGGAGAATGTATTGGATTGTAATAAATCTCATTTATCTAGACACTTTTAATTTAGAATGTGGTGTAATATAGAGAGACACACTTCTGAAGTTTACATTTGTATTATATGGGAAGTAGTTTGCTAAGCAAATTGAAAGGGTAAATAGTCTTTCTAGGAGAATATATCTAAGAAATATATACAATTAAAAGCTCTTTAGTAATTATTTAAAATAGAGGATGGGGCACCTGGATTGCTCAGTTGGTTAAACGTCTGCCTTCAGCACTCTGGTTATGATCTCAGAGTCTTGGAATCTAGCAAGGAGTCTTGCCTCTCCTTCCCTCTCTGCCCCCCTCCCCCCACTCATTTCTCATTTCTCTCTCTCTATCAAATAAATAAAATCTTTTAAAAAATAAAAAATAAATAAAAATAAAAAATAAAAATAAAAAATAAAATAAAATAGAGGATGAGAGATCTCCAAGTATCTATTGACCTACTTATACCTTTAAAAATCATTATTTATATGAAATAAATTAATAAGATAACATATTAGTCCTAGACAATAGTTTTGTTTTCACCTTTTCATATCTCCATTTTAAAACTTGGCTATAATATGACCCAAAAATTATATTCATTTTTCAGTAACGTATGAAGACATTGGGGCTCATGATGTATTGAAGGGGAGAACAAACTATAAATATGCAGGGAATATGGTTGCAAAATAACATGTTATGATAGTATGAAAAAGAGAGCATTTAATACTCACTATTAAGATTTAAGTTGGACTATAGCAATGAGTAGAATTTTAGTAACACAGATGGGGAAAAGAGCATTCTTAGGGGACAACATAAAAAGCATGATCTACTCAGAAACTACCAAATAGATCATCATTGTTGGATCTAAAAATAAAAAATAAATAAAAATAAAAATCTAAAAATAAATTTTAAAAAATAGAGTCAAGGCATCTTGGTGACTCAGTCCACTGAGCATCTAATTATTGATTTCAGCTAGGTCATGACTCAGGGTCATGGGATCAAGCCCTGCATTAGTCTTTAAGCTTAGTGGGGAGCCTGCTTCTCTCTTCCTCTCCTTCTGACCTGCCCAACATCTGTGTGCACACTCTTTTTCTCTCTCTAAAATAAATATATCTTTAAAAAATAAAGCATTGACATAGACCTGCTTTGGGTACCATGCTATGAAGTTTAGAGTTTATTCTAAAGAAAAGAAGGACATCAGAGTACATGTAAGAAGGAGATGGTATGAGATACATGATTTTGGAAGAGCTTCAGGGTGAGATTTTAGAATGGCTTCAACTGTGCAAAGGAGTTTGGAGTTAGTAATAAGGTGAAATAAAGAATCAGCAAGGAAATCTGTTGCAGACTTAGCTTGGTAAAGTTTAATGGTCTGCTTTGGAGACTATCTCAAAGAAGACCCCAAATTGAAGCAGTCCATCAAAACAACATCCAAATTTCATGTTTCCTGGATTGAGACACTGAGAAATAGTTGAGAATTTTTATAAATGTAAAGGGAGATAACAATATAATTTGTGACCATTCAACTAAAGAATATGAAGTCCCAAAAGTATGTAAAATCAGAAGAGGGTTGAGAGCATACCAAGAAAGCTTATTACAAATGGAACATAAAGAAGAAGTCAATGAAGAAACCCGCAAAAAGCATCTCTATATGGAAATTAAAAGCACAAAGTGCCTGGAGTGTTAATGAAGCCAAGGAAAAAGAGAATTCAGGAAAAAACCAACATTCTCAGAACTTTCAGATGCCACAGATATGGGTTAAGCCATTGGTATTTGATAAATATACAGACATGATGACCTTTGAAAATACAATTTCAAAGGGAGAGAATGAGAAAAAATAAAGAACAGGGAGTAGAGCAAATGGTAAGGGGTTGAATGATAACATAGGGAATAGGCATTTTCCTCTTAAAACTAAAGGCAGAGAATGGAAGATATTTACGAAGGATAAAGAAAAAAATCAGTGAAGAGGATAAGACTAGGGATTGAAGAGATCAAAGAGGTACTTCATGAAGATAAGTCTCATGGAATGTAAGAGTAGATGGTTTTCAGAGTTCAGGTGCAGGTGTAAATCTTGGAAAGATTTACAGAGTTCCTGGAGACAGGAAAATAGACAATATTATTGAAGCTCGGGAGTTCTGAAGTGATAGCAAAGAAATTAGAGGAATTCACATTAGTTGTACCTGCTATTCTTCCTTGAAATCAAAGCTCCATTGGTGGGAAAAAAAAAGTGAGCATAGGATGATTGTATATGCAGAGAATATTAGAAAATATTCAGATTTGTGATGGACTAGGGAATTAACTAAGGATGAAAAAGATATTGGCAGGGCACCTGGGTGGCTCATTCAATAAACATCTGTCTTTGGCTCAGGTCAAGATCCTCAAGTACTTGGATTGAACCCCACATTGGGCTCCCTTATCAGTGGGGAGTCTGTTTCTCCCTCTGCCTCTCAACACAGCTTGTACATTCTCATTCTCAATCTCTCTCTCTCTCTCTCTCTTTCTCTCTTTCTCCTGCCCCACAAATAAGTAGATAAATAAATAAAATCTTTAAAAAAATATTGGCTAGTAATACCTTGAGCAAAGTTAATGTCAAATCATGTGACTCTATCATTTCATTATGCATATTGATCTTTTTAAAAATAAAAGTAAATTATGTTTAGCATGAAAATGTGGAAAGATTATAATGCTAAAAATAAATGATCAGATTTCTTACTGTATCTTTTTTATGTACTTAACAATTTATATATATAAGTGTGTGTGTTTGTGTAAGGCTGATTGTATCTTGTAAGGGTCATGGCAGGAAAAAGCACACTACTCAAAAGCCGTAATTGAGAAGAGTTTCACAAAGGTTTATCTACAACCCATGTTGGCAGGGTAAAGAAAAATCGAGAATTGGTGAAGTGTCCTGGGGATGAAGCATCCTAGAGCTAGCCACAGGTTGGGGAGGGGAGGACAGCTGAGAGGGTAATAGGATAAATCATTAATGAGATGTGTAGCTTTAGAGAGGGCCTTTCAATAGAAGCAATGATCCTTGGCAGACATTGGTAAGTCTGGGCAATCAAATCCAGGAAAGCCAGTCTCCAGCAAGACAGAGATGGCTAGAGTGAATCTGCAGGGAAAAATAGACAATAAAGAACAAAATATGTTTTTTTTTTCATAATTGGAATTCAGCATCTCTGAAGCAGAAACAAAGAAACAGATGGTTGGATTTACCCAGTGTCTGAAATTGGGGAGTAGGGGTATGTAGGAAGGAGCAGTAGGATTTAGTAGGAGGCAAGGGAATCTGGACCATGATGAGAGAAACTTGAACAACTCAGATCATAGCTCAACAATGTTCAAGGGACAAGTGTTCAAGTTTTATAAGACTGGCATTTTTTCTCTATCATTAAATGGAGGAAGTAGCAATAGCCTGCTGGATCTAGAAACTCTTTCACTGGACTGGACAATTTCCTGAATTATTTTGAAGAAAAAGTAAAGATAACTCTGGTATGAGGTCATTTAAGCATCTCAGGTAAAATCTGAGTATTGTTGTCAATGCACTATTTTTTTAATATCTTTACTTTTCTGAATCAAAATGTGTCTTACTGTGGGAAGTCATGTTTCCTTTTCTTCTTCTTTCAAAGAACTGTTTTTATGTTTATGTTGACTCAAAATCAAGGACACTTTAACATATAGAAAGTATTGTGATGGAGAAGTGATAAAAAAAGAAAAACAAGAAAGCCCGAGGTTGACATGATAATTACTAAAACAAACTTTCAATCAAAATGCTTCTAAATATTCTTTTGGCAGGTGCTTATTGATGCAAATTGAAAGGAAGATGGAGTAAGCAGATTGCCATTTAAAACTTAATTAAATTAAGTCTTAAACATCAGTCCAATCCTTCAGAGTACTCAGTAAACAGGGGACAAAACCGGGCTATTACCAATGAGGAGAAGAGAAACAAACATTAAGAAGCAGCTAAGTTTATTTTTCAATTCCTCACTTCCAGCCCAAATGAGAGATGAGAAAAGGAGATTAAAAAAATAAAAGTCTAAAGATTATCTGGTAGCATCTTTGAAATTGCATCAATTATATTTATGCCATCACCATCCCACTGCTATCATCCACACAACATGACCCCACATTTTTGAGGGAGTTGCCACATTTCTTGCCTGTGTGTCTTTTATAAATACAAAGAAATCTTGCTAAAGGAACTCAACACATACGGACCTTGTTGGAATAGGTATATATTTGCTACAGAGACCTTGCTTGGAAGTCTACTGGGAATTGTTGGGAGGTGTCATTATTCTAGTCCCTTTGCTTAATCAGGTTTCCTTATTCTGTTCCAGATAGCAGGAAACTAGCTGGTTTTGTGGTTGCCTTACATAAAATCTGTTTTAGTCCATTCAGTATAAGTGCTCTGTCATAGACTTCAAGTAGATTTAGGAGTTATCTTTGTCAGGCTCCAATACTCAAAATTTAAATGACTTATGTGTGATAAGAATGTGTTGAGCATCATTATAAACACTGCTTCCTGTGAGGCACTAGGATTATAGAGATATACCACCATCTCTCTCCATCAAGGAATTTACATTCTGTTATTAGAAGCAGTTGTGTAAGTAAATAAATGTCACATGGCATGCCACATACTACAATTCCAGCAGAGTTCAAAGTACTCTGAGAGGTTAACAATGCAGGAAGTGCCTGACTCTATCTAGGAATACCTACACAAGCTACTTAAATAAGGTGATGCAAATTGAGTCCTAGAACACCTGAGCAAAGTACAGCTTTTAGGCTCTATTTAATTTGAAGCTCAGGTTTAGAGTCTCTTTTAGCTCTGTGTACTGGTAAAAATCCTTACTCAGAGTTTTAAAAATAAGTGGGTCAGAAAATTACACCAAAAGCATGTTTAATATAAATAATCACACCTAGGCACAGATCAACTAAGAACAGAAAATGGAGGGCCCCCTGGGTGGCTCAGTTTTTTAAGCATCTTCATTCAGCGTAGGTCATGATCCTAGGGCCCTGGGATCAAGTCCCACATCAGGCTCCTTGCTCAGCAGGCAGCATACCTCTCCCTCTCCCTTTGCCTTCAGCTGCCCCTGTTTGTGCTCTCGCATGTTCTTCTCTTTCTGACAAAAAAAAAAAAAAAAAATCTTAAAAAAGAAACAGAAAATAGAGATATCTTCAGAAACTCTGAAATCAATGTTGACGTTATTAAATATATTTTAACATATACAAATTGGAAGCTTATGTTCAAAAATCCTGTATTAGGACAAAGGCAAAGACCTTCACCCCAGGGCTTTTTACATTTGATAAAGGGAGATAGATGTACATTTGCAGGAACGAAGTCTATATCCAAAAACCACTGTGAAAGCAGTCATGTACAGGTACACAAGACCTATAATCTGGTGATGGAAAGAGCAAAAATTCTATCAAGGAGAACTTCAGAAGTTTCCTAGAGGAAGTGAAGATTTCTGTTCATGTAGTTTGAATTGTTTTCTCAACCACAGTAAGAGAATTGCCCCAGTGATGGATTGTACTGATTGACGTGTGTCCAGAACCAACTTTGGAAGGATTGCACATTTATAAATTGAGCACCCGTGTGTTCAAGCCATAAGAAATGCAATAACGCTGAAATCAACTGACCTTGATCTCAGTGTCTCATGCAATCTCTTTATACTATGGTGCCAAGGCATGCCAGTGAATTCCAACCAGAGGAAAAGAGAGATACAGCCAGGTGTCTATGAATGACACATTAATTAAAATTAATTTTCAAATAATTTTATTTACTCAGAAAACTTCTGCTAATCTAAGGCAACAAATGAGGGTGTGTCCACCAGTACCTATTAATTTTTCAAGCAGATATCCAGTGAAGAGAAAAGGGTTGAGAATTACTGTTACTGAATGACAACTAAATCAAGCACTGAGATCCATATAATACCAAAGGAACTTCAAAACTTCATAATATCCTCAGCTGTAAAATGGGACCAATTGGCCTGTCAAAACTCATGGAGTAGATTAAAAATGACTGAGCAGAGTGATTTTTAAAAACAGCAAATAGAAAGTGCCATATAAATGCTAAATAATCATATTAAATTTCTAGGCACTATGGCAAGTGGCACTAGATAAATGCTGAGTAGATTAGGGCCTATTTGATTTGCATTTAACTTCAAGAAAATAGAGTTTTTGAAGTAATTTTGTTTTTTACACTATAGCTTCTAAAAAGCCATAAATCTTGTTTGTGTCTCTGAGGCTCTGTGAAACTCTTGATTGAAATGAAATGTATCATCTGGTTTCTGTGTTGATTTTTGCTTGAGCAAAGAAAGTGAGTAGATTCTCCAGGCTGCAAAAGCATATAAGATATAGCTGTACTTCTTCTAATGCAAAATTCCACTGCCTGTTGGCATGAGAAATGAAATTGCGCTTTCCTACAAAAACTTAGTAGGGTAGATTTTTAGTGTTTGGCAAGAAAAGACACAATTGTTAAAAGGTGTGAACTAAATTCTGTTACTGAATATTGTACACTAGACCTAGTTTACTGCTATGGAGGCAGTAAACATGTGTTTGAGGGCAAGACACCCAATGTGTATAATCTCTGCCTTAACAATGAGTTATGGATTTCCTTTGTATCCATATTTGAAGTCAGCACTAAATTTAGTTGCCACATAAAGGACAGTTTCCCTGGAGAGTCACCTGTAACCACACTGAATAAGAGAAGGAAGATATATATATATATATATATCACTTGCAAGATGGGATCTGTTTGTTTCTATAGCATAGCTGAAAAATACGTCACCATTAAACCATATTTTCCTTCTCATTAGAGCAAGATAAACCAACAGATTTTAATTATTATCTAAATAAGGCATGCAATTTTTATCTTGTACCTTCAAGAAGATTAAGACAATGAAATAAAAGATGAAAGTCTAAATTTCTCCCAATTAATTCTCTCTTTTATGGAAATTGTGTTTGCCTACTCCTTTGCATTTCTATAAAGAAGTTTTAAATACTCCCAAAAGCCCAAATTTCAAATAGTGGCCTAGACAGAATTGTAGGAATTGCCATAAAGCATGAGCATTTCCACCATTTGCCTCCATTCTCTGAGAAAAATGTCAGCTTTGGGACCATATGGACATTTGAGAATTCCCAGCTTCAGGTGGCAAACTTGGACAGAGTTGGCTTCATGGAGGTGTCACCTGTGTAAAGACACAGTGTCCTGTGTTTAGAAGAGTCCTGTGAATTGTTTAATGCTCTACCATCACCATTTTGAAATTACTGAAAATTTGCAAATAAGAAACCCTGTATTCCAATATGCACTGGGATCCAAAAATTATGTAGCTGGTCCTGACTTGGGGTCATACTTTATATTACTTGGCATTGCCTGATGCTACATTTTCTAGGGAATCTAGAATACGCTAAACTCTTTGTCAGGTCTCTGCCTCTAAAGTGGCATCTTCAGAGGAAAAAGAAAAAGAGATGATGTAGTGTGGAAAATCATGAATTTGGAATAAATCTGGCTTGAGTCAGTTTTCACATTGGGCAAGTCACTTAAGCACTCTGATTTTTAGTTTATCCATCTGTAAAATGAGAGTGCCTAATGGGAAATGAGAGTGCCTCACAGGAAAGGAACATTTTAGCTTTAAAATTTTATGAATAGTAAGTTCAATGCATTCTCAATCAAAATCCTTGCAAAGTATTTCATAGAACACTACCAACTAATTATAAGGTTTATATGGAATATCAATAGGCAAAATATAGCCAATGCAATCAATCCTGAAGAGGAAGAGCAAAGCTGGATAACTGACACTACTTAACTTCAAGACTTAATAGTTACCTTCAGGAATCAAAGTAGTGTGACACTGGAGAAAGGATAGACACATGGTAGAGTGTAGAGTCCAAAAATAGATCCACTCAAATAGAGTCACCTAACTGTGCCCCTTTGAAAAAGGAGCAAAGGTAATTCAATGGGGAAAAATAATCTTTTCAACAAATGGTGCTAAAACAATAAAAAATTAATATGCCAAAAAAGAATCAAGAAAAAGATCTGACACTTGTCACAAAAATTAACTCAAAATGAGTCATAAACCCCAATGTCAAATGCAAAACTTCTGGAAGTAAACATAGGAGAAAACCCTAGTTGACCTTGGATTTAAGATGATGGGGTTTTAAATACAACACCACATCCATAATCACAATCCATGAAAGAAAGTATTTATAAATTGGATTTAATTTAAAACTTATGTTCTGGAAAATATACTGTTAAGAGAATAATAAGACAAGCCACAGACTGAGTGAAAATATTTGCAGAACAAATAATTGATAAAGGACTTCTCCTCCAAAGTACATAAACTCTTAAAACTCAACAACAAAAATACGCAAAAAAAAAAAAAGAAAAGAAAAAGAAAAAGAAAAAGTCATCCAAATTAGAAAGATGTAAAATTATCTCTCTGCATGGATGGCGTGTCCTTATATACAAAACCATAAAGATTTCCCGCCCCCACCCCCACCCCCGCCAAAAGAAAACTGTTAGAATAAACAAATTCAGTAAAGTTGTAAGATACAAAATCAAAACACAAAACTCAATTGTATTTCTATATACTAACCATGAGCAATTAAAAAAAAAGAAGAAAGAAAGAAAAACGTAAGCCATTCCATTTACAAGAACATCCCAAAAGAATAAAATAGTGAGGATTAAGGTTAAATAAGGAGACAAAAGAGTTTTATACTGAAAACTACAAAACCTTTCTGAAAGAAATTAAGATACAAACAAATGAAAAGACATCCCACGTTCATGGATTGGAAGAGTTAATATTGTTAAGATGTCAATACCACCCAAAGTAATCTACAAATTTAATGTGATACCTATCAAAATCTCAATGACATTTTTTTGAGAAATAGAATAACCCATTCTAAAATTCATATGGAATCTCAAGGGAACCCAAAGGCCAAAAGAATCTTTCAGAACAAGAGCATTGTGGAGTAGGTGGTATCTGTTGCCTATTACCAGGAGCAACAGTCTGAGTACTTTTACCCTCTGTATCTTGGTATCAGTGTCACCCAGGCAACACAACATAGTCAGGCATTGAAAGGAACAATAACTTTACTCACATAGAGACAGAGCAATAAGAAACAAACAATTAAAAAATGGGCAGTGATCTGAGCAGAAGACTTCCCACCAAAGAATATACACAGGTGGCAAATAAGTATATGAAAAGATTCTCAACATTGATTTTAACTGCAAATTAAAACAATAATGAGATATATTCACAACTATTAAAATGGCTAAAATAAAAGAAATGGTAATAATAATTTCTGACAAAAATATAGAGCAAGAGGAACTGTCATTCACTGCTGGTGGGAATGTAAAACTATGCATTTACTTTGAAAGATAATTTCCCAGTTTCTTAGGAAGTTAAACATAGTCTTACCAAACCACATAGCAATCACATGTGTAGGTATTTATCTGATATGATTGAAAACTTATTTCCACACCAAAACCAAAGTAATTGTTTATAGTATTTTTATTCATAATTGATAGACCCAGAAGCAAGTATTAAGTTGTTCAAAAGGTAAATGGATAAACAAAGTGGAGTACATACATAACATAAAATAATATTTGGCTATAAAATGGAATAATCTCTAAAGACACTAAAAGACCTGAATTAATCATTTTTTAAGATTTATTTATTTATTTATTTTGAGGGAGAGAGAGAGCACACAGGGGAAGGAGCAGAGGGAGAGAAATTCAAGCAGACTCCATGCTGAGCTCAACACAGGGCTCAATCTCACAGCCCTGAGAACATGACCTGAGCCAAAATCAAGAGTCAGATGTTCAAGCAACTGAGCCACTCATGTGCCCTGACCTGAATTAATCTTAAATGCCCATTGCTACATGACAGAAACCATTTTGAAAGAGCTACATATGGAATGATTCCATCTATATGACATTCTGGAAATAAAACTATAGAGGCAGAAGAAGTTCAGTGGTTACCAGGGTTTGAGGAAAGAGATTGAATAGGTGATGCACAGGGAATCTTTAGGGTGGTGATACTATTCAGTATGATAATGAACTGGTCAATGCATGATATTATGCATCATCAAAACTCAAAAGTAATGCAAAGAGTAAATTTCATACATGTTAAATACACACACACACACACACACACACACCACACACGGGATTTGAGTATTCCAAGGAAGGAATACACATTGTCACATGAGAATTCAACTGTATTTCAAATGTATGAAACCACCTCAGTTAAGCAGTTAAGGAGGTGGGAGAAAGAGCTGACCTCAGTAATTAAAACTGAGTAGAATCTGTAAGACTAAGGGCAAAGGAACTACACATAAGCACTGCACTATAGGTGGTAGTTTCTCAAACAAGTGATGGGTATGATTATCAATTCTGTTACTGCTAGCCATGTATACTGGGAATTGAACAATTAAGTATAAATGGACATGGATGGCAGAAGCCAGGTTTTCAACTATTATAGTGGGAATTTACAGAAAAGTAAGGGAACAAGGCTACAGTGATCCATGTTGAAATGGATTAGAGTTGGATATTTCAGGGTATACTCATGTTTTCCTTAAAACAGACACAGATGATTATACATAGAAATATTTATACACGGATTAGTGTAGGTACATATATTTTCTTCCTCTGTCAACTGAGAGATCCTAAAAGAAATGACACCCCAGTAGCAACAAGCATATGCAGCAGCCTGTATTGGTTTCTAATTCTAATTCTACAATGAAAAGAACCAGGGCTTCTTGGAGAAATAGCTGATTCTAGCACTGAACATATGCAAGATGATCCTGGAGCATCTTATTGTGCAAGAAAATAAGGAATGCTTTAAACACACATACTTGCATAAACACACACACACACACACACACACACACATACAGAGACTGATGAGGATAAGTCAAAGGGACCTAGGAGTCAATTGAAAGAGGTTACAATGACCAAAGGCTAGAACATGTGAGGTACAAAATAAATAAAGTAGAATCAGATTATGATTTAAAGTATAAAGCAAATTTCCATAAGAACTTTGATAAAAATAGATGGTTAAGTAAATAAGTTCTGGAGAAGACACAAATATTCCACGCAAAAAATATTCCAAATAATTTATGCAGCCACATTATCCTCAAGAATGAAAGCACAAATCTTCACTCCTTACGTGTGGACTCTGCATATAATGACTTCCCCCAAAGAGCATCATATGGAGAGGGACAAGTGAGTAACTTTCCAATGGGGCAAAACTGCCAAACACTACTCAGCCAGGTGAGCAAGGTCAACGTCAACAGAGATAAGTCATGACACTAGTATGTACCCCTAATGTGATGAACATGGTGCTCTATCTTTCTGATCTCTCAACAACTCATAGCCCCAACTAGTCATGAGATAAGCATCAGAAGAATCTAGTAGAGAAACATCTTATAAAACACTTGAGATGTTGAGAAACATCTACAAAACACCTGGGTGGCTCAGTGGTTGAGCATCTGCCTCTGGTTCAGGTGATCCTGAGGTCCTGGGATAAAGTCCTGCATCAGGCTCCCTGCAGGGAGCCTGCTTCTCCCTCTGCCTGTGTCTCTGCCTCTCTCTGTGTGTCTCTCGTGAATAAATAAATAAAATCTTAAAAAGAAAAAAAAATACTTGAAAAAACTCCAAATACTCCTCAAAACTATCTAGTTCATCAAATACAAGAAAAGTCTGAGATGCTATCACAGTGCAGAGGGGCCTAAAGAGATATGACTAAATGTAATATGGTGTCCTGGATGGAATCCTGAAATGGAAAAAGGAAATTAGGTAAAAACAAAGGTAATCTGAATAAACTGTGACATTTAATGCATCAGTATCGGTTTGTTTATTGTAACAAATGAATCATACTGATGTAAGATATTAGTAATAGGGGAAATAGTATATAAATTGTATATGGGAACTCTCTGTACAATCTTAATTTTTCAGTAATTCTAACACTATCCTAAAAAATAAAGTCTATTTTAAAAATCATTTTTCTGGAAATATAAAATTAAAGTTGTTTTTAAAAATGAAGCCTAGGGCAGCCCGGGTAGCCCAGCAGTTTAGTGACGCCTTCAGCCCAGGGTGTGATCCTGGAGACCCAGGATCCAGTCTCCTGTCGGGCTCCCCACAGGGAGCCTGCTTCTCCCTCTGCCTGTGTCTCTGCCCCTCTCTCTGTGTGTCTCTCATGAATAAATAAATAAAATCTTTAAAAAAATGAAGCCTATGTAAAAATATTAATTATTTTTAAATCCATGATAGGATGATGCAATCATTACATATGGTTTACTTTGCACATTCCAAAGCTTTATTTTATTCACCTCGTATTTAGTAGTGGCAAGTGAACATATGGTCTCCTAAAACTTAAAAATATTGAAGTCTTCTAAGATGATTCCATCTGATTTTCTCATGCATCTCAGGGGCAGGAGTTCTTTTTGGGTCAACCCAAATGTTTTAAGAAAAAAAATGTTACTTCTGAAAACAGGTCAATTCTAAAGCCTGTAAGATATAAACATTTAACCTATTAATTACCCTGAACCTAAGAGTAAATTATTTAAGCTCCTACAGATCTGAAAATGGCTCTAGTCAGTTTCTACTCTCCTGCCTAAAAACCATCCCTGTTCTTTTCAACTTCTTTTCCTGACTGGGCAGAAACTCAAAGTACAGTGTTTGAAATCTTGGCCTCATCACTACCACCGCACACATGCACTCTGGGAACCTAATAAAACATGATTGTCATTGTGAGGTAGGGGTTATCCTCTCCCTCTTTCTGAGAGTGACTTCGCTTTCCTCAGTGATTGACATTTCCCAGGTTTCAGATGTGCCAATTCTAGTGATGTTCCCCCATCCCGCCATTTTATGATTTTGAAATTCAGGATCTTACAAAAAATAAATCTGTGTGTCAGCAGGCTCAAAATGCAGTAAAAACCACCTTTGCTCCAGCTTACTTTACTTCAAACGTGTTGGTCAGGAAGAAAGTTTTCCCCTTGTCTATTTGATCCCTATTTATTGCTTTTGTAGGAGCTACGTTTTCCTCAGCAGGCTAGCCTTTTCCAGCATGTCACGTAGTTGGAATTATACAGTATGTAGCCTTTTCAGATTGGTTTCTTTCATTTAACAGTATGCATTTAAAATTCTTCCAAGTCTTTTCATGGCTTGATAGCTCATTTCCTTTTTTCTTAAAAAATGATTTTATTTATTTATTCATGAGAGACACAGAGAGAGAGAGGCAGAGACACAGGCAGAGGGAGAAGCAGGCTCCATGCAGGGAGCCCAATGTGGGGCTTGCTCCTATGACTCTAGGATCACACGGTGGGCCGAAGGCAGGTGCTAAACAGCTGAGCCACCCAGGCGTCCCAATAACTCATTTCCATTGCCTGGCTGCACCACAATTTATTGATCCATTCACTTACTGAAGGCCATCTTGTAGGCTTCCAAATTTTGGCAATTACAAATAAAGCTGCTAAAAATATCTAAGTTAGGTTTTTTGTGAACATAGTCCTCTGGATAAATACCCATGAGTGCAATTGCTGGATTGTATGGTCAGAGTGTGTTTGGATTTGTAGCATTTTGCATTCCTACCAGCAATGAATGAGAGTTCTTGCTGCTCCACATCCTCACCCGTATTTGGTGTTCTTAGTGTTCTGGATTTGGGCCATCCTAATAAGAGTGTGATGGTATCTCATTTTAATTTGTGTGTCTCTGATGACATCTGATTTGAAGTTTCCCTTTCATATGCTTATTTGTCATTTGTATACCTTCTTTGGTGAGCTGTCTGGTAAGGTCCTTGGTCCATTTTTTAATTGGGTTGTTTGTTTTCTTATTAAGCTTTAGAAGTTCTTCATATATTTTGGATAACAGTCCTTTATCAGATGTGTCTTTTGCAAATGTTTTCTCCCCATCTGTGGCTTGTCTTCTAATTTTCTTCATACTATCTTTCACAAAGCAGAAGTTTTTGATTTTAATAAAGCACAGCTTATCCAATATTTCTTTCATGTATTGTATCTTTGATGTTATACCTAAAAAGGCATCGCCATACCCAATTGATGTTATCTTCTAGGGTTTTAGAGCTTTTGTTTCACATTTAAGTCTATGATCCATTCTGAGTTAATTCTTTTGAAAATTGACAGTCTGTGTCTAGATTAATTTTTTTGCATGTGGATGTTCAGTCAGTCATTCTAGTACCATTTTTTGAAGACTATCTTTTCTCCATTGTATTACCTTTTATACTTTGTCAAAGACCAGTTGACTCTTTTTGTGGACATCTATGTGTGGGTTCTCTATTTTGTTCCATTGATCTATTTGTCCATTTCTCTAATACCACATTTTCTTGATTACTGTAGTTTTATAGTAAGTCTTGAAGTAGGATAAGGTCAGTCCTCCAAATTGTTCTTCTCCTTCAATATTGTGTTGACCATTTTTGGTCTTTTTGACACTCCAAATAAAATTTAGAGTCTGTTTGTTCATATCTACAAAGTAACTTGCCAGGATTTTTATTGCTATTTTCCTGAATCTATAGATCAAGTTGGGACAAACTGACATCTTGACATATTGTCTTCTTACCCATTTCTTCAGTTATTCAATTTTTTCATCAGTTTTATAGTTTTCTTCATATAAATTTTGTTCATATTTTCTTATACCTAAGTATTTCATTTTGGGGGGTGCTAATATAAGTGGTGATAATTTTTTTTAAATTTCAGATTCTGCTTGTTTATTAGTGGTATACAGGAAAGCCATAGACTTTTTTGCATCATTCTTGTATTCTGCAAACTTTCTATGTTCATATATTAGTTCCTGGGTTTTTTGCTGATATTTCAGATTTTCTCCATCAACAATCATGTCATCTGTGAACAAAGACAGTTTTATGTCTTCCTTCCCAATTTGTCTACCTTTATTTCCTTGCCTTGTCTTGCCATATTGCATTGTTGAAAAGAAATGTTGAGAGGGGACAACTTTGCCTATACCTGATCATAGCGGGAAAACTCCAAGTTTCTCAGTGTTGTGTGATATTAACTGTACGGTTTTTGTTGATAATCTTTATCAAGTTGAGAAAAGTGTCTTCTATTTTTAGTTTACTGGGAGGATTTTTTTTTAAAAGGTTTTCTTTATTTATTCATGAAAGACAGAGAGAAGCAGAGACATAGGCAGAGGAAGAAGCAGGCTCCGTATGGGAAGCCTCTTGCAGAACTTGATCCCAGGACCCCAGGATCATGACCTGAGCCAAAGGCAGATGCTCAACCACTGAGCCACCAGGTCCCCCTTACTGGGAATTTTTAAGATGAATTGGTATTGGATTCTGTCAAAAATCTTTTATGCATCTATTGATAAGGTCATGTGATTTTTTTCTTCTTTTAATCTCTTGATGTGGTGGGTTACATTAATGATTTCCTTTTTTAAAAAATTTTTATTTATTTATTCATGAGGGACACAGAGAGGGAGAGAGGCAGAAACACAGGCAGAGGGAGACACAGGCTCCCTGCATGGGGCCTGACATGGGACTCGATCCCGGGTCTCCAGGATCATGTCCTGGGCTGAAGGTGACGCTAAACCACTGAGCCACCCAGGCTGCCCACATTAATGACTTTCAAATGTTAATTCAGCTTTATATATCAGGATAAATCCTACCTGGTTATGTTGTATAACTTTTATACTCTTATATTCAAAGCTGTTAATAGTTATTGAGGGTTTTTACATCTATATTCATGAGTGATATTGGTCCATAATTGTATTTCTTTGAATTTCTTTGTCTGGTTTTCGTATTAGGATGATGCTGGCCTAATACAATGAGTTAGGAAGTATTCTTCCTCTGTTTCTCTCCTCTAAAAAAGATTGTTGAGAATTGGCACAATTTATTTCTTAAATGTATGATAAAATTCACTAATAAATCCATCCGGGCCTGATGATCTTCATTTTGGGCAGTTATTCATTATTGATTCATTATCTTTAATAGATACATGTCTATTCAGATAATTTTTTTTGTTTGTGTGAATTTTAGCAGATTTTGTCTTTCAAGGAAGTGGTCCATTTTATCTAGGTTATCAAATTTGTGGGCATACAGTTATTCATAGTACTCCTTAATTGTTTGTTTAATGTCCATGGTATCTGTAGTGATGTGCCATCTTTAATTTCTGATTAGTAATCTATGTCATCTCTCTTATTTTCTTAAGTAGCCTGATTAGAGGATTATCAATTTAATTGATCTTTTCAAAAAGCCAGGTCTTTAACTTTCATTGGTTTTTGAGGATTCTGTTGATATAGCTTCAGGGAGTCTTTCCTCAACTGTGTCCAGTCTACTGATAAGCTCAATCAAAGGGATTCTTTATTTCTATTACTGTTGTTTTTTATGCTTAGAATTTCTTTTTGATTCATTCACAATATTTTATCTCTCTGGTCAGAGTGTCTGTCTGTTCTTGCATACAGTCTTCTTTATCCTTTAGAGCCCTTAGTATGTTAATCAGAATTGTTTTAAATTCCAAGTCTGATCATTTCAATCTCCCTGCCATATATGGGTCTGGTTCTGAATCTTATTCTGTCACTTCAAATTGTGTGGGTTTTTTTGTTTGTTTGTTTGTTTGCCTTTTGGTATGCCTTGTAATTTCTTATTGATTACCAAATACTGTGTACTGGGTAAAAGCAGCCGCTATGTATAGCAGCTTTAGTAACGCGGTGGTGAGGTGTATAGGATGAGAAGCATTATGTAGTACTATGACATGGTCCCAGTCTTTTGATGAACCTATGCCTCTAGACTGTGAACTCCTCAAATGTTTCTCACTTATTTTCTACCCCTTAGGTAGGACAGAATGGCCAAAGTAAGCTGGAGTTGGGTAGTTCCCTTCCCCAGGTGTCCAATTATGCTCTGATAACAGCCCAGCAGGTTAGGCTCTGGTTAATTAGTTTCCCCTGATGGCAAGTCTTGTTAAGAAGAGAGTGTCCTGGCATGTTTCAAAATGGTTCCTTTTCTACTTCCTCACTTGCCCAGAAGTCCTCAGGCCTGCATTCCAGGCCCGGGAGCTGCCCCGAATCCCCCGTTTGTCTGTTCTGCCATTCATCTGTTTCTCCAATGGTCCCTGAGTTTCTCCCTGTGCCCATCCACCATTTGACTACCCAGCTGCCATTATCAGAGGGTCTCAGGATTTTCTTCTGTCCTTGTCTGTCCCTCTGTCTCTCCATTCTCTGTGCCTGGGTGGGACTGTGGAGTTTGCTCACTGTTGCCTCCCCTCTCCCTGGTTTTGTTAATAAAATTTTGAAGAACCAAAAAAAAAAAAAAAAAAAAAGTTTTTGTTTTTGTTTTTTTAGATTTAGATGATCACATTTTTTATGCTTTCAGACTGCTCAGAAGTCCTTAGAAGTGCTTTGGGATCAGTGGAGAGTCTTGAACATGGGATCTGAGCCATGGACTTCTCTCCCACTCTGCACTTGGCTGGTTTTCAGGGGTTTCTTCTGTTACAGGGTTTAAAATTCACTTAAATCTCCTAAAATATACCTTGGAAATACAGTCCATAAATGTGAAACACAGCCAGCCTGGCACTAGCACAGGAGATATGGTGCAGCTCAGTTAAACTAGTGCAAAAGGCCATAAAATTTTCTTCAATATTTATGGTGGGAACCTGGTTGAGCTCCTAAGGGTAAGTTTCTCAGTATTTTGGGGCCCCTCCTATGACTGGAATTTTAACTCTCAGACTTATCTGCCCTGAATCTCCAGCACTTTGTCAGTTACAATTCAGATTTTCCTTCCTGCACCATTTTCTGCTCCTGAGTTTCTGCTCTGGTAAGCCATATGCCCTGCATTTGCTTCTCTGTCTCTCTCATCTTAGAGGCAACAGTTTGCTTTGTGTCGTCTTCTCTTTTATGAATGCAAGGAGAGTTGTTGATTTTTTTGTTGAATTTTTTTCAGCTTTTTACCTGTTGTTAGCATGGAGTAGTAATGTCCAAACTCCTTGCTGTTGTGAAGAGCAAAGGCAAAGGGAATGTAGAAAAAAAATGTTAAATATCCTTTGCAGCCCATTGGCAAGTAGTTAAGACTGATAGGGTGACCTTCCTCCAGGAACTCAACTGCTTCAGTGCTAATACTTTACTAGAGGAAAGGCAAAAGGCAACCTTAGCTTGACATTAGCCCAACTTCCAGGATCCTATAAGTCTTCTTTAACATATAAAGTTTCCTTTGGAAACTTCCTTTATCTCTGTCCCTCCAACCTCAGTAATATATGTTAATAATCATGCTCCAAGCATATGAACCATTGATATCTACCTGAAGGGTCTCACGACTAAGGTTTTACTAGACGTAGTAAATGACCTTATCCTAACAGTGGCTAGCCCCTCAAGGTTCTGGAAGCCTTGCCTCCAAATTCCTCAGAGACTTACACTCTCCCTAACCCTCTCCCAACTGAAAGTATATAATGGATCACTCCTTAAAACCCTAGTGCAGCTCTTTCTGCCCACTCATCCTTTCCTTGTGCTTTAATAAAACTACCTTTTTTGCACTTAAGACATCTCAAGAGTTCTTTCTTGACCATTTAATCCCAAACCCCAACATTTCATATTAACCTACATGTGGAACTGGAAAATGGTGGTTGAACTGTTTTTACATAAGTTTTGCTACAGTGCTTTATGGGGATGTGCTTTATTGGGAAGACAGCCAGTTGAAAGGAGAAAAGTACTGAGCTTTAGACTCACCTGATTTAAATCTTGCCTCTACCATTTGCTAATTGGATGCACTTAGAGGTTTCAGATTTTAGCTCTTTCAGTTTTAAAAAATGAGATGAGAAAAAAAAAAAAACTCATTGGTTTGATCTATGCATCAAATGAGATAATTTATATCCAGAGGATAGCTCTGTGCCTCTCAAGTAGTGGGTTCTTAATAAATATTTACTCTTTTTCTTCCACATTACATTTGGGAGGGCTTTTTTTTTTAAATGAGAAATATGGTTAATGTATAACAAGAAAGGGAAAATAATAGTTTATATCTGAAAATGATAATTAGTGGAATTGAAAAATTAAAATTCAAGGCCCCAAAGACCTATTTGTGTTTATACAGAATATGAAGTGCAAAAAAAAGAGGAATTGTTTATTATATGTATGTATTATGTATACATATATAATATATATGTATTATAATGTACACACTTTCTGACTCAGAAATTATGTCTCTTATAAAATATATCTTAAGAAAATATGTGTAAAATAATTTCAAAAATATATGATATTATTTAAAATAAATATTGGAAATCATTCAACTACATAAAGGATGGTGCATATATAAAATGAAATAAGTTCTCAAAATTGTAGGGTAGATACCTATTAAGAAAAAGAAAAAAAAATATGAGAAAAGAAAAAGAAAAGGCCAGTCACTTGGAGACAACATTCCTAATACAAAGAAGTCATATTTGTTTATCTAAATACATAAAGCAAATCAATTAATTAAAAAAAATTTAGTGGCAAAATATTTTAACATACCTTTCACAACAGTCATTTTAAAAGGTGCTCAATCTTTAATAGGGAATGCAAAATAAAACCGCAGTATAATACAACCAACACATATAAGAATCCCTAAAATTGAAAAATAATATTAAGTGTTAGCAAGAATGCAGAGAAACTATAACTCTCATACATTGCTGATATGAGTGTAGAATCTTGTAAGCCCTTTGGAAAACTAGGAAGTTTCTCATAAAGTTAAGCAGATACTTCTTACTTCACAAGTATATTCCCAATCCTATATGCCCAAGAGAAATAAGTTTATATATATATAAACTTATATATATATATATATATATATATATATACACAAAAAAAAATTTGAACAAGAATATACATAGCACCTTTATATGCAAGAAACAGCTGTGCCTGGGTGGCCCAGTTGGTTGAGCATCCAACTGTTGAATTCTCCTCAGGTCCTAATCTCAGGGTCATGAGCATTGAGCCCCTCCATTGGGCTCTAAGCTCAGCATGGAGTTCGTTTGAGAGATTCTCTGTCTCCCTCCTGCCTCTCCCACTCATGCTCTCTCTCAAGTAAACAAATATATAAATAAAATAAATAAAAACTAGAAACAAATGTTCATCACCAAGACAACAGGAAATACGTTGTGTTATATACATAAAATGGTATATTACTCAGCAAAAAATGGAACAAAATGATGATAACCAATGACATAGAGAAATTGCCAAAACGTTATATTGATCAAAAGATTGCCAACTGCATGTTGCCTTTTACAGGAAGTTCAAAAAAACTGGCAAATATAGTGTGTGGGAATAGAAATCATAATAGTAGTTATTGGTGTAGTGGGATTGATTAGAAAGGGTATGAAGAAACAGTCCTAGGTGATGGAAATGTTCTATTCCTTCATTCAGTTGAAGGTTGCCTGATCATTCATCAAAATTCAGCAAACTGTAAACTTGAGAATATGTAATTTACAGTATGTAAATTATACCTCAATTTTTAAAGAATGCTACAAGAATAAAGCATTCTTCATTTTAAAAAATGTACAAAATCAGGATACCATTGAAGCAAATATTTTTGAACATCAGGGAATGCTGAGGTAATAGGGCCTCAAGGTTGAACAAAGCAGCAAGGCTCTTTGTATGAAATGAAGAGCTAGCACTAGAGGGAAAGAGGTACATGGTTCAAAAAGAAGGAAGATGAGGTAGAGGAGTAAAACAATAGCATGCCCTAACAATTATAACTTTTTGTATTATATGTTACAATAAGAAGGATTGGCTAATCATAGTATGAGGTAATTGAGCTAGGG
Organism: Canis lupus familiaris; assembly: GCF_011100685.1. NCBI lineage: Eukaryota > Metazoa > Chordata > Mammalia > Carnivora > Canidae > Canis > Canis lupus. The sequence goes on along the minus strand of NC_049223.1, from coordinate 25,036,725 downwards.
ACATGTTGACTGCCTTCTGGAAACTTCTTGGAACCCATGATGACTTTTATCTTCCAATTCACATCATTTTTCCATTCTACAAGATATGTGTTCTCAGTCATATTTCTACTGCAACACGATATGTAGGAATCCTGAATTGTAGGGTTGTTGTTCTGTTTTGTTTTGTTTTTCCAGATGTTTCCTCCCTAGATTGAGATAGAATTGACATACAGAACTATATAAGTTTAGGATGTATAGTATAATGATTTGGCTTAGAATGATTCGCACAGTGAGTTTATTTAACAGTCATCATCTCGTATAGATAACAAAAAATATAAAAAGTGCTTCCCTTGTGATGAGAACTCTTAGAATCTATTACTCTCTTAACAACTTTCAAATATACTACACGGCAGTGTTAACTATAGGAATCATGTGCATTACATCCCTAGGGGACTTATTGATCTTATAACTGGAAGCTTGTACCTTTTGACTCCTTCATCCAATGTCCCTACTCCCAACCCCCCTCCCCCATCTCCTATAACAGAAATGTAATGTCTGCCTTTTTTTTTTCTTTTTAGAGTTCAGATGTGAGATCATACAGTATTTGTCTCTGACTGACTTAGTGTAATGCTTGAAGATGTTGCAAATAGCAGGATTTCTCTATTCTTTATAACTGAGTAATACCCCACTGTATATAGACCACATTTTCTTTATCCATTCATCCATCGATGGCCAGAGTTTGTTTCTATTTCTTGGCTGTTGGGAATAACACTTAGGAACATGAGGGTACAGATAACCTTTTCAACAGTGTCTTCATTTCTTTAGGATAAATACCCAGAAGTGGAATTGCTGGATCATATGACAGTAGTATATTATCTTTAACTTTTTACAGAACCTCTCTGTTGTTTTCTGTAGTGGCTCCGCCTACTGACAATCCTACCAACAGTGCATATGAGTTCCCTTTTCTCCGCATCCTCACCAACTTTTGTTATCTCGTGTGTTTTTGATGAGAGGCATTCTAACAGATGTGAGATATCCCATTGTGAATGATTTGATTTTCCTAATGATTAGAGATGTTGAGCATCTTTTCATGTACCTATTGGCCATTTGTATGGCCTTGGGAAAATGTCTAATTAGGTTGTTTGCCTATTTTCAATTGAATTTGTTTGGTTTGGTTTTGTATTGAGTTGTATGAGCTCTTTCCATGTTTTAGATATTAACCCCACATCAGATACCATATATAAATATGTTTCCTATTCCATAGTTGTTTTTTTTTTTTTTGATCATTTCTTCTGTGCAGGAGCTTTTCAGTTTGATGTAGTCTCATATTTATTTTGATTTGGTTGCTTGTGCTTTAAGAGTGCTATCCAAAATAGCATTGCTAAGGTCCATGTCAAGGAGGTTTTATCCTGTTTTCTTCTGGGAGTTTCATGGCTTTAGGTTTTGCATTTATATCTTTGAGTTAATTTTTGTGAATGATGTAAGATATGGGTCTAGTTTCATTCTTTTGCATGTGAATATCTTTTTTTTTTTTTTTTTTTGAGCACCATTTATTGAAGAGCCTTTCCTTACACCATTGAGTATTCTTGGTTCCCTTGTCAAATATCAGTTGACCATCTGTGCATGGTTTTATTTCTGGGCTATCAGTTCTTTTCCACTGCTCTATGTGCCTGTTTTTTATGCCAGTACCATACTGTTTTGGTTATTAGACCTTTATAATCTAGATTGAAAGCTGAAACTGCCCCTGGCTTTGTTCTTCTTTCTCAAGATTGCTTTAGTCATTCAGAGCCTTTTATGGTTCCATATAAATTTTAGGATTGTCTTTTTTGCTTGTCTAAAAAATGTCGAGGGATCCCTGGGTGGCGCAGCGGTTTGGCGCCTGCCTTTGGCCCAGGGCGCGATCCTGGAGATCCGGGATCGAATCCCACGTCAGGCTCCCGGTGCATGGAGCCTGCTTCTCCCTCTGCCTGTGTCTCTGCCTCTCTCTCTCTCTCTCTCTCACTGTGTGCCTATCATGAATAAATTAAAAATAAATAAATAAAAAAAATAAAAAATGTCACTCAAACCTTCAGAGGAATTGCAGTGAATCCATAGATGGCTTTGGGTAGCATGGACATTTTAACAATATTAATTCCTCTAATCCACAAATAAAAATTTCTATTTTATCTGTGTCTTTTTAAATTTCTTTCATCAATGTCTTAAAGCTTTCAGTGTGCAGATCTTTTACCTCTTTGGTTAAATTTTATTGTTTTTGTTGGTACTGTAAGTGGGATTGTTTACTTTCTTTTTCAGATGTTCCATTGTTGGTGTATAGACGTGCAACTGCTTTCTGTATGTTGATTTTTGTATCCTGCAGCTTTACTGAATTTGTTGATTTGTTCAGTTTTTTGGTGGAGTCTTTAGGATTTTCTATATAGAACATCATATCATCTGCAAAGGCAATTTTACTTCTCTTTCCTATTTGAATGCCTCTTCTTTTCCTTCTCTGATTGCTCTGGCTATGATGTTCAGTACCATTTTGAATAGGAGCAGTGAGAGTAGGCACCTTTGTAGGAGTTTTCAACTTTTTACCATTGATTCTGATGATGCCTGTGGGTTTTTCATTTATGGGCTTTATTGTGTTCAGGTATTTTTTTCTATACCCAATTGGCTCAGTGTTGTTTTTTTAATCATGAAAGGATATTACAGTTTGTCAAGTGCTTTTTCTGCATGTATTGGGATGATTTTTATTTTTCATTCTTTTAATGTAGTGTATCACATTTATTGATTTGCATATATTGAACAGTCTTTGTATTCCAGGGATAAATCTCACTTGATCATGGTGAAAAACCCTTGTAACATGCACTGAATTTGATTTGCTGCATTTGTTGGGAATGTTTGCATCAATATTCACAGGGATAGGGATGCCTGGGTGGCTCAACAGTCGAGTGTCTGCCTTTGGTTCGGGGCGTGATGCCTGGGTCCCAGAATCAAGTCTTACATCGAGCTCCCTGTATGGAGCCTGCTTCTCCCTCTACCTGTGTCTCTCTCTCTGTCTATCTTTGTCTCTCTCTCTCTGTCTCTCTGTCTCTCTTTCTCTCATGAATAAATGAATAAAATCTTAAAAAAAATATTCACAGGGATACCTCTATATTTTTCTTTTCTTGTAGTATCCTTATCTGGCTTAGGTATCAGGTAATGCTGACCTCATAAATAAATGATAGTATTCTTTCTTCAGTTTTTTAGAGAAGTTTAAGAAGAAATGGCACTAGTTCTTCTTTAAATGTTCAGTGGAAATCACCAGTGAGACCATCTGGTCTGAAGCATTTCTGTCCTGGGAAATTTTTTATTATAGTTTCAATTTCTATACTTGATACTAATCTGCTCAGATTTTCTATTTCCTCATGATTCAGGCTGAATCATGTTCAGACTAAATATGCTGTATGTGGATTATGTTTCTAAAAATTAATTCATTTCTTCTAGATTATTCAGTTTGATATATAATTGTTCTGAGAAGTTTCTCGAATCCTTTGTCTTTCCGTAATATCAGTTGTAATGTCTCCTTTTTCAGTTCTGACTATAGATGAGCCCTCTCTCTGTTTTTCTGAGTTAATACAGATGAAGTTTTGTGAATTCTTTTTGACTCTTGGTTTTATTGATATTTTCTATTGTTTTTTTATGGTTTCTGTTTTATTTATTTCTGCTCTGATCTTTGTTATTTCCTTCCTTCTCACTGTGGGCTTAGTTCTTTTTTTACTTCCTCAAGGTATAAAGTAAGGCTGTTTGAGATATTTCTTATTTATTAATGTAGGCATTCGTCACTATAAACTTCCCTATTAGAACTAATTTTGTTGCATCCCTTAAGTTATAATATGCTGTCCTTCCATTTTTCTTATTTCAAAATAGTTCATGTTTTCCCTTTTAATTTCTTCTTTGACCCATTGGTTATTCAGGAGCATGCTATTTAATCCCATATGCTTGTTAATTTTCCAGATTTTCTATTATTTATTTCTACTTTCCTTTTTCTTTTTTTTTTTTTTTTTTTTTTTGGTTGGGAAGAATACTGTGGTGTTATTTCAGTCTTCTTACATTCACTAAGACTTGTTTTGTGACCTGTCATGTGATCTGTTTTGCAGCATGTTCCTTGTGCACTGGAGAAGAATGTATATTCTGCTGTAGTTGAATGAAACAGTTCTGTAAATGTCTGGTAGATACATTGGGTCTAATACATGTTTTAAATGCAGTATTTTCTTATTCATTTTCTATATGAATATCTTTTGTTGAAAGTGGGTAATTGGGGGTGGGGAGGTAAGATGGCAGCATAGTAGGAGGACCCTAGGCTTGCTCATCCCCCAAACACAGCTAGATAACTATCAAATCATTTGAATACCTAAGAAAATAACCTGAGGACTGATAAAACAAACTGTACAACAAGAGGGAGAGAAGAAGAGGCCACATTGAGGAAGGTAGGAAGTGTGAAGGTGTTTGGGGGAGAAATGGATTGTGGGTACTGTGGAACAGAGGAAGCCCTGGTCACAGGGAAAGGTGAGAGCATGGATCACACAGGGATATACACAAGAACACTTCCCAAAGCCATTGGCTAGGGAAATGAGAGGGACGGATATTCGTGAGTTTTTGCAACCAGCGGGGCTCAAAGACTGGAGTTTTATAGGTCCCCGGGCTTGGCAAGATAGAGACCTGAGGGTGCTTCCCTATACCTGGAGAGAAAGTAGGCAAGCAAACTGTCAGCCAGATTGTGTGACCTGAGGATCACCTAAAGCACATGGAGAGAGACTATTTGTATTTCTTGGAGCATATTTCTGAGAGGCGGCATTTCCCCTCTGAGAACAAAAGAATTAATGGTTCATTCCCTTCCACACTCCTCAGTATAGGGGCAGAGACATCTGCTGAAGGTGGCTAACCCAGATACTGGCTCTTTAGCCTGCTTTGTTCCAAATCCCACACCACTGTGCTCTGGCTCACATGGGACATTCTACAGTATAGATCACATACTGGGTCACAAATCAGGCCTTAATAAGTACAAAAAGACTGATATCATACCATGCATATTTTCTGATCACGTGGCTATGAAACTTGAAGTCACCCACAAGAAAAAATTTGGAAAGACCACAAATACATGGAAGTTAAATAACATGCTATTAAAGAATCAATGAGTCAACCAGGAAATTAATAAAATTCATGAATACATAAAAAATATGTATATGGAAACAAATGAAAATGAAAACATGATGGTGGAAAGCTTTGGGATTCAGCAAAAGCAGTCATAAGAGGGAAGTATATAGCAATACAGGCCTACCTCAAGCCCAAGAAAAATCTCAAACAACCTAACCTTACATGTAAAGGAGGTAGAAAAAGAATAGCAAGCAAAGCCTAAAACCAGCAGAAGAAGGGAAATAATAAACATTAGTGCAGAAATAAATGTTATAGAAACAAAAAATAAAACAGTAGAACAGAACAATGAAACCAGGAGCTGATTCATTGAAAAAATTAACAAAATTGATAAATCCCTGGCCAGATTTAGCAAAAAGAAAAGAAAAAGGTCCCAAATAAATCATGAATGAGAGAGGAAGAATCACAATCAACACTGCAGAAATACAATTACAAGAGAATATTATGAAAAATTATATGCCATAATGATCTAGAAGATGATCTAGAAGATGATGGATAAATTCCTAGAAGCTTATAAACTACCAAAACTGAAACAAGAAGAAATAGAAAATTTGAACAGATTTATAATCAACAAATACATTGAATAAGTAATAAAAAAAAAATCTCCCAACAAATTTTGAATCCAGGGCCAGATGGCTTTCTCGGGGAAATCTACCAAACATTTAAAGAAAAGTTAATACTCATTCTTCACAAACTATTCAAAAAAAAAAAAATAGAAGTGAAAGGAAAACTTTGAAACTCATTCAATAAGACCAGCATTACCTTAATTCCAAAAACAAACCTTCCACTAAAAAAGAATGTTATAGGCCAAGATCCCTGATGAGCTAGATGTAAAAATTATCAACAAAATCCTAGCAAATCGAATCCAGCAGTACATTAAAAGAATCATTCACTACAATCAAGTAGGATTTATTCCTGGGTTACAAGAGTGGTTCAGTATTCTCAAATCAGTCAATGTGATACACCACATTAATAAAAGAAAGGATAACAACCATATAATCCTCTCAAGAGATGCAGAAAAACCATTTGACAAAGTATAACATCCATTCACAATAAAAACCCTCAACAAGGTAGGGATAGAGAGAACATACCTCAACATCCTAAAGGTTATATGCAAAAACCCACAGCTAATATCATTGTCAATAGGGGAAAACCCAAGAGCTTTTCCTCCATGGTCAGGAACAAGGCAGGGATAACCATTCTCACCACTATTATTTTACATAGTACTGGAAGTCCTAGCTTCAGTAATGAAACAACAAAAAGAAATGTCATCAAAATCAACAAGGAAGAAGTTAAACTTTCACTTTTTGCAGATATGATGTGATACTCTATAGAAAACTCAAGAGTCCCACCAAAAATTTCAGTAAAGTCACAGGATATCAACTTACAGAAATCTGTTGTGTTTCTAAACACCAATAATGAAGCAGCAGGAAGAGAAATCAAGGAGTCAGTCCCATCGAGAATTGCACCAAAAACCCTAAGATCCCTAGAAATAAGCCTAACCAAAGAGGTAAAAGATCTGTATTCTGAAAACTATAAAACACTGATGAAAGAAATTGAAGATGTCACAATGAAATAGGAAAACATTCTATGCTTTTGGATTCAAAGAACAAATATTGTTAAAAAGTCTATACTATCCAAGCAATCTACACACTTAATGCAACCCCTATCAAAATACCACTAGCATGTCTCACAGAGCTAGAACAATAATCCTAAAATTTATATGAAACTACAAAAGACTCCAAATAGCCAAAGCAGTCTTGAAAAAGAGAAGCAAAGCTGGAAGCATCACAATTCTGGACTTGAAGTTATACTACAGCACCGCAGTGATCAGGACAATGTGGTACTGGCACACACACAAAAAAGACACATAGGTCAATGGAACAGAACAGAAAACTCAGAAATGAACCCACAACCATATGGTCAACTAATCTTTGACAAAGCAGGAAAGATGATCCAACGGAAAAAGGACAGTCTCTTCAACAAACGGTGTTGGAAAAACTGGAGAACAACATTCAAAGAATGAAAATGGACCATTTTCTTACATCATCCACAAAAATAAGTTCAAACTGGAAAAAAAAAAAAAAGACAGGAAATCATCAAAATCCTAGAGGAGAACAGAAGCAGTTACTTCTTTGGCATTGGCCATGGCAACTTCTTACTGGATATGTCCCCTGAGGCAGGGGAAACAAAAGCAAAAATAAACATTTGGAATTCCATCAAGATAAAAACCTTCTGCACAGTGAAGGAAACAATTAACAAAACTAAAAGGTAACCCTTGGAATGGGAGAAGATATTTGCAAATGATGTGTCTGACAAAGGGTTAGTATCCAAAATATAAAGAGAACATGTAAGACTCAACACTCAAAACACAATCCAATTAAAAATTGTCAGGAGACATGAATAGACATTTTTCCAAAGAAGACATCCAGATAGCTAAATAGACACATGAAAAGATGCTCAACATCACTCATTATGAGGGAAATATAAGTCAAAACCATGATCAGATAACCCTCATACCTGTCAGAGAGGATAAGATTAACAATACAGGAAGCAACAGATATTGGCAAGGATGTAGAGAAAGGATATGTTGATAGGAATGGAAACTGGTATAACCACTAGAAAACAGTATGGAGAGTCCTCAAAAAGTTAAAAATAGAACTACCCTATGATCCAACAATTGCACTAGTAGGTATCTACTCAAAGGGTACAAAAATACTGATTCAAAGGGATACATGCAAAAAATCAAATTAAAAATAAAAAAAAAAGGGATACATGCACTTCAGTATTTATAGCAGCAATATTTACCATAGCATACTATGGGAACACCCCCCCCCCACCCCATCCCTCAACTGATGAATGGATAAAGAAGATGTGGTATAGGGAGGCCTGGGTAGTGCAATAGGTTAACTGACCAACTCTTGGTTTCAGGTCAGGTTGTGATTTCAGGATCAGGAGATCAAGCTCCTCCTTGGGCTCCATGCCCAGCAGAGTCTACTTGAGATTCTCTGTCCCTCTCCCTTTACCCTTCCTGCTCAGGTGCTCATTCTCTTCTCTAAAATAAGTAAGTAAATTAGGGCACTCGGATGGCTCAGTTGGATGGTATATGACTCTTGTTTTCAGCTCAGGTCATAATCTCAGGGTCCTGGAATTGAGCCCCACATCAAGGTCTGTGCTCTGTGCTCAGCATGGAGTCTGCTTGGGATTCTTTCTCCTGCTCCCTCTGCCCCTCCCCTGACTTGTGCTTGCAATCAATCAATCAATAATCATTTTTAAAAAGATGTGATGTGTATAATGGTTTATTACTCAGCCATCAAAAACAATGAAATCTTGCTGTTCTCAATGAGGTAGATAGAGCTAAAGAGTATAATGCTAAGTGAAATAGGTCAGAGAAAAACAAATACCATGATTTCATGCATATGGGGAACTTAAGAAACAAAACAGATGAACATAGGGTAAGAAAAAGGCAAACCAGAAAACAGATTCTTAACTATAGAGAACAAACTGAGGGTTACTAGAGGGGAGTTGGGTAGGGGGATGGGTTAAATCGTTTTTAAAGAGTATACTTGTTACGATGAGCACTGGGTGTTGCATGTAAGTGATGAATCACTGAGGTTGACACCTGAAACTAATATTATACTGTATGTTAACTAACTGGAATTTAAATAAAAACTTTAGGGTCATCTGGATGGCTCAGTGAATTAAGCATCTGACTCTTGATTTTTGGCTCAGATCATGATCTTGGGGGTCCTGGAATTGAGTCTCCCATCCAGTTCTGCACTCAGAGGGGAGTCTGAAGATTCTCTCCTTCTCCCTCTGCCCCTCCTCCTGCTCTGTCTCTCTCTCTCTCTCTCTCGCTGTCTCTCTAAAGTAAATAAATCTTTAAAAGTAAATAAAAACTTGGAAAAGAAAAAATAAAGTGGGTGATTGAAATCTCCTGCTGTTATTAGATTATCTTTCTCTTCCATTAGATTATTATTTGCTTAATGTATTCAGATGCTTTGCTAAATATTCATTTATAATTATTATGTATTTCTTGATTAATTGACCTCCTTATCAATATATAATGGTGATCTTTGTCTCTTATCACCATTTTTGGTTGAAAATCTCTTTTGTCTGATATTAGAGCTGTCCCTCCTCTCTTTTGTTTTCTACTCGTGTGTAGTTATCTTTTGCCATCCATTCACTTTGAATCTATGTGTATCTTCAGAACTGTAGTCTCCTGTAGGCAGCATACACTGGTTTTGTCTTTTTTTATTTTATTTTTTTTATCCATCTAGCCACTCAGTGCCTTTTGATTAGAGAATTAAATTCCTTAACATTTAGAGTAATTACTGATAGGTATTATTAACGTCACTCTATTGATTTTTTTTTCCTCTGTGTTTTATCATTCCATTTTCCCCTTCTTCCTTTCTCTCTGGCTTCATTTGTAAATTTGTAATTTTCCATAGTCATATGGCTTTGGTTTCCATCTCCTTATGTTTTGTGTACTTTTTATAGATTTTTGCTTTGTGGCCCCCTTGAGGTTTATATAAAACATCTTATGATGTAACCATCTATTTTATGCTGATAACAATTTAACTTTGATTACACAGCAAACTTTATCTTTTAACCCCTTTTACATTTTTATGACACCATTTACATTTTTTATTATGTGTCCTTTTACAGAGTATTCACTCTTCCTGTCTTGGTGAGAGGGGAGCCCTTGCTAGCTGCAAAATTTCTCTTTGGTGCTGAACAATGCCAGCTTAGGGGGTGAGATGATGCAGGCAAAATGTTTTCTTCCTTCTCTTCTGTGATTATTCCGGTTTTTGTTTTTTTGTTCTGTGGTATTGATGAAACTTCCTCAATGGATTCTAGCGTCTTCCAGAGCTGTTTTTGCTTGTGGTTAGCTATCTAATTGTTGATCTTTGTTGGGAGACTGGAAAGGTGGGATGTCTTACATCACTATTAGTTTCCAGAATCCTAAACCTTCAAAGTTTGTTTGGTAAGGTTGTAGGATACAAAATCAATATGTAAAAATCAACTATGTTTTCTTATACTATGAACATTCAACAATTGGATTGTTTTAAAATGTCATTTATAATAATATTGAAAAGTATTTTTTCAATATAGGAATTAATCTGAAAATATATATGCAAGACCTATCCACTAAAAACCATGAAACTTCACTGAAATAAATGTAAAAGGGTCTAAGATATTGGAGACTATGGGACACCTGGGTGGCTCAGCAGTTGAGCATCTACCGTTGGCTCAGAGTGTGATCCCGTGGTCCCGAGATCAAGTCCCACATCAGGCTTCCTGGATGGAGCCTGCTTCTCCCTCCGCCTCTCTCTCTCTCTCTGGGTCTCATGAATAAATAAATAAAATATTTTTAAAAATGGAGAATATAATTTGATCATGAATTAGAGTGAATAGTATTGCTAAAATGTCAGTTCTCCCCAACTTGATTCAGAACAGTCCCAACAAAAATCTCACCAGACTTGTTTTGTTTTTTGTTAGAATTCTATAAGCCTAAACATCTTTGAAAAAAGACAAAGTTGAAATACAAAGTATGCATGTGTGTGTTTGCATAACAAATTTTTTAAATAAAGTATAAAGCAATTCAGTTGAGAATAGTCTTTTCAACAAATAGTGCTATAACATTGTCCTTATAAAAACTTAAATTTTATATCTTCATTGCATCATATACAAAAATTAACTCAAAATGGACTATAGACCAAAATATGGCATGCCAGAGAACATAAAACCTAAAGCTACAAAACTTACAGAAAAACTTGTGATTAAGCAAAGATTTTTTTAAAGATTATATGTATATATATCTATATCTATATAGATAGATTATATAAAGATCATAAATAAATAAATAAATAAATAAATAAATAAATAAATAAATTTTTCTTTCTTTACAATTTTGAGATGTAGTGTCTACCAACAAACTGACCAAAATACACTCAGGATATAGTATATTGCTCCATTCTGTTCCTCTGTGTTTCTATTCCTTTTTGTGTCTTTTAATTTTCATTTTTATAGTTATATTCAATCTTTTCATTGTATTCAATTTTATCTTTTACTTTAGTACATAGTAAGTTTTCTTTTTTACAGTTTTGGGATCTAGTTTTCTAACAAACAGGCCAAAATACACACAGGACCCAGTGCATTATTCTGTTTTGTCCACCTGTCTGATTATATTGATTGTATCTTCTTCTTTTTTTTTTTTTTTCCTTTTAATGTTTTTTTTATTTGGGTCTCATCTGATTTGGTTAGAGCATATATTTCTCTGGGGGCGTTGTTGCCATTTTAGTATTTTGTTCTCTTGTTCATCTATTCTTCTGTAAACAGAATAACAAGATGGAAGAACTCACCTCAGAAAAGAGAACAAGAGGGAGTACTGACTGCCAGGAACCTAATCAGTATGGACATAAGTAAGATGTTGGAACTAGAGTTCAGAATAACAAATGGGGCTTGGAAAAAGCATAGAAGATACTAGAGAATCCCTTTCTGGAGAAATAAAAGAACTAAAATCTAATAAAGTCAAAATCAAAAAGACTCTTAATGAGATACAAGGAAAAATGGAGACTCTACCTGCTAAAATAAATGAGGCAGAAGAGAAAATTAGTGACATAAAAGACAAAATAATGGAGAATAAAGAAGCTGAGAAAAAGAGAGATAAACAACTACTGGGTCATGAGAGGAGAATTCAAGAGATAAGGTATATCTTAAAGCAAAGCAATATTAGAATAATTAGGATCCCAGAAGAGGAAAGAGAAATAGAGAGGCATAAGGTATATTGGAGCAAATTATAGTGGAGAACTTCCCTAATCTGGGGAAGGAAACAGGCATTCAAGTCCAGGAGGTACAGAGAATACCCCCCCCCCAAATAAATAAAAAATAGGTCAATACCCCAACATTTAATAGTGAAACTTGCAAATCTCAGAGACAAAGAGAAAATCCTGAGAGCAGCTTGGGACAAAGGTCCATAACCTACAAGAGTAGAAACATTAGACTGGCAGCAGACCTATCCACAGACACCTGGCAGGCCAGAAAGGACTGGCATGGTATATTCATGGTTCTGAATGAGAAAAATATACAGCCAAGAATACTTTATCCTACTAGGGTGTCATTCAAAATAGAAAGAGAAAAAGCTTCTAGTACAAACAGAAACTAAAAAAATTTGTGATCACTAAACCAGCCCTACAAAAAATATTAAAGGGGATCCTTTAACTGAAGAGAAAACCCAAAAGTAACATAGACCAGAAAGGAATAGAGACAATATACAGAAACAGTAACTTAACAAGTAATACAATGGTAACTAAATTCGTATCTTTCAATAGTTACTCTGAATGTAAATGGACTAAATGCCCCAATCAAAAGACCTAGGGTATTGGATTGGATTAAAAGCAAGACTCATGGGGATCCCTGGGTGGCTCAGCAGTTTAGTGGCTGCCTTTGGCCCAAGGCATAACCCTGAAGTCCCAGGATTGAGTCCTGCCTCAGGCACCCGGCATGAAGCCTGCTTCTCCCTCTGCCTGTGTCTCTGCCCCTCCTCCCTATCATGAATAAATTTTTTAAAAAAAAGTCTAAAACCCCCCAAAAAAAAAAAAAAAAAACTGCAAGACCCACCGACATACATTCTACAAGAGATTCATTTTAGACCCAAGATACCTCCAGACTTAAAATGAAGGGATGGAAAACCATTTATCACGCTAATGGATATCAAAAGAAAGCTGAGGTGGCAATCTTTATATCATAAAAATTAGATTTTAAACAAAACCTGTAATAAGAGATGAGGAAGGACACTATATCATAACTAAAGCATCTATTTAACAATAAGATGTAACAATTGTAAATATTTATGCCCCTAACATGAGAGCAGCAATTATACAAACCAATAAAATAACAACATTAAAGAAAGAAACACATTGATGATAAACAGTAATAGCCAGGAACTTTAATACCCCCTCACTGCAATGTTCAGATCATCTAAGCAGAAGACCAACAAGGAAACAGGGCTTTGAAAGACTCACTGGACCAGATGGACTTTACAGATATACAGAGTACTCCATCCTAAAGCAACAGAATGCTACATTCTTCTCCAGTGCACATGTAATATTCTCCAGAATAGATCACATACTGGGTCACAAATCAGATCTCAACTGGTACCAAAAGATTGAGATTATTCCATTCATATTTTCAGACCACAATGTTTTGAAATTGGAACTCAATCACAAGAGGAAATTTGGAAAGAACTCAAATACAAGGGAGGCTAAAAAACATCCTTCTAAAGAATGAATAGGTCAACCAGGAAATTAAAGAAGAATTAAAAATTCTGGAATCAAATGAAAATGAAAACAGGACAGTTCAAAACCTTGGGATGCATCAAAGGTGGTCCTAAGAGAGAATTAAATAACAATACAGTCCTTTCTCAAGAAACAAGAAAGGTCTCAAATATACCACATAACCTTACACCTAAAGGAGCTGGAGAAGGAATAGCAAATAAAGCGTAAACCCAGCAGAAGAGAATTAGTGAAATCGAAACAGTGAAATAGAAACCAAAAGAAGAATAGAAAAAAAATCAATAAAACTAAGAGTTGGTTTATGAAAGAATAAGATTGATAAACCCCTGGCCAGACTTATTCAAAAAGAAAGAAAGGACTCAGATTAATAAAATAATGAAAGAAAGAGGAGAGATTATCTTGGATATCAAGAAAATACAAATTTAAGAACATATTATGAGCAACTATATGCCAACAAGTTAAGCAATCTGAAAGAAATGATTGCATTCCTAGAAACTTATAACCTACCAAAACTGAAACAGGAAGCAATAGAAAACCTGAAGAGACCCATAACCAGCAAGAAAATTGAAGCAGTGATCAAAAATCTCCCAACAGGGATCCCTGGGTGGCGCAGCGGTTTGGCGCCTGCCTTGGGCCCAGGGCGCGATCCTGGAGACCTAGGATCGAATCCCACGTCAGGCTCCCAGTGCATGGAGCCTGCTTCTCCCTCTGCCTGTGTCTCTGCCTCTCTCTCTCTCTCTGTGTGACTATCATAAATAAAAAATAAAAAAAAAAAAAATTAAAAAAAAAAAAAATCTCCCAACAAACAAGAATCCAGGGCTGGATGGCTTCCCAGAGGAATTCTACCAAACATTTAATGAAGAACTAATACCTATTCTTCTGAAGCTGTTTCAGAAAATAGAAATGGAAGGAAAATTTCCAAACTCTTTCTATGAGGTCAGCATTACCTTGATCCCAAAACCAGACAAAGACCCCACCAAAAAGGAGAATTACCTCAGGACCAATATCCTGATGAACATGGATGCTAAAATTCTCACCAAGATACTAGCCAACAGGATCCAGTAGTACATTAAAGGGATTATTTACCACAACCAAGGGGGATTTTTCTCTTGGATGCACGGGTGGTTCAACATTCACAAATCAATCCACATGATATATCACATTAACAAAAGAAATAACAAGAACCATATGATCTTCTCAATAGATGCAGAAAAAGCATTTGACAAACTACAATATATTTTCTTGATTAAAACTCTTCACATGTATGGATAGAGAAAACATACCTCAAAATCAGAAAGGCCAGATATGAAAAGCCCACAGTGAATATAATTATCAGTGGGGAAAAACTGAGAGGTTTTCCTCTAAAGTCAGGAACATGCAGCGATATCCACTCTCACCACTGTTGTTCAACATAGTACTAGAAGTCCTAGCCTCAGCAATCAGACAACAAAAAGAAATTCAAGGCATTTGAATTGGCAAAGAAGAATTCAAACTCTCACTCTTTGCAGATGACATGCTATTCTATATGGAAAATCCAAAAGACTCCACCTCAGAGTTTCTAGAACAAATATAGGAATTCAGCAAAGTGGCAGGATATAAAATCAATGCCCAGAAATCAGTTGCATTTCTATACACTAACAATGAAACAGAAGAAAGAGAAATTAAGGAGTCCATCCCATTTAAAATCTCACTAGAAAGCATAAGTTATCTAGGAATAAACCAAACCAAAGAGGCAAAGGACCTGTACTCTAAAAACTATAGAATACTCATGAAAGAAATTGAGGAAGACATACACACAAAAAAATGGAAAAACATTCCATGTTCATTAATTGGAAGAATAAATATTGTTAAAATATCTATGTTACCTATGGTAATCTATACATTGCAATCCCTATCAAAATACCATCAACATTTTTCCTAGAGTTTGTTTGAAACTAGAAAAGATCCCGAATAGTCAAAGGAAAATTGAAAAAGAAAAACAACACTGGTGGCATCACAATTCTGGACTTGCAGTTATACTACAAAGCTGTAATCACTAAGACAGTATGGCACAGACACATAGATCAATGGAATAGAATAGAGAGCCAAGAAATAGACCCTCAACTCTATGGTCAACTAATCTTTGACAAAGCAGGAAAGAAGATCCAATGGAAAAAAGACAATCTTTTCAATAAATAGTGTTCAGAAAATTGGACAGCCACATGTAGAAGAATGAAATTGGACCATTTTCTTGCACAACACATGAAGATAAAATGGATGAAAGACTTAAATAGGAGACAGGAATCCATCAAAATCCTATAGAAGAACAGGCAGTAACCTCTATGACCTTGGCCACAGCAACTTCTTGCTAAACACATCTCCAAAGGCAAGGGAAACAAAGGCAAAAATGAACTATTGGCACTTCATCAAGATAAAAACCTTTTGCACAACAAAGGAAACAATCAACAATGCCAAAAGACAGCCTACACAATGAAGGAGATATTTGCATATGTCTTGTCAGATAAAGGGCTAGTATCCAAAATTTATAAGGAACTTATCAAATTCAACACCCAAAGAACAAATGATCCAATAAAGAAATGGGCAGAAATCATGAACAGACATTTCTCCAAAGAAAACATACAAATGGCCAACACATGAAAAAATGTTCAACATCACTCTGTATCAGAGAAATAAAAATCCAAACCATGATGAGATACCACCTCACACCAGTCAGAATGGCTAAAATTAACAAGTCAGATGTTGGTGAGGATGTGGAGAAAGGAAAACTCTCTTACTGTTGGTGGGAATGCAAGATGGTATTGCCACTTTGGAAAAGAGTACGGAGGTTTCTCAAAAAGTTGAAATTAGAGCCACCCTATGACTCAGGAATTGCACCACCAGGAATTTATCCCAAAGATACAAATGTGCTGAAATGAAGGGGCATCTGCACCCCAATGTTTATAGCAGCAATGTCCACAATAACTTAACTACGGAAAAACCCAAGTTGTCCATCCACCAATGAATGGATGAAGAAGAGGTGGTATATATATACACAATAGAATACTACTCAGCCATCAAAAAATGAAGTCTTGCCATTTGCAATGATATAGATGAAAGTAGAAGGTATTATACTATGGGAAATAAATCAGAGAAAGACAGTTATCATCATATGATCTCAGTCATATATGGAATTTAAGAAGCAAAACGAGGATCATAAGGGAAGAGAGGAAATGAAGATGAAATAAGGAGACAAACTAAGGGTTGCTGGGGGGATGGGGTAACTGGGTAATGGACATTACAGAGGGCATGTGATATAATCAGCACTCGGTATTGTATGAGACTGAGGAATCACTGAACTCTATCTCTGAAACTAATAATATATTATATGTTAATTAATTAAATTTAAATTAATATTTTTTATTTTAAAATAATTAAAGGCACTAATCCATTCACAAGGGCTCACTTTTATGACCTACTTACCTCCCAAAGTCCCCACTTTCAGATACCATCACACTTGGGATTAGGTTTCAACATATGAATTTTGAAGGAACACAAACCATTCCATCTATGTTAACAGATACATATGTGCATTACAACTCATCACATTTTATATTTTAAATGTCTGAAATTTATTGCAGTTCAATCATTCCCTCAGTAAAACTGGGGGGTGGGGGGTGGGCAGGAAATCACAAAAGATAGAGCTGCTCACATAATGTATAATCCTCACTTTAAGTTATTCATTGTCCAGTTATTTATTTAGTATCTATCGGCCTCCAGAAACAGTCCTCCTCATGAAATATGGTCACACTCAAAAAAGTTTCTCTGTCTTCCTGGCGCTCTACCAGAGAACACAGAGACTGATCGAGTAGCTACACAGATGATTAGTGCTAAAAAAGGGAAGGAAACAAAAAAACAATAAAACAGTGGGTCTCTATAATGGTGCCTGATTAATCTGGGACAGATCCCTAACCAAGGAGTGATGTATAAGTGAAATTTGAAATTTTCAAATTTCAAATTTCAAATTGCCATGTGGAATTGCCACAACTTTCCATCAGATGGAACTGTGCGTAGGATGCCTTGTGGTGAGAAAGAGGATGCATTCTGAGGATCTCTACTGGAAGTTAGAGATAGAAACAAAGTGATGCTAGAGAATCAGCTGGAGCCAAAATACATGCGGCTTTACAAGCTGTGTTAAGGATTCAGGTTTGTAACTAAAGATGATGGTAATCATATTGGACTTTAAAGGGACATAATTAGATCGGCTGTAGGGGGAGAGAGGTGTACCCAGGGCATTGCCACGGTTCTGGAATTACAATGATAAGTGCTGTGTTGGGTCAGGGTCCACCTGACTTCAGATTGTGTGTCTTAGAGACATCTTCTAGGTGGGCGTGGTTTGTGTGTGTCCACATAGCAGAGGGGCATCCCCATGGATCTATGTTTTCCTGTATGTGTTTCCCATCCATTAATGCACCTTTCCTTGAAGCTTTTTATGGTCCCTTGCATGTCATGTTCCCATCAAGGGGATAACACATTATATGTATTGACTATAATATAA
The DNA here is from genome assembly GCF_011100685.1 of Canis lupus familiaris. NCBI lineage: Eukaryota > Metazoa > Chordata > Mammalia > Carnivora > Canidae > Canis > Canis lupus. Next base: position 25,018,746 of record NC_049223.1, on the reverse strand, counting down.
TGTCCTATATTATTGATCCTTAAAATACTTTGTTCCAACATCAGTTGATGATCATGAGTACTCTGATATACTAGAAAAGTCTGTTCATCCTCTGTTGATACCCTTTGACTTAAACTCAGATTTTGTCAGAAAAACTCAAATGGATGTCATCACCTCATACTCCTGACTAACCTCTACTCTTTCCTCAAACTTTGGAGGAAGCTGAAAAAGTGTCCTGTCCACAAACAGCTGCTGGGCACTCTGTCATTTAGTCAATTACTTCCACATTAAAGCTGACATGAAGGAACAGTTGCTCCTTGCCAGCACTTCCCTGCTTGTCCTCCTCTCCGCCTTCCCCACTCCAGCTCCTTCCACATATTTCAAAGAGTCTCATTTATAATTAGGAGGAGGTGAAAGGGTAAATTAAAAACAACTTAAAATTTTAACACATGGCTGTCATTCAGTATGAGTGCCAATGATGTACTAAATCACCGAGTGCACAATTACCAAGTTGGTGAGTGAATTTTCAATGCTTGCTCCCCATTTCTGTTTGCATTTCAACCTCATGCATAATGATACTCCGTGATATGATCTGAAATAGCAAATATTTTGCTTGCATATTCATTATTGGAATTCTGAAAATCTAGGTGGGTTCTCATTCATATTTAAATTTTTTCAAATATGGTATTGCATATTACTTTTTAAGAGATAGTCCAGAATAAATATTATATAAGATGAGGTTGAATGAGTAACTGAGACATGATGTGCTACAACTCATTAACTATTGTTTTAACTATTTATCAAATCATACACACCCAGTTTGAAGGAAATCATGGAAAGATTTGTTGGTGTTATCTAATACGAAGAGGTTGAAAAATATAGTTCATGAGAACATCTAATTATATCTAGAAAAATCCATATTCTCATATCTGATGCCTTTGGTTGTTCCAGATTCAGAATATTTCTCATGAGCCCAGCTTTACCCCCATAAGAATATGTATAAAATGAAAATAAGAAAAGACAGGAAGATTAACAGGATTAGAGACACTTCCCCCAAACTGATATTTATAACTTTTTTCACTGCCCTGGAAACTTTATAACTTAGCTAAGGGTACCAATCATAAGATGTGGTATGGGTGAAGAGTATGCTTTCCTTTGAAAAGAAGACAATTTCAGAAAAGGGGATGTGTCTGAAAACCAAACAGGATTATGCCACTTGTCAAGTGTTGTCTTTCCATTGTGTATTTAAAAATGGGAAATGAACACCAGATAATTTGGGGACTCACTGCATACATTGGGAAACAGGCCAGAAGCCTATTTATCACCCAACCCTCGGAAGTCCCCACCTTGATTGATAGGCTTCCTCAGGTTTAATGCCAGCTCAGTCAGGGTCCAGTCATCCCGAATATCCTTATTTCCCTTTCTGAACAACTCAGCTACTCAAACTAATGTCTCCAAGTCTTTTTGAGAAGGAAAAGAGAGAAGCACTGACAGTACGCACTTGTGACAGCTTAGCAGGTGCTTCCTCATCCCACCCTACAGAGGCATCTCATGGGTGCCATCACTGCCCCCTCCAGAGGGTGTCTGCAGAGCTTACCAAGGATGGCAGCACTCCCCTCACCAAATACTGCTCTAGGATTCTGTGAAAGGAGTGTTCTCTAAGCCCTCCCAGTTGGATGAGTCAGTCACAAATTAGAAATCCACTCCCCCAAAAAAGTCACTCCAATAATTCTGTTCCCTTAAGCCAGCAGATGTCTTCCTCCACATTATAGCAAGGAAATTGGACAAATCACTTTCATTTAATGTAGACCGATATGACATTCAAGTTTCGGTTGACCTGTGAAGGCCTTTGCCAGTTGCTCAAGCTTACATAGGGAATCCAGGATCCCTCCTAATTGCACCCATACTGATACATGTGGCCATCCCAGCTTTATTTTCCTTACACTCCAGACAAATACAGTCATAGTCCATAGAGGTACATGCATATTCCTGCTGATATAAACTACATTTTGCAATTTTTGCAGAGAGTAAGTTGACTCCTCCCAGATCAGACGTGGTACTCACTCCCGTGGGTTAGATTGGATTTCACTCTCTCTAGTATGCATGTGGAGGCCATGAGAGGTAGTGACCGTGGACTTTATGGAAATAAGCCTCTGTTTGCAATATAAGGTCATTATAGGATCCTCATGCTAGGAGAACCACCTTCCTCAGATGGGGGAGGACCCTTGTCTGCTGGTAGGGAAAGTTTAAAAGAGATTTATCAGGAGGATTCATCTGAATCCACCTTCATTCATCTCCATTCCAATTCTTGGGCACCATTCTTTCCTACCAGTGCCCTAGCATTCACATAAGTAATTTGATAAGGGTGAGGGATCATCTTGAGTCATAACTTGGAGCTACAGGAGATTATTTCATGCTAGTCATAGAATTACCTGTCCAACATTCTCTTATGCTGTGCCTGGACTTGTTCCTTTTTCATTCTAGCTCTTCTCCAACCCAACAAAAAGTAGTTAGCATAGCCTTTCAAAAAGGACCCTTTGTTTTCCAAAGTATTCTCTTTGATAGGCACATTATTTCAGGCAATACTTGGGGGTTTATGACTCAAAAAGGGCAAGGTCTCTATCATGGACATTGTAGTAGGCTTCAGTAGATGATTAAAACAGTGAAGTAAATGCTACTCTTCTTGATTCAGAAGTTATCTATCTCCATATGTTGGGCTTTGGAAGCACATTTTTCTTAGATACTTGGTTTAAAATTCAGGGTTTTGCCACGAATGAGACATCACCTTGATGAGACTCAATCTAAATTCTTTGACTAAATTGAGTATCACAGAGAGCCCAAACTAGCGCACGATTCAGTGTCTTATGTACTGATTATACTGCATTGATTTAAAATATGTTGTTATTTTTATTAACAAAATCACAATTCTTTAGCGAGGGGGAAAAAAGGGGAGCTTAAACAAATGCAAACCTGTGTCCTTGTTACCACCCTGTAATGTTCCCAGAGGCTCTGAGCTTTCTGACTGTGCCTTTTGTCCTACTCCCTCAGATTCCTTCTATTTCTGGCCAATTTAAGGTTCCAGTGGATTATAAACAGTGCATTTTACTAGAAAGAAGACATTAATTTTCATCCTTGGCATTTCTAATTATCTCTGGAGTTGTTCTCCATTCACATTTGACGAGGGATATGACTGGCTTTCTGCTTCTCCTATATCCCATCTCTGTTTTCATTCGATGACTTGGTGAGAAAAAAAAAAAGCCAATATATTCCTCATTTCTTATTGAAAAATAGAAAAGTGGGGTTGTGTCTGTATACTAGATTTCCTAACAATGGTTTGTTGCAATCAACAGACCATTGCCCTGCAAACAAGTCTGCTTTAGGGGTTCATGCTTCGTATGTCATGATCCTCATCAGGGCCATTTTACATAAATTAGTGAAGAAAATGTACGAAATCTACTGTCTCCAGCTGGTTTTATACTACCCACCAAAAGTTGGAACCAGTTTTCTCCCTTAAATATTTCTAAAGAAATTAAAAATAAAATGATTTAGGCATAAAATATGGAGCTATCTTATTAAACATTTTTTAAAAACCCACAAAACTCTGAAGAAAGATCATATGAAGAAAAATCTGTAGAGGCTGCTTTTAGGCAAACAGGTTTGAGCAATGAATAGAATACGGAAAGGGCCACGGTGACCCCCGGGCTGAGTACAGGCAGGCCCATCAGGTGACCTACCCCAAATATCCACAGGACCTACCTGACCAATGGGCTACTGACAACCAGGCACAGGTACCAAAAAGGAGAGAACTCTGTATGTCCCCATATGTCCTCACCTCCCCCCTTCAAATGCAGCCTCCACTCCTTGCCTCCTGGCACCCAGCCTCTCCTCTGCTATCCTGTCTGCTGCACCCTTGAGATGTATTCAATAAACTTCTGTCCCAGGGGAGTCCTTTCATCCTCACTCCACACCACCTCCCGTCAAGTCATCCCACATTTGGGGACCCCCATCAGTTCTAGAGGCACCCTATTTCAGCTCCACATTTGGTGGCCCCACATAGGGAGACTGCATGAGGAACCTTTGCTGCTCCAGGACTCTCCCTGGATTCTCCTAGAATTTCTCAGGACTTTCCTTATGTGGACTGACTCTAGTACTCCTTGGAGAGCTGACGATCTTCAGCCAGTCACCTCAGCAAGGATCTGAACCCCAAGGAGGGAACCAGCCCCAATGCCCTTCCCCAGAAGCAGTGAGGGATTTCCCCTTTTGCTCTTGGTTTGTTGTTGTTGTTTTCCTTTTTAAGATTTATTTATTTATTTGACACAGAGAGAGCACGCACAAGCAGGGAGAATGGCTGGCAGAGGGAGAAGGAGAAGTATATGTCCTGCTGAACAGGGAACCCAATGTGGGGCTCGATCCCAAGACTTTGAGATCATGAGCTGAGCTGAGACAGAGGGTTAATGACTGAGCCACCCATGTGCCCCATCACTGTATGCTCTTTAGATGTACCTTCCCTCCTCTCTTTTAGCCCTTGGGCAGTCTAACCCTGGTCCTCCTCAGAAAACTGAAGGCCTCCAGCCAGGGTGACTCCCTGGTGCAGTCAGAAGGTCTGAGGGCTAACAGATGGGACTTCTGTGCGTGTGAGGAAGGACTCCCATTTTTCTGCTTTCTCCCTTGGCCGCCAGGTCTGTTCCCAGAATCCTGCACCATTGGCAGCTCGCCCACGGTGAATCCTCACACCATATGGACTCTGTTGGGATGCTTCTCTGACACTGGCTGATTCTCAGCTGCCTCCCTTCTTTTAACTGCACCCTGTCTCTTCCTGAGGGTCCAGCAGACACCTTGATCTGCGGGCAAAGGCGGTCCTGCATCTGAGTGGTGAGTCCTCCTCCTCCTTTTACCCACCCAGACTGGCCAAACTGGCATCAAGCTCCCCTTGTTGCCAAGGGACACCCCCACAGGAAGGACCACGCCATTTGCCTTGACCCTATTGGACACCCCAAAAGAGTCAGTCACCCATATTTGCCTTGACTCCTCTTGGTGGTGAGATGCCACCAGAAGAGTCCATGTCCTGATTTAGGTACGGTCCTTTCTCAGGTCACTGGGGTGCCTTGACCAAACTTGTGACCCCGCATTAGAACTCTATTCCCTGGGATCCCTGGGTGGAGCAGCGGTTTAGCGCCTGCCTTTGGCCCAGGGAGCGATCCTGGAGACCCGGGATCGAATCCCACGTCGGGCTCCCGGTGCATGGAGCCTGCTTCTCCCTCTGTTATGTCTTTGCCTCTCTCTCTCTCTCTCTGTGTGTGACTATCATAAATAAATAAAAATTAAAAAAAAAAAAAAGAACTCTATTCCCTTTGGAGGGAGGGACCATTGGGAATCAGCAGCCGGTCTTTCCCACCCTTCTCTTTTCCTTTGAACTCACCCCTGAACTGTGTTCTTAAAAGCTGGAACATATTTGACCCCCAATGCCTGATATTTCTGGCCTCAGTACACGCTCCCAGATCAAGAGGTCTGACCTTCCCATGGAACTCTCTCTTCTAATATATTATCCAGCTTGACGTCCTTTGCTAAAATTCCTCCAAATGGTGGGAACTCCCATATGTATCTTGTTTAGTTTCATGGCCCTAAATCAGGATGCTGACCTAAGAGCTTCTTGCAGAAACAGCTACCTCCCAACCTGGGTGCTGACTCTTTAACTGTTCCTCCTCCTAATAGATGTGAGGGCTACTCCCTCGTTCGTTTAATGGCTATGATCATTGGAGCCAACTGTGGGATGGGGACTTTAAGGAATATTCCCAAGTAGCTTCTAAAATCCCTTTTGTTTTGGGGAAATTCTCTGTCTTCTCCAGCCCAACATGGACTGCCTATTTCCGCTTTGGTGAAAAACCTAGCATCTGCTCTGCTGTTTGAGCTGACGAGGTTCAGAACTAGGAACCCTCTTCCTTAGCCTCTGGCAGCACCTCACCTCTTCTGCTTACCCCTCCTCCTGTCTTTGCACAACCTCGGGTGCAGCCTGCATACACCGCCCACTTCAGGTTTCCCCACTGGTGCCCCAGGGAAAAACTGAAAAAGAGGAACAAATCGATTGACTTTAAGTGGACCCAGATGGAGCATAATTTGGTATTTAAACTAACTGAAACTTTTATTCTACCAAGGTTTAGTATAAGTCAAATAAACTCATAATATCTCAGTTGTAATTTGTCAGCAAAAGATGGATGTAGGAAAGATGTTAGAGTTCAAAGCTGAGGGACAAGAAAGAATTCTTGAGATGTCTTTCATGCAAAAAGGTGGTTTTATTAAAAAGCACAAAGACAGGACCTGTGGGCAGAAAGAGCTGCACTGACTGGGGTCATGAGGAGTGGCCCATTATACACTTTCAAATTGGGAGGGGATTAGGGAGAGTGTTAAATCTCTAAGGAATTTGGAAGCAAAGTTTCCAGGACCTTGAAGGGGCTAGCTGTTGTTGGAAAGAGGTAATTTATTACTGTCTAATAAAACTGTAGACATGAGACCCTTCAGATGTATATTGACGGGTCATATGCTTGGGGGATGATTGCCAACACGTATCTTGGGGAGTTTAGAGATAAAGGAAATTTCTAAAGGAATTTTCATATGTTAAAATAGACTTTCAGGATCCTGGGGGTTGGGCTATGATTGCCTTTTGTCCTTTGCTGAGTATTAACATGGAAGCAGCATGTTTCAAGGACTTGTCAATGGGCTGTAGATAGTAAGGAAATTTAATAATTTCTCTTCTGCCTTTGTTTCCCACATCAGAGATGACTTACAATGATAATTAATTTTGTCTGTCTCAAAGTTTTCATGGTAATTGTTAAAATAGCTTTCAAAGTCTTTGGTAACCTGAAATGTTAAAGTTGTGCTTGGATGATAGATTGGGTTAAATTTATTGGACATCTAGGTCTTTTCAAAATAGGATGAAATTCTAGAGCATTGATTACCAAACATAAGATTTGTGCTTCTGACTTCTTATGCAAAGAAACAAAGGAGATTTGGGTCATTTGGAAAATGATTTGTGCTTAATTGATTCAGAAATTTGCCATTTAAAGAGTTCTGATGTAACAATTCGTAATTGGTTACTACTTAGTTTTCCCTGGAGACTAAGGTTTCTAAGAGTTAAAATTCTAATGTAATTAAGACTGATGGAAATAAGGGAAGCGACTCTGTGTAAGAAAGATATAAGGAATGAGAATACATCTTTGTTGAAGGAAAAGGAAAGTTCTAGAAGGTTTGTGAAGGGAAGACTTTGGAAAGGAATTTTATGTGTAGTCAGGATGGACCAGAGTTGAAATGAATGGATTTTAAAAGTACATTGGTATAAGATTGAAAGTGTACTTTCTCTCAGTTAAAAATACATTTTCTTTAATGGTCTGCTTTTTAAGAAAATGTAAACAAAGTCATTTGCCCAGAAGAACCAGTTCGGTGTTGTTGTTATTAGGTCTTTGATGATCCATAATCCTATTTAGGCATGTGCTTAAATTTTCTAAGGTTTTAACAAACTTCCCCAAGATTTAAATTGTAAACAAAGTCTTTTCGCCTAATTAGTCTTGTTTAGTTGGTATGCTATGTTCTGATATAAGGTCATCACTAGATATTCTGATTATTGAAATGTTATGTGTCACAGAAATAACAATTTTCCTCTCAATTTGTCACAGTGAACTCTATTAGATCATTAACAATGTCCACTTCTGAGGTTTTCTTTGTCATTTGCAATTGTTCTTATTCTCTTGCAAAATGTGTTTCATCTTCAAGGGGATTCATAAGAAGGACTTTTAGGACAAATATAGGTATTTGATATCTTTAAGATCAGAAAATTAAAATGGATAAGAATTTCCAGAACTAACTAAAAAAACTGCCTTCAAACTGAATAAGAATTAGTAACATGGGACTAACAGAATTAAGAAAGATGATTGTAGTTTTTATAACTTTTGTTTGAAACATTGCTGGTTTTCTAACATTTGCTCTTCCAGACTACGAATACGTTCTCTTAAGATATCTATGACTTGCAAAAATGTAACAAAATATTCATTTGTGAACAAAATCAAGCATTTAACTTTTCTCTCTACTTGAACTCTCTGAAATTCTAAAGGTCTCAGTGGGTATTCTTTCTTCCATGGCAATCAATCAGACTTATTTGCATAGGTTCAATAAGAATCTGTTCTCCTTGTAACTGGACACCATTGGCAACTTTGGTTATTTTAGGATTTGACTGGAATGTCATATTTGGGAGACATATGCATAGACTCAGACATGACCAAATAGCTTTAAGGAACTTATGGCTGCATGTTTCATAGTAAACCTAAAACCCCTTGGAAATGTTGGCCTGATACCTTACTTAAAGAGTTTCTTGCAACCTTACTGGGTGAGTAAAGAATGTCACTTCCTGGTAGGTGCAAGAACCTCAGGATATTTGAGAACCTCAAGAAGAGGAATTCACCCAAATCTACAGGTATTGCAGACATGTCTGATGGTAAGTACCTGGCTTGGCTTCTGGCCTTGAGAGGCTATTAAAAGTTCAGTGAGATTCTGTATGAAAAGTTCCAGCAAAGCAGATTTTGAAAGATTTATATGGCTGATCACTATTCTTGCTGAGCTTATATAAATAATTAGGCCAAGTTTGTTAAAAATTGGACTTGTTTTACAAACAAATTCGTCTTGACTTGGCTATATCTGGAAACAAGGTGATTTGGGAGAGAAAAATTATGTTTCAATAACCTAACTTTGTGGAAGTTAAATTCTAGTCCCAATTGTCTTTGAATCTTGTTTGTATAAGCCAGACAACTTGAGGCAAACTGTTACAGTAGCTCATGTATAGAACATCTTTGTGCTTGTTGTTCTGTGGGAATAATAACAGGACCCATGGACATATGATTTTTTTAACAGGTGGGAAATGAGAATGATTCACCAACAACTATATAACTCAGCACCATGACCGATTCTGTGTGGATGGAATGACATACTTGTTCCTTAAAAGCCAGGGTGTACACCACTCTATGGAATTGATCATGAACTTATGAAGATAATGGAAGGTCCCACTTTCCCTATGATTAGATTAAGTGATACCCTTGGAAATGCCCTTATCCTGAGACCAGTCTTCCCCTTCTTGCCAATGATTCCTCGTAATTAGGTTTTTGTTAAGGCTAGACTTCAAACAAAGGGCTTCTTGATGGTTTTATCCCTTAGCCATATTTTTTGTAGAAATCACCTCTATTAATATAAAATTGCAACTAGAGGCTTTAGCCAAGCATATAGCAGCCACTTTTTAACTAGGTTCGACATGTAATCAACCACAAATTTAAAAGATGGCCTTCCAAAACTGAATGGCCCTTGGTATATTGATGCAGCTCTAGAAGGAACCTATGCTTTATTAAAACGGAGTGTTATGTATATACTCCATATTACCACAGAAATAGGACAAGTTTGCTAGAAGACCTGAATACTCAAATTGGTGCTATAACCAATCCCTTTCTTATCTTTAATTCCTGGACTGGAGAAAGATTTTTGTCAGCTATCAAAGGATATTCCTAGAACAAACTTTCTCTGCTATTAATAACCAACAATCTAAAACCTGACCCCTCTCTCTTAGGTAACACATATCCAAAACTTACATCGAGGGATCAAGTATACCATAAGACCCTTTGCAGGACAAAAAGCTGCTTGAACGTGTCTGGACTGGGCCATATCAGGTTCTCCTGACTACCCCAACAGCCGTGAAACCTAATGGCTTCTCCCTCAGATCCATCTTTCCAAAATCAAGACCACTCAGGCCCAGATGAGGAGCCCTCTACCCAGTACAGCTGTGAGCAGGTTGGAGATCTATGCCTATTAATCAAAGGAGACTTGGTGATACACACCCTCTGTGTATTCATGGGTCTGGAGGCCTGTGGATCTGGCCCATCGCCAATCCCTACTCTGTTGCACTCAATCATTCTAAGATGTTATCTTAGAAAAATTCCCTCAATATTTTTCTCAAAACTCTTGCTTTCTCTTTCCCAATTGCAAGACTTCATTCTTGATCTTTTCCTTCAAGGTGACCTTTCTGAATTTACTTGATCAGAAATCATAAGTTACTTGGAGCTTCCTCCCCTTGAGCCCTGATATCACAATATAATCCTCACCTCTTTTGGGGCTAAGCTTTGTCTTTCTCATCATAATCTTCTTTTGGTTTCCTCCTTCCAGGCCTGTGCAACAGAGGGATGGTTTTCCTAGAGGGAAAACTGTCCCTGGCTCTCCTGGCTTCTTCCATACTTAGGACCACTGGCCTCAGTATTCCTACTCTTAATTATCCCCCCCCCCTTTAATCTCTTTGTTAAATTTGTCTCTTCTAGAATCCAACAGTTCCATATTTGAATGATGGTTCAACAGGGATTTGAATGATGGTTCAACAGGGATTCCAGCCCATTCCATCGGAAGGTCCCCTTCCCCAAATCCCATGGGCCTGACCACTAAGGAATTTCACTCAAATCACCTATCAGCACATTAATATAATATCACTCTCTGATCTATGACTGCCCAGAACCCCTGATGGACTGACAAGTGTAGCTAGGGACATCTCTATGACTCATTCAGCAGAAGGAAGCTGCTAAAGATGAGACCTTTGCCCAAATGTTAAAGATTTGTCATTGTCGACCTGTAGGGGGAATGTAGAAGCTGCTTTTAGACAACAGGTTTGAGCAATGGAAATTTGATCCAGGTATACAAGGGCCATGGTGACCCCTGGGGTGAGTGCAGGCAGGCCCATCAGGCAATCCACCTCAAAATACCCACAGGCCCTAACTGATCAATGGGCTACTGACAACCAGACACAGGTACCAAAAAAGGGAGAACTCCATAGGTCCCCGTACCTCTTCAGCTTCCCCCTTCAAAGACAACCCCCAGCCACTGCCTCCTTGCAGACAGCCTCTCCTCTGCTGTCCTGACTACTGCTCCCTTGAGGTGTATTCAATAAACTTCTGCCCCAGGGGAGTCCTTCCACTGCCAGTGCCACCAGCTTCTACCCCACCCTTACCCCACATTTGGGGGTCCCCAGCTGATCAAGAAGCACCCCATTTGGGCACCACACAATCTAGAACAGACTTTATAGAAGTATCACTGGAGAATTGTCCTGAAATATAAAGAAACAGTTTTCAAGATCTCATGATTTGGATATGATAGTTCAGCCTGTACATATGTAATCTAGTCTCTGAGATAAAATCATGAAACATCTTGGATAAATTCATAAGCACAGAGTGGTTAGAAATAAGATGTTGGAAATAAATAACTAAACCAAAAATAAAAATCCCTACCAGTTAATTTTTCACTGCCACTTGCTAGACCTTCATTATCTTTTAAAATACCTTACAAAAGTATAGTTTAAAATGAACCTGCAGTTTACATTTTTTTCCAATGTATTTTCCAGTTTTAATTAGCATTCAGTATAGTCTTTAAATGTTTGAGGGGTTTGGTTATGGGAAATAAGTTATCTCCTTCCAAATCCAGGGACATAAAACGGTCTTTAAACACATTTAAATAAAATTTAAATACTTTAAAAATTGCAACCCAAAGTGTATGTTTTTTAAGAGCTGTAAGTAATTTAAGAGGCTCAGAGGCTTTGTCTTGAACAGATGCGTGAGAGCAATCTGAAAGGGAGCACATCTAACGGGGAAACAGTGGATGATGAAATTATGTATGTATTTATAGTACTTACATTGTTCATGAGCTCTTTATATAACTACCTTTTCACTTTGGGATTTTTTTCCCCATGGTGTGTGATGATCTTATCTGTTTGCCTTTCTTTTCTTTGGGGACAATGGGTTATTTAGTATCTGTTTTAAAAATGTGTTTAGGGGTGTGCATTTTAACAGCCTTTTCTAGTTGCATTATTTGCCTGATTTCCTCTCTGTGACATCTCTCCCTTGTAAAGCAAACAAAGAAAATAATTTGGGGTTTGGGTAAAAGAGAGGGAATATTGTGATATGAATGGATATAGAACAAACCAGGAGACGTTTTTAAGTATCATGAATGGGTTTTGCCAGAAATCCTTGCCTGTTTTTTTTTTTTTTTTTTTGCTTTTGGGATTTATCATGAAAATAATAATATTAAGTATTACGAATAGGAACTATAATTTATTGTAAGCCTTTACTTTGAATACCCTATTCTCAGTGCTTCATATGCATTTACATACATGCATTATTGTATTTCATGCTCACAGTGACATAGAAGGCAGATGTTACTGTCCCCTTTTCTACAGATGAAGGACGTGAGACCCAAGACAGATCAGTCCCTCCATAATCACATGGTCAGCACATGACAGACCTGAGAAGGTAGCCCGATGCTGTAGGACTGGAAACCCTGTGCAATTTATGACACTCAGACCACATAAGCAATCAGTAGAAGGATTGAGCCCATATTTTGTAAGGGCTGGAAGTAGAGAAGGAAACATGGTGCAAGTAGTAACAGAAGCAATAACAACGATAATAATACTAATGACCACCATTTAGGACCATGGAAAGGCTAGGAATCAATTTAGGGACTTCACATAAAGTATATTTATCTTCCTAATGACCTCTAAGGGAATGGTATTTTTATTCTCATTCTGAGATCACAGAATTAAAGTCAGGAAAATTAGGTATGTCATTCAAAGTTACGAAGCCAGCACATTACAGCTGCAGGAGTCCAGCTTGGGTATAGGTTCCGAATTCCATACTTAATCTACTTCCCCATGGTAAGCCACATTTCTTCTCTATCTGTGATCTCATCTGCCTGCTGGAATAGTGTGTGTGTGTGTGTGTGTGTGTGTGCGCGCGCACGCGTTTAATCCTAGTGTAATGTGACATTTATATAGCACAATGATTGGAGATATCTTTGTATTTACCGATCTACTCACCCCATTCATTTCAATTTGAAAGAGAAAGAAAAAAAAACACTTTCTGAGTATAGTGGAGCAGTGCTGGCCACAGGTGTGGAAATTGTCCACATAAGCCAAAAATCTCTTAGCAAATGATAATATTCTCATTGGACAAGGATAAGAAGTATGATATTAGGTCTCCAAAATTTTAAGCTATCTCATAATGCTAACAGAAAATAGAGCAAAAGTAATGTAAAGTTGTCACTGAAAGTCTCATCTGAAAGCAGGATTTAATTAAATGAATAATAGTGTGCAGGCTAAATTATTTGGTAGCAACCTGAAAATACTGGAGCTACCAAGGCCCAGGATCTGAATCAAGAGGAAGCAAACCATTTTTCTAAAAACTTTTCCAAATTGGGATGCCTGGGTGGCTCAGCGGTTAAGTGTCTGCTTTCAGCTCAGGTCGTGATCCTGGAGTCCTGGGATCGAGTCCCACGTCAGGCTCCCTACATGGAGCCTGCTTCTCCCTGCCTGTATCTCTGCTTCTCTCTTTCTCTGTCTCTCATGAATAAATAAAATCTTAAAAAAAAAAAAGCTTTTCCGAAGATGTGAAGGAAGATAATTCTTCAGTTAGGATGTTAAACATTTGGGTTAAAATTCAAGTTGCATCTGTGAAAACTTTCCATTTTGGATTAAAGAAAAAACGTAAATGTTTGTGGGCACGGTATATCAATCTGCTTGGGCTACCATAATAAAATACCCCAGGCTGGTGGCTCAAACAATAGGAATTTATTTCTTACAGTTCTGGAGACTGGGAAGTCTAAGATCAAGGTGCCATCAAGGTACAATTCATTCTGAGGCCTTCTCTTGGCTCATAAGTACCTGCCATCTCCCTGGGTGCTCAAATGGCCTCTTTCTCTGGTTTCTTATAAAGGCACTAATACCATTGGGGTGTCTTATCCTTGTGACCTCATCTAATCTGAATTGCTGCACAAAGGCACCAACTCCAAATGCTACTATCAGGGTCCCTTAGGTGACTCAGTCGGTTAAGTGTCTGCCTTCAGCTCAGGTCATGATCCTGGGGTCCTGGGGCCAAGTCCCACATTGAGGCTGGGAGAGAGTTGCTGAGCAGGGATTCTGCTTCTCTCCCTCTCCCTCTCCCTCTCCCTTTCCCACTCCCTCTGCTGCTCTCCCTTCTAGTGCACTCTCTCTCTCAAATAAATACATAAAATCTTGAAAAACAACACCACCAAAAAAGTCAAATGCTATTATCATATTGGGGGTTAGGTCTTCAACATACGCATTTGAGGGGGGAGGGCACAAATATTCAGCCCATCATATCCTGCCCCTGGCCTTCCAAAATTCATGTCCTCACGTGTAAAATACATTTATTCTATCTCACAGCAGCCCCAAAAGTCTTAGTTCATTCCTGTATCAATCTAAAGTCCAAAGTCTTAGCTAAATATCATCTACATCTGCTATGGAGGAGCCTCAAGGTATAATTCATCTTGAGACAGAATTCCTTTTCAGCTGTGAACCTGTGAAACCAGACAAGTTATGTGTTTCCAAAACACAAGAGGCAAGTGTCAGACAGACATTCCCACTTTGAAAGGAAGAAATACAAAATAGGAAGAAGTGGTGGGTCCTATGCCAGTCCAAAACTTAGCAAGGTAAATTCAATTAGGTTTTAAGTCTCAAGAAGAATCACCTTTGGTTTGATGCCATCCACTAGGGCAGCATCACCCTCAGGGCTCAGACCACATGGCTCTCTTCAGTGGCCCCCCATGTGGCTCTCTGTGAGGTCTCTGCTGATAGACCTGAAACCAAGGTGGTGGTAGGGTTGCCACCTGTGCTTCTGAACTCTAAGCCTACAATGGAGATGGTAACCCTGGTGATTGTTGAATCATATTTGCGATCTTTCTTCCTTTCTGGAAAGATAGCTCACATTCGCAGCTGAACAACTCTATAGTCCCATCTTGTAAAGTCCAACAAACCTGGAAGCCTGCCTTCTTGTCTCACATTCTCTGTCCCTCCTTTAGTTCAACCTGGCAGTGTCTCTGCTGATATAATTCCACCTCTACTCTAGGCTTATTAATGAGTCACATCCATGAGTTCTTTATCAAATCATTTTCAACCACACACATAGTATTCTCTTCAGAACAGGTGTTCTCATTGTTTTGCAAAATGGACAGGCTGAGAATTTTCCAAATCATCAAATTCTGGTTCTTTTTTTCTTAACAGTTTTTTTTTTTTTTTTTAAGATTCATTTATTTATTTGAGAGAGAGGCAGCACACACAGGAAGGGCATAGGGAGAGAGAGAGGGAATCTGAAACATACTCTGAGCTGAGTGGGGCTCGATCTCACATGCCTGAGATCACCACTTGAGCTGAAACCAAGAGTCAGATGTGCAACCGATTGCACCACCAAGGCACTCCATGTAACGAGTCTTTCTTCAACTCATCTTTCTCTCTTCACATTTTGCCATAAATGCTCAGGAGGAACCAAGCTACATTTTCAGTCCTTTATCCAGAAATCTCCTGAGCTAGATATCCTGCTTCATTACTAACAGGTTCTCCTTCCACAATACACTAGCACACAGTTCAGGCAAGTTCTTTGCTACTCTGTAGTAAGGATCACCTGTCCTCCAGTTTCTGAAAACATGTTCCTCATTTCCATCTGATCTCTCCAGAATCACCCTTAAGGCCCACATTTCTAAATTCTCCCAGTCTTTACCCATTACCCAGTTGCAGAGCCACTCCCACATGTTTGGGTATTCATTACAGCAGTGCTTCACTTCTCAGGACCAAAACCTGTCTTAGCTCAGACTGACAAAACAAAGTACCACAGATTTGGTGGTTTACAAACCATCCGTTTGTTTCTCAAGATTCTGAAGGCCAGAAATCTAAGATCAGGTGCCAGCAGGGTTGGGTTCGGATCAGAGCTCTCTTCCTGGCCTTAGAGGGCCACCTGCTCACTGTGTTTTATATGGTGGACAGAAAGCAGGGAAGCTCTATCTTCTCAGTAGGCAAGTCTCAACTTATAAGGGCACTAATCCGCTCATGGAGGCCCCACTCTATGGCTGCATGCAAACCTAATTACCTACCAAAGGCCCCATCTCTGAATTCCAGCACATTGGAGGCTAGGGGACACAAGCATCAGTCCAATATATATACATACCTATAGGTATGTGTAGATAGATGGCTTATATATATATTATAACTACATATTCTGCTAACTATAGATCTCGAAATACCATTAGTTAGGAACAGGTATAAAAATAGAAGTGATGACATCGCCTTTCACTCTTTACGTGCATATTGCACATAAGCTGTTTTTGAAACAGCTGGCAGAAGTGTTACCTTTTCTTCTTGGTGTGAAACTGAGTGCGGTGAAACCAGTCATTTGTTTCTAATCAACATCACAGATAGGCTGACAGCAATAGCACCCAAAATTGAGGCTTCTGTGCCTCCTTGGAGAAGACTGAGCAACACCTCATAGTGTTAGCTTAGACTTTAAGTTAAAAATCCACTGGTCACTGTCTATAAACTCTCTCCATATTTTTAAAAGGCCATTAGATAGTAATTTCACTTATAGCATGTTTCTATGGAAATAATTGTGGATATGTAAAAATGCATATCTCTTGAACTATGTCTACTCTACTGTTATTTACATTAGTAAAAGAGTTGAAATATCAAATGGTAGGGAATGTTTTTAAAAAAGTATAGTGGCATGTTTCATTAAGATGATAATTTTATTTAAACAAATGAGAGAATAGAAAAAAATAAGAATTGTATTGGGAAAAAAAATAGTAGAGTGAAGACAAGCACCTAATTTCCCTCTCCCTCCCCACCAAATCTCTGTGAAATGCAAGATAATAAATTGTGTTTAAGAAAATAAATTCATGAGTGCACTGGAAAACAAAGACATTGGTAGGGAAAAAAATTCTGAGGAGTTCCTAAGAGCTAGAAATGAAGTGAGATCAGAATCAGAGAAACAAGTAGAAAATGAAAATCCAAAACTCATGCAGGAAGAGATTGTGGTGGCTTAGGAGCAGTTTCAGGGAAACCCAAAGTTACCTGAAGCAGGGGCAGAAGGGTACCATATTGAAATTGAATGGAGAAATGCAGCCTAACAAAAAACCATCAATTTGTTCAACCTTAAACCATCTGGACTAAGCAGGAGGCAAAGTGTCCAATAGGACCAAGCAACAACTGTGACTCTTGGGTACAGAGCTGAGACTATAGCCAGATCCCTCCAGATCCCAAGGCGGGAGGAGGAGCTGTACGTCCAAGGTGGACTTTCCATCATGATCACCAGATGCAGGCTCTTATAGTCATAACCAATCCCAACTAAACCTAGTGAGGCAGATCTCACTGAGAAACAAGATATGATAACTAATAATTTGATATATATATTTATAATGCATAACATAATCATATATTTATAATATACAATAAATATATAAATAAAATGTATAATTAACAATTTGTATAAAATAGATAATTTTATAATTGTGATATAATAATACCTATATTTAATAGACACATACACTCATTAAGGGGGAATAGCAAATTGGCACCCCCCAAAGAACAATGCTTTCACTGAAAATCGAATACCTCAAAATAAATTTACCTAAAATCCTTTGAAGATATGTGCGAAACATGGAAATTTAAACATGTTTTCAAAATAAAAAATCTCAGACTGAATTGCTGAAAAGAAACTGTAATAAAACCAGTCAATGAAACAGAATATCAAAGTATTTTTCCAGAATGTAGTATATTTCCTATAAAGCAAACATAGAACATAAAAGAAAAATAGAGATACCTAGGATATATCCAGAAATTCCAACAATCATTCAGATAGAAAATATTGTGAAAAGTTAAGTGTATATATAGTTATAAGTACAGTTATATATATATAAAGATGTAGCTGACAGGCTGGAAATATGATTTTGAAAAAAATAGAATCTATAGAAGATTATGAAAGTATTTTAAAAGCAGCAAATTAAACTAAGGAATAAAAAAAAAATTTAAACCTCAATGGCTGGATTAAATTAGAGATAAACACACATGACAAAAGAATTAGGAAATTGATGAATATAGCCCAAAAAGAGTATGGCTTAAAATGTCTGGACAAAGAGGGGCTCCTGGGTGGCTCAGTTGGTTGAGTGTCCTCCTCTTGATTGCAGCTCAGGTCATGATCCCAGGGTCCTGGGATCGGGCTCCCTGCTCAGTGGGAGTCTGCTTGTCCCTCTGCCCCTCCCCTTGCTTGTGCTCATACACTTTCTCTCTCTCTCACTCAAATAAATTGTTTTTTAAAAAAGTGCAGTAAAAGAAATGGGGAAATAAGAAAAAGAGGCTAAAACACAAAGTCCAAATTAAAAAAAAAATAACCAGTGTTATGGAGGAAATTTAAGAGAATCGGAAAAAGCAATATCAAAAATAGAGTAGCTGAGAATTTGCCTAGAATTGTTGAAATTCACCATTCTTCAACTCTTGGAATCCCAACAATTATCCAGGGAGGAAGGGATGGAGGAAGGCTTGGAGGAGAGGGGTCAAGCTTCATGCCAATGAAGGTACAGAACAGCAGTGAAGTGTTATGGGCACTCACAGAGATTTCATCAATCATCTACTAAAAAAAAAAAAAAAAATCTGGCTGACAGGTAACTGCAGAGCAGCAAGTAACAGTTGAATAATACCTCAGTTTATGTAGAACGAACACAGAAAATAACTGTTTTCTTTGATTGCAACACCCACCAGAAGTATCTTTCAAATATGATGGTGAAACAAAGGAAATTTCAAACAAAGACTGGGATACTGGAGGACCTGGGTGGCTCAGTCGGTGAAATATCTGCCTTCCACTCAGGTCATGATCCCAGGGTCCTGGGATGGAGTCCCACATCCGGCTCCCTACTCAGTGGGGAATCCGCTCCTCCCTCTGCCTCTGCCCCTCTCCACCCTGTTCTTGTGCTCTCTCCCTTTCTCTCTCTCAAATAAATAAAATCCTTAAAAAAAAAAAAAAAAAAAAAAGATGGGATATTTACTGCCAGTAGAACAACTTAAGTATAGGGAATCATGAAAGAAGTACTTGAGGCTCAAAGAAAACTATTTCAGATTGCAAGTCTAAAATGTAACGAGGAGGGATCCCTGGGTGGCGCAGGGGTTTGGTGCCTGCCTTTGGCCCAGGGCGCGATCCTGGGGACCCAGGATCGAATCCCACATCGGGCTCCCGGTGCATGGAGCCTGCTTCTCCCTCTGCCTATGTCTCTGCCTCTCTCTCTCTGTGACTATCATAAATAAATAAAAATTAAAAAAAAATAAATTCACAATTACTATTAAAATAAATAAATAAATAAATAAATAAATAAATAAATAAATAAATAAATAAAATGTAACGAGGAATAATGAACAGAGACATTGGGAAGTTTGTGGGGAAGTCAAATATTGACTCTACTGAATGATAAAATGTTAGGAGAAAAATATGATAGGATTAAAACACTAGACCACAATACCGTATAAATTGAGAAGAGAGTGGATGAGAGCTAAACCTTTCTAAAGTCCTTGAACTCACTGAGAATGAAGCAAAGATACCTATGAAATTTAGGTTGTTAAGTCTGTAGAAAATCATACCCTCCTATTTCCAAATACATAAAGGGAAGGAAACGAAACAAGAAGAAAATTGACAGAATCAATAGGGGAGAGAGCCAGGAAGGTGAGAAAAAGGAACAGCAGAAAAGGGCAAGTAAATGAAAAAGAGTAAGAAAGAAAAAGTATTCATTTAGCCAAGAGACCATAAGAAAGGAAGAATCAGAAAAACACCAGGATAAGTAGGAATTGTTTAATGGTGAAAATAAATCAGAAATCACATAAATGCAAATTCATTAAATACTCTAGAGAAAAGGCAAAGATTCTCTGAAAGGATTCAAAACAGCTAATTGATATTTCTGAAGATATGCTGTGGGATTTGGTTGGCTAACATTTATTTGGGGTTTTTCATCAAAGTTCATGAGTGATATTATGGAAATACGATTTTCTTTCCTCATACTCCTTTTACTTGATTTTCTTAACGAAGTTCTATTAGCTTCACAAAATGAGATGAGTATGTGTTGCCCCCACTTTTTCTTTTCTGCTTTTAGGAGTTTGTATAATCCTGAAATTATCTCTTCCTTGAATATTTAATAGAAGATGCCTAAAATGTCATATGGACCTATAACGTTTTTAATGAGTTGTTTTTGTTTTTGTTTTTGTTTTTGTTTTTCTGTTGTGGAGAGAGAAATTCCTATCTATGGATTGAACATCTTTAGTTGTGAGACGTCTCTTCAGGTTTTCTATTTCTTCAATATGTGTTAGTAAAGTATATATTTTACTGAATTTTTGTCTATTCTCAAATTTGTCATAAAGGTTTTTTTTTTTTATTTTCTCATGTAATACTAAAACTTCTATAATTAATCCCAGCTATAATTTATCTTTCCTTATGTTTCTGACATTCCTTATCTGGGCTTTTTTTTAATCTTTGATTTGTCGTGCCAAAGATTTATCTACTTTATTAGTCTTTGTAAGAATCAGCTTTCATCCTGTTGATCTTTTTTCTTTCTCTTATATCTTTATTTCTAATGGAATTAACTTCTGCTTGTATCTTTACAATTTCCTCTCCTCAACTTTTATGAGCTTTATTCTTTGAGTGAAAAGAGGAAAAACTTAGTAAACATAGGAAACATAATCACTTGTTGGAAAAGTTATATACACGTTCTGGGCTTGGCATTCTCATTGTTTACGAGAGGTTTCCATTCCTTCTTTCTGCATCATCAAATTTAGACAGGAAAAGACAATATGAATTTATCTGGGATTAAGAGTTGCCAGTTTAAACCACAAAGTCTCGAAAGTCAATTAGAATATATATAAGTTTGTAAATCAGTGTAGCTTGTAGAAATGATCAACCTCAATATGCCTTGACTAAACTTTAATAGTGCCTAAGGAAAAAAAAAAGTCCTTTTGCTACTAATTTCAAAAGTAATTGTTTTATGAAGTATATCTTCTTATATTCAAAGAATTAGTATTACTTGTCTTATACTAATATTCTATGTAAACGCCACAAAGAAGATATATAAAATTATATAAATATAAAGGGAATAGTCTAGTTCGATTCCATAAAAGAAAATTAAATGTTTGCTTGATAAGCAAAGTTCCTAGGATGATGTTTTTGCACATTTCTTGAAAGACATTTTATTAAAACTCCATACAAATTAAATTCTTAAATTAACATTGATACCCCTTCCTTAAGGGAAGTATATTTAAAATTAAATTTGCGTGTGATTACCTCAAACATAGCCTTATTAACAGCCACCTAGATGTTTGTGGGTTTTCATGCATTAAATTTTTGTTCCAGATTATTCACGGTTTGTTAATTGGTGTGATACTTGATGAATATTGATGGTGCGTATTGTGGAAATAATTTCCATATGAAAGGGGGTAAAAGCATTTCCTGCCCAAGCAAAACTCTGGAAATAGAAATGAAAGAATTCTGAAAGGCGGAATTTAGAGTATGAGTTGACCCTCTTATTTAACAGTTAAGAATTCTCTATAACCAGGCATCCCAAAGTGTATGTGTGCCAGATTATGGATGAATACTTTAATGATGTCCAAAACAAATTAGGAAATTAATTGATTCATTAAGGCCCTGTTTAAATGTCTAATGCGAAGGTTAAATGTTTGCTTTATTTAAATGAGATGTTCAGGCTTTCTAAAAATCTACTAGATTTAACTTCTAAAACACCACGATCTAAGAGTGTTTATATTTCTCATTTTACATAGTTTACAGCAGGTATATCAATTCAGCCAGTATATTTGTATAGGGAAGACCTTAATCAACTCATGATATCTTCTTTAGCCAGCATATGATTATTATTTATCAAGCTGATAAATCCACAGATTATTGTATTTATAATAAGTAGTTTTGCAAATTTGATGAAATTCCAGTTTGTTCAATGTCTCTATTTTCAAAGAACATACATTAAGTGCTCAATAGATACTTGTTAGTTTCTCTCTTATATATAAATTTTCAAAGAATTCTTGACACTAGTAGATGCCATTTAGACATAATTTCATTTAATCTTTACCACTTCACTGCAAAATCAGTATAATTCTAACATTGCACATGAACAACCTGAGACTTGAGAAGTTGAGTTGCTCATTGTTTTATCTCAGAATCTTCTTATTTATGTAGCTATGGCCTTCTTAAATTATGAGTAAGAGAGAAGTTGAGATATTTTGGAGGTATCTTAACTATTGTATTGGTCAGATTTGTGAGAATAAGGAAGGAATATGATATGACGCAGTCCCAGTAACCTTTTTCTTTGAAATTAGATCATACTTTCTGAGGTCCCATTCTTATAAATACACAATTTGTAATCTCATGTCCCTTTTGTACCCTCGATTACTCTATAATACTCATGGAAGAAAGAGTCGACGGCAATGAAAAAAGGAGTGTGTGTGTGATGAGGAAGGAATGTGTATTAAAACCACTTCCCTAATTCTTGAGTGAATTTTGGCAGCAAGACCCCTTCTTGCAGAGCTATGCTTGATTTATGGTCGGTTTGCATTGTTTATCTTTGGCTTCTCTACTAGGCAACTTCCTATCAGTTCAGGCATCTTTAGTTTTGAATCATGTGCCAGTGCCTTGCCATTTAGTGCACTGTCTGCTTTATCCTCCAGCCAGTAAAAATTAATTAACCCCATGAATTCTACCCAGAGCAGCAACTAAATAGGCCAGGACTCGATTTCCAAGTCTAATTCTCTTCTCAAAAACAAAGGTTCTCTTCAGATTCCAGTCACTTGGAGTCTAATCATATGCATTCTTTGAGAGAGAGAGAGAGAGAGAAGAGGAAGGAGGGGCAGAGGGAAAGAGAGAATCCTACAACCCCAAGATCATGACCTGAACTGATAACAAGAGTTGGACGCTTAACCGACTGAGCAACCCAGGCACTCCTCATATTCATTACTCTTTTTTTTTATAAATTTATTTTTTATTGGTGTTCAATTTGCCAACATATAGAATAACACCCAGTGCTTATCCTGTCAAGTACCCACCTCAGTGCCCATCACCCAGTCACCCCCACCTTCCCACCTCCTATGCATTAATCTTGATGGACACATAATTTATTCTTGCTTTTCAAAAATTGATTATTAACATAGTTTAAAAAAACTGGTATATTCTACATATCCTGAAATCATACTAGGTTTGAAATAATTTAGGTATTCCAGGCAGTTTTCTGAATTTCAAACATATTCCCTAGAGTTATGTAGTAGCAAGCCAGTTACTTTCTGAAAGCCAACCTTTCACCAGCCTCCCCTGTCCTTGCCCAGTGGACTCATGAACAAAGTCATCATGTTGGTAGGCAAATCCAGCAACTTGGAATTCCACTTTCCAAACCAATCTGGATAGAACCACCTCTGAGTATCTAACATGCCAATAGCAGGGACTAATCTTGAATGCCTGACACAGTACCATTCCCAGAGATCACCAGCCAGCCACCTAGGGCAGGATGATTACTTTGATTACTTTCAACTACTTCCATCACAGAAGAGGAAATCATTTACTCATTACTACTCATTTACCTGCTGGAAATTTTTCTGCCCAAATCACCATCTCTGGATTTACAGAGTGCCCTAATCATTATATAGCATCCCTTGCCTCTGACAAGGCAATTTTATTGCAGACTAAAAAACCACTCCAACACTTAGTGGGTTCACAAAACATTCATTTTATTATCTTTCATTACTGTGTGATTGGTGAGTTTGGTAATTCTATTGAATGGGAGGTTGGTTGGTACTACAGTCATTGGGCATATCGATAGGCTGGAATATCTAAGCTGTCTGTTACAGAGGTGGTGGATGTCTTGAAGGCTGGGGGTTAGCTGGATGGCTGGGCTTTTCTCTATGTGTCTGTGTAGTT
The DNA here is from genome assembly GCF_011100685.1 of Canis lupus familiaris. Classification (NCBI taxonomy): domain Eukaryota; kingdom Metazoa; phylum Chordata; class Mammalia; order Carnivora; family Canidae; genus Canis; species Canis lupus. The sequence goes on along the minus strand of NC_049223.1, from coordinate 24,994,978 downwards.
TCAAAAATCTTGTTTCTTCATATGGCCTTTACACATAGTTTCTCTATAAAGTTACCCCAACTTCTTAGATGGCAGCTCAATACTCACAAAACCACAGAAAGAAAAAGTTACCAGGTTTTTTTAAGGTCTAGATCTAGAACCACCTCAAGTGGTTTAAAGCATTTGCATGCTAGCATAGTTTCAAGGGGAGAGAAAATAAATTCTGCCTCTAGAAGGGAATAAGGAGAAAACACTGTGCCATCGTTAGTCCATCATAGAGAGAAGGACATTCAAGGGAGAACCAAGAACATTTGCCTCTAGTCCAAGGAGGGACAAAGCACATTGTGTTTGAGAACAGTATGGGAGGTAAGGTAAAGAATAGCATGAGACTGGACCACAAAAATCAATGGTCTTACAGGCCTTATTGAGTCTGAGGCTTTATTATGCATGATATGGAAGGAAGCCATTAAATAATTTTAGATAGGGAAGTGTAATAACTAGATTTTCACTTTTAGCAGGTTACCCTGGCTAGAATGGGAAATAGTTTGGCCGAGAGCCCAATTGGAGGTAGAAAGTCCATTCAGTAAACCAATATGATAATATGGGAGAGGGGTGATGGTTTTTTAGAATAGAGTGGGAGGGACACCTGGGTGGCTCAGTGGTTGAGTGCCTGCCTTTGGCTCAGGTCGTGATCCTGGGGTCCTGGGATCGAGTCCCACATCAGGCTACCTGCAGGAAGCTTGCTTCTCCCTCTGCCTTTCTCTGTGCCTTTCATGAATTAAAAGAAAAAAAAAAGAAAGAAAAAAAAAAGAGAATAGGGTGGGAAAGTGGAAATGAAGAAAAGCAGACGGCCTCAAAAGATAATAATAATAATATAATAAGCAGTATAATCACAGGACCTTGTGATTGTTTAAATGTGAGTATACCAGTCTCTGGCTTGACTCCCTGGGTAGCTGATGATTCCATTACCAAGGCAAGAAACCTGCAGAAGCAGTTTTGGAGGGGACTAATCATTAATTCTGTTTTGGATGTGTTGAGTTTAAGTTTCTGTGAGATATCCAGATGAAAATGTTAAGCAGGCAGTAATCTACTAGAGTATGGAGCCCAAAAGAGAGGTCTAGGGGTACGGAGAAATGCGATGTATGCAAACTACGAAATAGAAAGTGGTCCACATCATCACAGATTCATATTCAGTAGCCTAGCACATCAGATACCTCTGGGGGATTACTCCCTATTTTGTAGGTCTCGCCAAGACCTCTAGTCACTGCTGCAGCAACCACTTTTGCACTTGAGAGATTTGGCTGGCTGCATCCTGACAGTTCCTGACCTTGGTCCCTATAATAGACCATCGTTTCCTTCCTTGGGGCTTCTCAGAAGCTGTGGTATGGGACGCCTCTGGGTATCTTCCCCAGAAACGGGCAGGTCCACTCAAAAGTATAGGGAAATCAGTGCCTGTGAGATTCCACTTGGCCAAGTGAAGACAAAAGCCAGTAGATAAACAAATGTTTCCCGCTTTGATCCCCTGGGCAGAAAATTCCCAGATGCATTTCATACGATTTCTAAGAAGAGTGAAGGATTGAGGACCCATGATAGGTAACAGTGGAGATGACCTGATAGCCTGTTTCCATGTTGGCCTTCTTTCTCTGCTCACTCTTTCTGTCCCTCAACCAGCACTCAGGGACCGTTCCCAATAAACTGCGCAGAAACTTTTGTCTCAAGTTCTCTTTCAGGAGAAACCAGGCTAAGACACATGGACAAGATTTTTTTTTTTTTTTTTTTTTTAAAGCACGACGTTGACTGAGAAGAATAAGGAGAAAGAGTGAGATACGTAGCATTATACTACTTAGGTAAACTAAAAGTAGATACGTGTACAACAAAAGTCTTATATTTTAAAGGATGGATGTATGTCTATCCTATATAGATACACATGCATATGGAGATTTATGAGACATTTACATGTCCATTTATAGAAATGTTTTTACATGTTTATGTCAAATATGTTTATATATGCATAACGACATACATTTAAAACATAATGGAGACTTTTGAGGAGTTAGGAATGCAAGGAATTTGAAGTAAAGGGGAGGGGAATAAAATCAGACAAAAGGGGGACTTCTGATGATACCAAGTTAAGTCTTGAAAATTATTTACTCAACTCATTACACCTGAGGACCATTTTTTTTTTAATGGAAGAACAGAGCAAGGGAGAAGCTCAAAAGTAGAAAGAAAAAGATGGGCATGTCTCAAACAAAGGGAGATATTTTATACCAAAAAATATTCCTTAACTTCTTGATTATTTTTTGGAGGAACACACGCTTTATAAGAAAATAAGAAAAATAGGAGTAGTGATATGGGACTTTCTGGATGTCACTTACATCTGTGCTTCTCAGACAGCTTTTTCTGTTTATGGAAGTACCGATTCTTGCCTAAGTACCTTGCTAGTCTTGATTTGCACTCTGGCCACAGCACAGAATAGTTGAAATTGTAGAATGGGGATGTCGTCACGCTCCTAGATTCAAACCATTCACCTCATCTGATTTTCCTTATTTCATCAGCTTATGCATTATTTGTACCTGACCTGCTTGGTGAAAATATTGCTTACTGAGTTTGGGGGACAGGACAAGGGAAAGACACTCTCCATCCTAAAATTAACAATGCTGCTTTGCTGCTTCATACATAAGCATTTTGAATGTTCATCCAGCCTCTCTGGGTATTTCAAGAACTACTATAATTATTTTGCCAGCATTTAGAAAATTTGCATTTGTTCTGCTTTTTTCTTAACGTGTGAAATGTTATCAGAAAAAAAAAAAAAATCTTGGAGGCAAATGTGGCCCATGCTTCCCAATCCACTGGGGAGATGCCTAGTTTCCATGTGTTTGCTCTTTGGTTACATTTCCTTAAGAGAAGGGCATGTCTGCTGGTTGATTTGACACAGATTCTATTTTTTGAGAAAATAAAAGAAATTTCTGATCAAGAAAGCTAACAGGACTTTCTATATCTATGGAGTGAGAGACAACATAGAGGGAATATGTATAATTTCCAACAGCTGGATTGTCCTCTTGTAATTTATCTTTGCCCCAACAAATTAAAGCCTTTTCCTGTCACCAAAATGAAGGGGAGGGAGGGGCCTGGTCCTCAGTCACAGGTGTGAACAGCGGGAACAGGTGAGCTGAGAGCTGAAAAATCTAAACCTCAGCAGGACTGTTTCCCAAGACAACTTGCCCGAGGGCACAGGGCTGCTGTCAGGCCTACAGAGGTTTTTCAAGATGATCCCTAGTTCTAGTCACTTGTGTTTCTTCTCCCTAAATATTTAGTCGCATGGCTAAAAAATTTATAAGTTTCAAAAAATTCCTTCAGCCTATTTAAAATTAGAGTTTCCTTGCTAAAAGGCAGATAACATAAAATTTCAATAAGCTCACTTGAAGTATCTCCGACTCGACTTGCCACAAAATTGTTTCCCCCCAGGGAACACTAGACACTTTAGAGAGCCAACCAGGTATGGCAGAAAGAACAATAGTTTGTAGGAGAAGAGATTGTCAGAAATCTCATCTTTGCCGCTTACAAGCTGTATGAACATACACAAATTTTTAAAATCCTAAGAGGCTCTCCACATCTATAAAAAAAAAAGTAGAGGTCATAATATTTATGTCTCAACACATAGCAGACTAGCAGGTGCATAGTAGGGTTTTTCCATTGGTGATTTATTTCTTCTTTCCTGCTATTCTCCTCAATATCTAAGAGTTGAAGCCTTCATTCCTATTAAGTGAAAGTTTATCTAAACCATTTATGATTCAGTGCTTATCTGTACATTATCTTCTCTTTTCCTCTGACTCTTTTTTTAATTTAAAAAAAATTTTTTTTCCTCTTACTCTTTTTAAGTTAACCCTTTATACATTGTGTTTCTGGGGGTGGGGGTGGGGGACAGGATGGGAAGAGCATAGTCCTTTTCAATACTAAGTGAGAATAAGTTCCCAATCCTGAAGAATTTTTAAGTAGCCTATGCCTTTTTAGAAACGTACATACCATACTGGGGTAATGTGATTGTAAAAGTAACTCTATAATACACGAGTCGGAAAATGTGATACTCCTTTTCTTTCCTTTCTTTTCCCCATCAACCAAATTTAATCTACCCTGATACTACTCTCCTGGCTAGGGGGAAAAAGTGCATTCTCTGTCATTATCAAGATGGCTTTATTCCTTCTTTTGTATGAAATAAGAGTCTGGTCTTGCCAGGGTACAGACCAGGTCCCGCATCTAGACTGTTGCCCATTCTCATCGTCTTTGCATGAGGCACCAGCTCCTGCTGTCAGGCATTGGTGCCCTGAGTGAGGCCCTCCCCACAGGCGCTTCTCCTGCAGGAAGCTTGCTTCACTGCTCTCAGGCACTGTGTCCTTCAGCTCCATCTGAAGTTCGGCCATCTCTGGAGGGTACTTGTAATCTCTGCTCACCTGAACCAATAAAACCTTGCTGTAGAGGGGATGCTTTCCAAATTCTCTCTTCCTAAGGTTGGCCTACATCAACCTCTTACAATTTAGGTCTTTCTTAAAAACAGAAGTCTGGATGGAGGTTGTGTTTTGGGTAACTGTCAATCTGTTTTTGACCAGCTAGCAACAAGTTGATAACAGCTCTTTGAAGGCAAAGACCTCATAACTCAAGAAAACAAAACATAGCTATATTTTTGGGGAGTGGGAGAGGGAAAATACCTCCCATCTCCTCCCATTCCTCCTGACCTCTTAAGCAAGGAGAAAATGCAAAAATTAATCTCCCAGTATGTGAGCTGACTCTTTTTTTTGAGCAACTTTTTAGGGTAGTACTTTACTAGCATGCAAATAGATCTTAACAAGTTACCTCTAATCCTTTTATCAAACTCCCTGGTAGTATTTTTTCCTCCATATTTTAAAGTTGAGGAAACTGAAGTTCAGAGACTCTTAGTGATTTACCAAAGTTCACAAATCTAGTATATGATGAAGCAAACATTTAAGCACAGGATTACCTATTTATACAAATTGTACTCTTGGAACAGCATCATGCTCCATCCCAGAGAATATCAGAGAATCAACAATCCTTTTAATGCAACATTTGATGCAGATGTATCTGTGGAATTAACTTCCAGATTACCTCAGGTATAAGTCTTGTAGATTCCTTTTGACTAAAACTCACAGTCAGAAGCTTAGAAATACACCCTTTACTAGTTGTAACAGACTTCATTTTAAAGCAATGTGACTGGGGTGCCTGCCCCACTCTTGGTTTCAGCTCACGTCATGATCTCAGGGTTGTGGGATGGAGCCTCACATGTCCTCAGGACCTCACATCCCTCAGGTCACAGGTCAGGAGTCTGCTTTTCTCTCCTTACTCTGTCCCTCCCCTGCTCACACATACACATACTCTCTCTCTAAAATAAATAAATGAATCTTTTAAAAAAATAAAGCAATGCAAACATGATACATTAGAGAGAAGTATAATCAAAAGAAAGAAAAATAACAAATAGTTTATTAGCTCTAAAATGTATTTTTTTAGGATTTTATTTATTTATTCATGAGAGACAGAGAGAGGCAGAGACACAGGCAGAGGGAGAAGCAGGCTCCATGCAGGGAGCCCGATGCGGGACTTGATCCCGGGACTCCCAGATCATGCCCTGAGCTGAAGGCAGGTGCTAAACTGCTGCCACCCAGGCGTCCCTAAAGTAGTTGTTCAACATCTCCCAAGGAGTGGTTGATTCATTTATGAATAGACAATCTGTTTATCTAGACCACACCTACATACCATTGCCTTTAATGGAATGGCTCACCCTGATATATTCTTGTACAGTTATTTTGCTATTGTGACTTCTGACCATATTGCTATGTTGGTGTACTGGTCTAATGTCTGATGAATATATCCTCAGTAATCCAGATTATCCACATAGGGTTCTATGAGCACCCTAAATGAGAGGGCATAAGTATAGTGTATGACAGAGTGGTCAGATAACTGGAATTAGGGTACTTACATTGTAATTTCAGTTCTACTACTGGGTTGTATTACATTAGATAAGTTATGAAATATGTCTGAGCCACGATTTCATGATCAGTAAGATGATGGCAATAACAACATCAACTTTCAAGGATTGTATGAAGGTCAAATAGGGTAATGAATATATTTTATACAGAACACTGTGATCATGGTATGTTAGCTCTGGAAAAAAAGAACAAAGTATGTATTAGTACAGCCTCTCCCTCAAAGCCCTAAATTCCTATAGCAATTATCCTCAGGGATATCCTCTTTTTGGGGCTTATGTCCTCTGTTTTATATCAGCTTTCTTTTCTTCCTGGAGCCTGCCCTAGAAATAGCTCTCACTTACAGTTCTGTATGTAATATAGCTTATTGGCTTCTCAAAGATCACGTGTAAAAGGAAGGCCTGTTTTCACTATAAAGGTGACATCTTGTCCCTCCTGCAGTGAACTTTTGTGCAATAGCAATTAAGGGTCATTGACTTAGTGTCTCCTGACACTTTGGATATATTGTCTTCAAACCCTGATTAAAATATTATAAAGGGATTGGCCCCCAAAAGAGCCAATTTTATGGCTCTCCTGAAGCCGTCAAATTTTTCCTTAGTTCTTAGTGCATACCAGAGAGGCACTGGGGCTCATTATGCAAATTTAAATGACTTATACACAACCCAAATCACCTTAGGTTATACTAATGAGTTCTAGATAAGAAAGAATGAACACAAAATTGCATCAAGGGTATTTAGAAATAACTGCCCAACGGAAAGAATAATGAGGTAAATTGTAAAGGAAAGCTATGGAAAGAGTTTTAAAATAATATGTCATACCTTCAATCATTTTTAAAAGTATGTTCACCTGCTACTGTGTAGTACATCTGAACTGGGTATGTGAGCAGGAAACCTTTCAGAATATCAAGCACCAGTGAACTTGCTAAGGTGTGGTCTTGATTAAAAGATGGGATTTTGTCTTTTCCAGCACCAGTCTTGAGGGCAAGAGAGCCCCATTCTACCCCCCAAAACACTGCAAAGCTGCAGACCAGAGACTTCCATGAGATATTTCAGTGTACCTAAAAGGCATGGAAATTGCTGAAAACTCTGGCTCTTGAAGCAGCATGTAACTCTTCACTAACCCTAGGAGCTCCCTAGCCGCATGGGAATTCAGACCTAAATGAAAGTGTCCAGGACTCAAAAAAGCAGAAGGAACATGTGCTAAATTTATAACCAAAGAACACAGAGATTTTTTTTCAGAACCCTGCCCCTTCAGGAATTCTCAGTTTGGGGCTCTGCATTAATGTCCCTCTCGGAACATATTAGTAAGGGTTCAATGTCTGAGAAAAGAGTTCAATTTAGAGAGTTTAAGCTGAGAGAAATTTATTATCTAATGAAGTTTGAGCAGAAGTGGTATTAAATGACTTAAAAGTAGTTCAGAGGGTGAAGAAACAAATTCTAAGCTGAGTTTCCAGGAATGACTCCTAAACCCATACTGCAGAAGAGGGTCACCAGAGTGCTACTGCTTCTACCTCAATCAGAGAGCTGTGGAATAAAAAATAAATTAAAAAAAAAAAAGTCAGGAAACACTTCTGAATCCAAGACGACACTGTCTTTGCCTCAGCCCATTCTCAATGCATGTCCCAAGTCCTGCCTCTGTCTTCATTTGACTCCTTCCAGGACTCAAAGGGGAAATCTGATTGGCAGAACCTGAAACACATGTGGACACCTTCCCTTTAAGAGTGCTAGAGAGTTTTTAGCTTGTCAGTCTTATGTACTAGAAGCTATCACATTGTATACTGAATGAGCAAGTTCTAGTTTCTGCCGAACTGCCCCTGAAATCCACAGATGGTCCTGATCTTCCAGAATAGGATTCCAACCATGGGAGTAAAACCAACATCTCTTGAAGAAAAGAAATGGCGCAGGAGAAAATAGACCTTCCTGCATATGAGAGGAAGGTATTGCTCCACATATATATATATATATGTATAGAGGAGTACAGGAATCATTCTAATCATTCTTGTTTTGCAATGTTTTCTGCTTGTCGTATTTAGATAGAACTTCTCTCCGAGTTTGTCTTAGTACCCTATTTGTGGTGGCATTTGGGTATTTGTTATGGCTAAGAAAGATGACCTTAACTTCTATCCCTACCGATAATAGTCTCCCAGGTGTGCCAATACTGAGCAGGTGACTAATATCAGGGGTTCTCTCCGAGGTATTTGCAAGAAAGCATATTTGGACAAAGGAAGAGGTGCAGAGGGATGCATTAAGGATAAGCACTATGACCATGTGAATTTTTCCATCCATTTTGATGCAAAATGAAACTAATCAGCTTTATAATAGAAGCAGAACTAGAGCATCAAATAAACTTGCTGATTATAGTCAGAATAGTTAATATTTGAAACAATAGAGGAGCAGAGAAAGTATCTTGTGGGAGGGTTTTATTCGAATGTTAACTCACAAAGTAAAAATTATGTATAGTCATATTAACCTTGAAAATTTCAAATCCCCTATAACATGTAGTATATTTGTATATAGGCCTGGAGTAGAATCTTTATGAACCCTAAGATTAATATCCACTTAGACCAAAAGAAGAAATGAAAAGAAAGGCTGTGTTCAGATGTCTGGGCATTCAAACTACTGTCCTTTGGGACAATGATCAAATTCTAAGATGTGAATGGAGGTTAGATGGAGAATTTTAAAATGTTTGCCTGAAAGGATTACTCAATTTGGTGTTTTTCTCTTAAGAACATTAATTGTAATATATGTTATTGTTTGATATTATAAGAACTAATCAATACAAAAGAGTTAACTCTTCCAAGAGGTACAAAATCGGCTCTCAAATTATCATGAGCATATGGAAAGACACAACTATTTAGAATGGAATTGTAAAAGTTTGGACACTATCCCTGATTCTGTCATTAATAACCTTAAGATAAGACATTCCCTTTACTTTTGCATATCTTATTCTTCCTTTTGAGAAATTTCTTCCTCCTCCCATCACTGAATACATTATTAGAGTGAATTTTCTAACTCTCCTGACTATAAGACCTTCTCCAACCTGGCCATTCCATCAGGCTGCTCCTCATCCTTCATGACTTGGCTCAATACTTACTACTTCAAGTTTTAATGTTTTTAATATTTAATGAAACTTAATTTTTAATAATATGGAAGCCTATATTCTTAGACAACTCATATTATTACTTCTTTCTTAAGTCAAATGAGGGGTTTCTTTCTCCAACTTCAAAAAGTATTTACCCAAGAAGTTTTTATTGACCATGTATTCTTTTCTAGTGAAAATATGACCTTGTCCCTGACTTCAAGAAGCTCTAATAGTAGAAAAAAACAGACATGAAGATGAATAATTATAATATTCATATTTACCAAGCTTTATATGATTAAATAATGAAGCTATGTGCTGTAAGACCAAGGGTTCACCTATATTATATATTACTTCCAGTAGCACACTGAGTGAGGACTAGGACATTATGTAGAAACTTCTACCAGATGGCATTCCAGATATATCACAGGAAATCGCAAATAATAGTGTTTATTATATCCTAGGCACTATTCTAAGAAATGTACATTATTAAATCATTTAATATTGACATAACACAGTGAGGGTGGGTACTGGGACACAAGAAGCTAAGTAACATGCCTAAGGTCCCACAACTTGCAGACAGGAGGCTTGAGTTTACACTCTTAACCACCATGACGTACTACAAGACAGAAGCTCTTTCCCATGGGAGCTTCATAAAAAGGAATTTTCATTTGCTGGAATTCTGTATTACCTAGGCAAGCATGAAGTATAAAAACATCTAGAACTAAATAAATGCATATTCTATACGTTGGAAGTCTGAACAATTATATGAAGATAGAGATTCTCTGGGCATTGCAGATGAGTCCTGCATAGAGAAAGCAACCCTATTAATTCTGTCCTCAAAAAGATGGTGAACTGAAGTAAAATCTCAACTGAGGGGAGAAGAAACTGGACAGAACAGGGCCACAGACAATTGTCATGGTCTCACCTCCCAAGTGATTGAGTCCATTGACTGGTGGAGACAAAGTGGGATGTATTTGCATGTATCGTGCACACATACACACGATATACAGAGATTGAATCCATTGTCTTGGAAAACATGTATTAAATGTTTTTGCAGCACTCATTTATTTACCAAACACCCTTGTAAAAGTCCAGCAGAAAAGAATGATAGTTATGTAGCAGTCAATATTCTGGTACTCACAGAAGACTGATCAAGTAAACTGTATATCTCATTAACTGACGTAAAAACAAAGTCTTACCTCCTTCATTGTGTGTCACACATTAAGACAGCACATATCACCCTATGTGTATGTGACATTATAGAAACAGAGGGGAGGCAGGAGGCATTTGTAACTACACATAAAACAAATGCATTTTCCTCATGATCATCCTTCAGTTATCTCCCCGAGGCACTTCTTCTCCATTTTAACTGTCCTCTTGTCATACAGGTTTATCTTTGGTGGACATGATGTCTGAGGCTTTCACCACCCTATTCATCTTCCTCTTAATGCACTCTCATTGGCAATATGCCACTTCAAAAAACCCACAATTGAATGAAATATGGCACATCTGATGTATTTGTGTGATGCCCAGGAGGCTGATTTATGCATTGACCTGGACTTCCTCACCCCATTCTATTACTGTAGCGTACGCTGACATTTACTATTATTATCTGATGCATTTCCAGAGTAGATTGACCTTTTGTCTTTTTTGTATGAGTAACTATTAATCTGAGTCTCCCCCACACTGTAACTTATTTCACCTTGTTAAGGTTAGCCTATTTTTCTGTTGCAGGATGAGTATAGGAGGTTAGTTGGTATCCCTCTTTACAGTGATTCTATCAGCAAATCAAACTGGTAACCTTTTCAGTTTTCAGTATTCTGTAAATTTGATAGGTAGATATTTCCTATCAGTAAAGTTGCTACTTAAATATCAACATGTGATAATTATTGAAAAATTCTTTGAAACATTTGGGGGAAAATTTCATTACAAGTAAAAGGAATATTTTAGTCTATTTACATTTAATGTAATTATTAAAATGATGAGGTTTAAATCTACCATCTTATTATTTTCTCATTGTCCTCTCTGATTTGTGTTCCTTTTCTCCTCATTTTTTCCCCTTCATTTTGATTTATCAAGTATCTTTTAGTAATTCATTCCAATTCCTTTGCTGGTTTTTTATCTGAAGTACTTTGTAATATTTTAATAGAGCTTCTTTTGAAAATACAGTACATATAACTAGATATAGATTTTAATATTATGCCACTTAGTGATTAATGTAAAAATTTTACAACAGTGTAATTCCATTTATACCCCTTTCTTCCTTTATACTCTTGTTATGAGATTATATATCACAATTAAAAAAAAAAAAAAAGCCCTGCCTTCTAATGCTTGCATATGGTTCTGCAGTAGGTCTATTTTTACAAACTGATTTTTCTCTTTATATCTCCCTTGTAAATTTTTTTAAATTTTTATTTATTTATGATAGTCATACAGAGAGAGAGAGAGAGAGAGAGAGGCAGAGACATAACAGAGGGAGAAGCAGGCTCCATGCACCGGGAGCCCGACGCTGGATTCGATCCTGGGTCTCCAGGATCGCGCCCTGGGCCAAAGGCAGGCGCTAAACCGCTGTGCCACCCAGGGATCCCATATCTCCTTTTTTTTTTAAATAAGAATTATATCCTGTTGAGACTCTGGATTCTGTTATCTTTCTCTGAGGAATCTGAAAAGTTATATTCTAGTAGGCAGTTAAATTGCTACAGGTCAACTTGGACTGGTAGGAGCTTGATTTTTTTTAAACTTTGTTAAGGTAAGTCTGATTTGCTTTTGTTTTAATCCTACTATAAAGGCCTTAGTCCTTGGGTAGTACTCTTAGCCTTTTTGGGATATCAAAATATTTGCCAAGCCCCTCTAACTTGTTGAGGCCTGAATTCCTAATTCAATCTTTTATGTGGTATCCAGTTGCTAAAATCCCCATCAGCTCTTTCAGTTTAACTGCTGTTATCCTCCAAGCTCCCCTGGTGCCTTGCTTTGCACATACACTATTAGTGTTTGAAGTATTTAAAGAGAGCTTTTATGCCAGCTTGGGGGCTTCTCCCTCTATGGCTCCATTCTTTTTGGAATTCCCTAACCTCTTTTTGGAATTTTCAGCTATTCTACATCTCCAAACTTCATCTTCTTGCACACTAGGCTAATCAAACTCTGTCTTAATCTTATTCATCTCTGGCTGGGGGGTGGAGTGGGTAAGAGTTCCCTTCAAAGGAAAACCTGCTGCACCTAGGTCTTACCCATTGTGGCTTCTTTCTGTCAAAAATTGAGGCCCCTCCCATTTCTACCTGATTTTGATCACTTTCTAGTCCTTCAAACACTTCTTTAAATATAATTGTTATGAGCAGGAAAACCAGTCCACCGCAACTCAGCAATTACTAAAAACTGGAACCTAAAGATATTTTAAAACGTGAATTCACTTTTTATCTAAAAGTGAATTATATGTGTAAGATAACAGAAGTACAGTAATACAGGGTGAAGATCTGACTCTGAATTGCCATTCTAACCTAGATCACATCTCTGGCTGCGGGCAAGTTGCTTACTCTGTAATTTCATTTTCTTCCTCTTTAAAAAAATGGTCCTTTTCCTTGGAATGCCATGATTCTCAAAAGACATTAGTTCCTTATCCGATCCCTCAACTGAATGAGACTGAATTTGACATTTTGAAGCAATATAAACATTATTGGGGAGAGGAGAGCTCTGAGAGTTACTGTAACTCCCCAGGTTGCCTAAAGCAAGTAAGAGAGGTGTATAGACTGTAAGAATCTGACTTATTAAGTTCTACAGATAACAATCCCTTACTTGTGCCTCATCCCTTGCTCTTAACTTTGCTTTCCTTTGCTGGAAAGAGAGATCCAGGGAAAAGTTGCCTTCCCCAGTAATTTTTAATGGCAAGGAAAGGTGATACTATTGTCCTCTCTACTATTGTTTTTTATTAGATCCTCTTTGAGAAATAAGGTAGAGAAATAGAAACTGGTGGGGTTTGTTTTTTAGAAAAGCATAAACTACAAAGAAAATTATGGCAGAGAGAGGTTTAATAAAAAGGGGGAGTTATTTTTCTCCTTGGATATATCATGGAGAAGGATTGTCTTGAAGAAGTCAGTAAGTATGTGATTCCTCTTTTTCTCAAAAAGTTATTTTCCAACCTTGTATTGTGGTACTTTTTAATACTTTTAACTTGTTCCCTTGACTTATCTATGTAATAAACTATTATAAAATAGTTTTAATAGCACTATATATATGTGTGTGTGTGTATATATATATATATGATTTATTTTATATATATCATATTTACTAGGAGAAAATTCTAGTTTTCTAGAAAATTCTAGTTCTGAAAATTCTTCTTGTTTTTTTGTTGTTGTTATTGTTATTGTTTTTATTGAAGTTTGATTTGCCAACAATTTATCATATTTACTAGGAGAAAATTCTAGTTTTCTAGAAAATTCTAGTTCTGAAAATTCTTCTTGTTTTTTTGTTGTTGTTATTGTTATTGTTTTTATTGAAGTTTGATTTGCCAACATGTAGTATAACACCCAGTGCTCATCCCATCAAGTGCCCTTCTTAATACTCATCACCCAGTTACCCCATCTCCCTGCCCGCCTTCCCTTCTACAACCCTTTGTTCGTTTCCCAGAGTTAGGAGTCTCTCATGTTTTGTCACCCTCTCTAATTTTTCCCACTCATTTTTCCTCCTTTCTCTTATAATCCTTTTCACTATTTCTTATATTCCCTGTATGAGTGAAACCATATGATAATTGTCCTTCTCCAACTGACTTATTTCACTCAGCCTAATATCCTCCAGTTCCATCCACATTGAAGCAAATGGTGGGTATTCATCCTTTCTGATGGCTGAGTAATATTCCATTGTATACATAGACCACATCTTCTTTATCCACTCATCTTTCGATGGACACCATGGCTCCTTCCACAGTTTGGCTATTGTGGACATTGCTGCTATAAACATTGGGGTGCAGGAGTCCCAGTGTTTCACTGCATCTGTATCTTTGAGGTAAATCCCCAGTAGTGCAATTGCTGGGTCATAGGGTAGCTCCATTTTTAACTCTTTGAGGAACCTCCACACTGTTTTCCAGAGTGGCTGTACCAGTTTGCATTCCCACCAATAATGGAAGAGGGTCCCCCTTTCTCCACATCCTCTCCAACATTTGTTGTTTCCTGTCTTATTAATTGCTACTAGGAGAAAATTCTACTTTGTGAAATGTTGGACATTGAAGCTTATAAACTAAAATTTGGATATTTTTATAAAATTCACATTCCTAAAATTTTGGGATCTCCTTATCCATGATTTTATTTACTATGTTTATTAAGAATAAACAAATTGAAAAAGAAAGTTGGAACAGAGCACATACATTCTTGCACTTAAATTTCAGATTTAGATTGTAAAGGGCAGTCCTGGAGTGAGGACACAGGATACTAGTATGCTATAGAAGGATATCCCCTTCACTAGAAAAAGAAACTAGCAATGGCACCTCTTAGAAGTCTTTCCAGATAACCTGCTATACTAAATAAGTTCCCAATACTGAGTACAAAAAGGAGGAGCTTCAGGTGGGATAAATACACATATGGGAAAAGATCGGGAAGAAAGAATGAAGAGAGAAAGAGGGGCAAGGAATGGAGAATAGAGAACACTGGGATTATAAAATTTCTATAATACCTGGAAGGTGAAGTGTCACTATATCATGAGACAGAGTTGTATTAAAGAAAAACAATAGTCTTTATTATCAGATAGCTGGGTGTGAATCTTGACTCTACCTAATTCTTTATCTAGTTGTGGAGATTACTTTTCTGAGTTTTAGTCTCCTCATATGTAAAAATGGTAATGATATTTAACAACCCACATACATTTCAATGTTATCATGAAGACTAAATTAGCGAGCTGATGTAAAAATGTGTACCCTGATATCATATGTGAGAATCTCAACAGGTACAATGCAGATGTGACTCAAATGAGTGAGCCAAACTTCCAAATTCACTCTTGTTTGGATGTACGCTTTTGGCAATTTTTCAAAATTATTTTTAAAGAAAAGCAGAATCAGAAAGATATTGACTTCCCTGTTTATACAGAAGGATTACTTTTTATTTCACATATGTATGTAATTGATCTGTACAATACAGATATATCACTAAAGTTATTTTGGCATTTTATGTATTTCAATAAACGAGTTAAATTTTCCATTTATTCCAACGTGTTCTTTAGAAAACCCACTGCTACAAAAGATATTTCTTTTTAAATTATGTGTTCCAACAAGGGTCAGAGCTAAAGAGATAGCTACAGTTACTAATGTTCACATCCTAAGTAATGTTCCAGGTGGTAAAACAATACATAAGCTAATTCATTCACACATCCATTTGATCCAAGCACAGCAAGGTTTAGCAACAATATTCACTAGAGATGACCTCAGGTAGATTGGGGCTACATGGCTCATCTCTGATTTAGCTACATTTCACTGAACTTTTTTTTTTTTTTTTTTTTTTTGAGAGAGAGAGAGAGAGAGAGCCAGAGAGTTAGCATGAGTATGGGAGAGGGAAAGGAAGAGAAAGAATCTTAAGCAGGCTTCATGCTCAGTTTGATTTCAGGACCCTCAGATGATGACCTGAGCTGAAATCAAGACTTGGATGTTTAACTGACTGAACCACTCTGAGAACATTTATTAACCTAAACAGTCTTATCTGCATAAACTGTTATACCTGTGTCAACAATATGCTAAGACTGGTACTTTTTTCCCTTCTTCATAAGAGAGACAGAAGAGGTTTAGGAAGTTTTCAAGGCCAGCAAGAGACATAGCTGGATTCAGAATCCCATCTTTTATGCATGAAAGCTCCACGGTTATATATAGCCTCCCCATGTGGACAGTCATGGAAATCTCATTGGCTTCTAAATATTGGGTAAGAAGATCAGAGTAACCCACACAGTGTTTGTTCCCAGTGTTCCACCCTGGCCCTTTCAAAGTTTAAGCAGAACACCAAGGGAGTGTGTGTATAGATGTGTGGTCATCCGTGCAAATCAGGAGTGCTTCCAGATATGGTGCTTCGGCCTCATTGTTTGTGAGATAATTGTGTGTATATACTGATATCAAGTATTTTTGTTTCTGTAGCAAACTGTTCAATAGAATCCGTATACTTCCCCTGTAGGTTAGCCAGAGAAAGGCTTTGTCCATATTACTCAAAAAATGATTTCAAAGATTATTTTTCTACAGGTAGTTAATGGTCAGAATAGACACCAGATATGTTTTACAGGACCATTTCAGTCTGAGTGCTGGGGAAATATTACCTTTGTGGATGAGTATATGTTTGATTACATCATACTCTTAACTTCTCAGCAGGTTTTTATTATTCATACTTTGTAACCTCCCGCCCCATATTACTTGAAGATTTCTTGCTATCCAATGTAATTCTGAAACCAAAATAATTTTGGACACCTCTCTAAGGTTAATTGTCAACAACTAGATTTTCAGTAAAGGAGGTTGGGATGGACAAAACTGAAGAAATCACCAAGGACCTCACTAGACAACCATGAAGGAGTAAGTTAAGGATTTCCAGTTAATGGTTGACTTGATGTACTGTTCCAGTTTCATTCACTCATGGCCCAATATATATTTGTTGAGGATAAAAGAGTGACTAAAACTACACAATTTTGCCTTTTCGAATGAATAGAGCCAAGCAAGTAGGCAATTACAATGCAGTAGGATACAGCCATTAATAATACAGCATGCTTTGATGGTCCATAAGAGGGGCCCCTGAGGCAAAAAGGATGGTGGGAGTGGCTCTTGAAGGAGTTGGTGATGCAAATGAGATGAAAAGACAAGTAGATCTAATGAGAATGAATCTATGTAAAGAAATACTTTGAGAAGAGAGTTCAGCTTTGTACATGCTGTCTTGACGGTGTCTCGAATACATACTAATAATAGCTAATGTTTCCACTGAGTGCTGAAACTGTGTCAGACAAGTTTTAAATGTTATCTTCAGTGCTCCCCACAGCCTGATGTGGTTTATCCCCGTTTTTACATCAAGATTGAAATAAATATTTGTGAGCCGTTACTGCATTGATAATCATGGAAGCCATGGGAGGGTTTGAGGTTGCCCAATAGAGATAGAAATTGGAAGAAAAAAAATGTTTTGATGAAATATCCCGAGGAATATTCCAAAGTAGGCAGAGAATGAACAACTGAAAAGATGGAAGGAAAGCAAAGAGAGTGCTGTATAATGGAAACAAGGGAAAAATTCACATAAAGGAGACGTGAGTGGTCCACCATGCCAGAAGTCAGAAACCAAAACGACGAACTGTGGTGACAGGGAGTGGGTGCCCTCTTGCAGGGAGCTAAAGAAGGGAACAGGAAGTAAGGACCTAGAGGCAGTGAGGAAAATAAAATTCATTCAAATACCAGGCTGAAAGGAAAGGAGAGAGAGAGTATGAGAGAGCGCAGTACAAGAGTGGAACACAGATTTGGGGGGCTTTGTCGATTTGTAGGCATGATTTCTATAAAGAGGTGCCAAACGGAGCTGAAGAGGTGGGACATAAATCCAAGCAGAACATTAGCTCAGGCTGCGAGGAAGAACATTTCTGTAAAATATCAGGAAGGAAGGGGAGAGAGAAGGTTGTCTCTGGATATGGGCAGGTGTATATATTGTTCCTTCTCTGTCATAACTCCTTTTCTTCACGTAGATTGTAGGATGGAATTCAGCCAGGCTATAAATTAGTGAACCAAAGTGCTCTGATCCTACTGAGGTTCATGAAGACAGTGAGTTGTGTCTATTTGCTTTTTGTTTTGTCAGTCATATACTGGTTGGTATTTGCTTTCAATTGTAAAGAGCATTTTTAAAAATCAAGAGTGAGCATAAAATTAACATATAGTCCACCACCTTACTTATTCTTTTTTTTTTTTCTTTTCTTTTTTTCTGATTTGGTCACTATTCTTACACTTTGGGAAATGCTGTCAGGATTTCCCACCCATGTTAAACTTTTGAATTTCAGAGGGTAGTGAAAAAGTTTGGTGACTTAGATACAGCTTTGAGACAAACACGTCTACACCATCTTGGCTCTTGTATTGGAATCCTTTTTGTTCAGCATCGCTGCAAAAGTTATTTTCGGAACATCATATGGATTTTTCATTGAAACATCTGTGTTAACTTTTATTATCCCTGGTCTGCTTTGTAATTTTGGAAACAGATATAAAGAACGAGCAACCCAAAGCACAGTAATATAGTGGGAAGCATCCTTCATAAGTCAATTGAGGAATTTAATAATCTCTTTAGAAATAAGCTCTGCAGCTATGAGAAAAATGTGTGGGTTAAAGGCCTTCCAATTAAGAAAGGTTTCTCTGTGGATTTATAGGCTGGTGGTTCACTCTTCCTGTTCGTGTTTCCATAGCAACTGTCAGGTAGATTTTCTGCTACTTGCTAGGAAGTTGGAAATGTTGAGTCTGGTTGAGCCTTTTCAATTCAGTGAAGCTTAAATGAAATTCTTTGCAAGGAACTGGCATTTAGCCTGGGTCATTTATTCATATCTAGAAGAAAAAATCAATTATAGTAATCAAATGTGCAAATTTTTTTTATTGGGATTATTTTTGGTACATATTTTGTGCTGTAATCTATTTTTAATGCCAGGGTACTAAAGGTTTGAAGGGCTGCAGCTGGCCTCTTTGCTATCTGATGGCTTGTGGCTTTAATTACAGCCCAAGACATAGGAAAGCATGCCTTTTGCTGGTCTACTTTTGCAAGCTATAATCACCCCTGGTGATATTCAGAAGCAAACTAGGATCCAGGAGGCTCATTAGGTTGAGACACCTATACCGCACAAAATACAATGCACAACCTTTTATTCTTTTATTTTTGCTGTCCTGTTGGTTACTTGAGTTACATCCTGGGAAATAAATAATTTATATGCCATTATTTAAAGTTCTTGGGAGTACAGTATCTTCATTTTCCCTTCAGATTAAACCCACTTGTGCGTCACTCACTGTGGTTCATGTCAACCCACATTGACTGATGTGTGACAGCGCCATGTAGGATGGTGTCTTTTAATCCTTAAAAACAAATCAGGTCTGTAGGTGGGCAAAGTACGCACATGTACCATTGCCCCGTATATATTATACATATGTGCCATGAGAAGGACAGACCTCTACGGGCCATTACTTAGTGTTTTCTTTTGTTAGCATCTTTGCTTACTGGCACTGAAATAGCAGCTCCTACAGAAAAAAGGCACAATCCTTATTTCACACTGTGGTTCTATTTATATACCAGCTCCCCTGTGGACATTTTTTTATAAGATATATTATTTACAGCAATGGCTTTGAATGCATATTTCAGTTCATTTCTTTCCATCTCTCTTCTCTTGTATGTATACCACGCCTTTATCTATTACAGTGCTGCTTCATATTATATAGTATGATTGATTACTGGTAAAAATACAAATAAAACTGAGAGAGAATGAGAGAAAGAGAGAGAGAGAGATTACTTTAAAAAAAAAGTCAGAGCTGAAATGTCTTTTACTTACTTGCCTTGCCTTGTCTTATTTTCTTCCTCTTTGGTCTGGAAACTGTGCTTTCTTCTAGTAAGCTAAATAAAAACTTTCTGAGAAAAGCAATTGAAGCTGAAGGAAGCTCACTCTTCAGTCGCTATACTAGGAAGTGGAAATGAAGTCTCTCAGCTCTGCTCTCAGCTTTATTTACTCTAAAAGGTGGGCAATTTTCTCTTAAAATAAATCGTACTTGGAGTTGCATGGCTCCATCAGAAGCTTCTCCTCTACCCAGGAGCAGAGAGACAGAGAAAAGTGAGATTCTAAACATTGGTCTGGGTGTGGTATACTGTGGAGGCAATGGACTGACTTAGTTATAAAAAATTATTAAAATAGATGCATGCAGGGATAAATTGTTGGGCACAGAGATCATTCTGACTCAGGCTTTGACACTTGCAAGCAGACCGTTCTGGGTCAGCTAATGAAGTGAAAGCATCTTGCTTTGGGAAAGCAACAAGGATTAGATATTGGCTGTCACTGCTCTGGAAGGGTGAGGCTGTCTCTGCTGCTGGCATTTCCATGTTGGACAGGGCTTTCTCGCACCTTCTATTCCTCTCATGCAGATGCCTCTTCTGCCATTAGTCCCTCTGATCCAGCAGGAGGCCCGGCTGGGCACCCACTCATGGGACCGAGGACAAGCAGTGGAGGGGGTCATTCACCCCCTCACGTGGCTCCTTGGCTAAGCATGGTTTTAGTTCAGTAGATGGGCTCTTTCAGGCTCTCCTGTTGTCCCTGACTTCAAAGTCACCAACTCCTCGAGGCCATGGCTCCTGCTGAATGTATCTCTAGCCTCCAGGCCAGCCTAAACTCTCTTCTAGACTTACTTTCTGGAAAAAAAACAACATGCTTTTCTGACGGGGCCTCAGATCTACTACTTTGGCTTCACAGTGAGACAACTTCTAAGGTCTCCTTCTGGAGCTGTCTGCTTAGCTTGTCTTTTCTCTGTCTGATGGCAAGTGTCTTACTTAGCACTTGACAACTTCTTCCCAGCTTTCTCACTTCTCCACCTCCCCACATTCACCCCATTATCCCATCCTGACCTTTCTCACTTCCTTTACTTGCCAGTACCCTGAAGCCTTCTGCTCCAGGCTAGTTTGTTCTTCATTTTCTCTCCTAATACCAGTCAGGTATCCCTTCCCTGCAGCTGAGGTCACCACCCCTGGCTCCACCCATACACACTGAGGCTTTCTTTGCTGAAATAGCAGTTCAGATGTTAATAAGAATCTCTCTTTAGCACCAAGAAGCTTCCCTCTGATGTATCTTCATCAGCGCTCTAACAATAATTAGCTATGAGATGTTAAGCAGGTTTCTTAACTCCTCCAAGCCTGGGTTTCTGCATCTCGGAAATGGGTACAATTGTACATAAATTAAAAGAGTGCCATACACTGAGGGGAGCACTTGATGGGATGAGCACTGGGTGTTATTCTATATATTGGCAAATTGAACACCAATAAAAAATAAAAAAAGAAGAGTGCCATGAAGATTAAATTAGGTAATGCATGTACCATCGCTAGTACAGTGTGTGGCACTTATAACGTGCTTCATAAATACTAGGTTTTATTACTGTTTTTATGGGATTTTTTGCTGCTGTTGTTACAGAGAGCTCTAGCTTTACAATCTTGAATTTCTCCTCTGCCTTTATTTACCACCTATGTGTCCTTGGGTAGGTTTTAAAACTTCACCAAGTTGGTTTCCCTTCTAGTAAAGTAAGGAAAATCATAACTGCCTCCTGGGACTGTTAGGGGCAATAACTAAGTGGAAGGATTTGTGGCGTTTAGCATAATGCCCATTGGACAATAATAATTTTCCCTACTCCTTAAACTTGTTGGTTTCCTAAACTTTTATGAATTTTTCATCTTATCTTGTAACTTCCCATTGTGTGCCTGAGACATCTACTCATAATCTTCCTCCATTATACTATCTCCTTTCTTAAAAGCAATCGCCCTTTCTCCTCTGATCCATAGGGAAATCTGTGCCCTCCAGTTCCTTTCCCCTTACAAAGCTGGATGAATATTTTTAAGAGGTTGCTTCCAAAGGCAAAGGAGTATCTCTGCTTCCTAGGGTAGGGTGGCAAGTTGTGAAGAGATCATGTTTTGCCATGGTTCAGGCAGTGAAGAGATGGAGGGGTGTCTTCCAAGCACCCCTACCCCCAAGGAGCCTACTTCTGACTTCCAAGCATGAACTTGTCCCACTGGTAGGCCTGGGAAGCACTTGGAGATATTCTATATCCAATTTTTGGCATCCTTATCCCACTTTCACATTTGCATTTTTTTTTTCCTCATCAATCCTGGATATGGTCCTAATTTCCTTGTTATGCTTGTGGTCTCTGGAAGTGCAAAATTTGAAATTGTTCTTGTCAAATACACCCCTTCCAGATTGGCTAACTTGAAGATCAGAGCTTTCCGCACAAGAAAAGACTTTCTGGCTCAATGTGTCAGTTCCCTTTCATGTAGCTGGATCTTTCAATTTGTAGCATAACCCCTGCAGCACTATAGAGAAAAGATGATATGTCTGAAATGCTGAACTGCAGTCACCCCTGCCTACCATTATGTTTCCACAGGCATTCTATAAAAAGCTGCAAAACCAAGGGGTCTGAGATCTGACACCTGAAAATGGCTGCAATCACTCAAAGGCACCCCTTTTCCTATCTCTTGCTGATTGACCCCATCCCATTGTGCCTTTCAATACACAGCCCACAACTCTATATTTAGGGCGATGACCAGCTGTACATACGGACTCCAAACACTTCTCACTCCTCCTTTGGATAGCTTCCCCTGTGAGTTTGGTGTTAGACTCAAGAGAACTGCATTCCTGTCTCAGCTCAGCCGCTTATGGTGTGATATTATACACTTTCCCAGAGCTTTCTGAGGTTTCATGCCCTATAAAATAATAAACAGTAGTGACAGTGAATATTGTTGAGCACTTGCTGCCTACCAGATATTATTTTGAGTGTTTTCCATATGAGTACGTGTGTGGCACCAATTCCTTTAAACCTCATCACAGCCTTATGAATGAGGTCCTTTTGCAAGAGAGGAAATTGAAACCCAAACTCTACCAGGTGGTAAGTGGTAGAGCTGGAATTTGAACTCACATAGGCTTGCTCTAGAGCCCACCTGCTTCACCGTTAAGTTACTTGTTTGTCACACATGCAGCTACAATCCAGTTTCATTATCCATAGTAGCTGTGTTCTATAAAGTCACTGTGAGCATTGAGTTAGCAGAACACTGTTCAGCAGGGAAATACAACCCTGGGGGGAAATCCAGGGCTGGGGTCCTACAAGCCCCTGACTGCATTTTCATCCACCCATCAATACATAACCTTGTATTATATGGGTTTCTATTTAAAGGCACCTCACTTAATACATAGTGTTGATTCATTAACACTGAACTCACAGCCAACGGCATTATAACTCATGCCTGAATGAAGCTTATTGAACACACCTATTTTCTCTGTGAGGCACATCCCAGTCTCCTGCTCAGGAAAACTATTCAGTGTTTCAGTATTTCTTGGGGGCCATTTTAAACAGCAAAATCAAGAAAACTGCAGAAAGACATGGCATTAGATAGACCCCAAAAAAGGACTCTTGTTTAAATCACAAGAGCTGAAACAGGAAGAGAGAATATCACCTTGTCTGACCTCAGCTGGGAATGTGCACATCCGGAGACTCAGAGTTTTTGCTGCTCTGCGCATGTCCTGAAAGGACTGGGAAAGCACTGCCGGTTATTGACTTAGGGGTTCAAAGACATCTTAGTGGGTAGGTGAATTTGCAAATACGGAATCTGGAGTAATGAGGATCAACAGTATACAATAACTGGAAAAAATCTCAGAACATCTTCAAACAAGAGTAGGACCAGTAGATATGGGTGAGAGGAGTAGAGTCCAGGCGGGGGCACTCCCATGCAAAGGCATGGGGTATTGCACTGCCAACACAGGCTAGGGCTTTATGTGTCTCCCCAAATGAAAGAAAGAAAATGAAATATTCTGGGCAACTGTCCACATGTTAAATGAGCCTTTATACCCAAGAAATAAGTGTTTATCTTGAATTCTCATTTTGGATCTCAGGAAGATGTTTTAATTCATAGATATACAAACTCTGCACCCACAACTTATATTTATTTATCTTTCTCTGCAATAAAATGTAATGGCATATGAGTGGTGGATATTAAGGTGTGTTTTCTTTAGGGAGAGGGTAGAAAATAGTGGAGATTAGTTCTTTCCTGCCCTCATTTCTGGCTCCCGCTGTGCATAGCTCTGGAGTGTTCTGTAACCAGCACATCTGGCCATGTCTCCTTAAACATTAAAGGTACACTGATTTATAAACTGAGGTTGGGGAGGAAAGCTGGGTTTCTAGCATGGTTCTTTTTAACCTTGCCACTCCAAGATGGTGTGTGGATCAGCAGCATTGGCAAGACCTGTGAGCTTCTTAAAACAACAGCAACAAAAACAGAAGCTCAGGCCTCACCCCAGACATAGTACATTTTTACAAGCTATGTATGTGCTTCACATACACATTCAAGGATGAGAAGCAGCTTTCAAGACCTAACCCAGATCCCAGTTTGCAGCTCTTCATAATATTAAGCACTCGATAATTCTTTACTGCTCTCTTCGGTCTTAACTCTGGACTCCACTTTGGCATAGTTCCAAGCTTACCAAGATCCCCCAAAATTCCAGAACTCTCTGTGGCTTTTGTACCAGGTTACCAGTGAGCACTATGCCCTTGGCCAACTTGCCCAAGCTCCATTTTTTGTTTTTTCGTAACCATTCATTCTTGTTTTAAGCAACTGATTGTGGTTTATTATCCATGACCGATACCTAAGCTGAAGTGTTTAAGTTTCAAAACAGCTCACTCTGCCCTTTTGATCGACTATATGGTGTTTTCTTTGTCTTATATCTTAGATGTCAAACCATGACTTCTTAAGCTAACTCTGAGCAGAATATATATGTAGGAGAGTTTTTAATAATTCATGTTGGTTTTTTTTGTTTGTTGTTTGTTTTTTATTTTTTACCAAAGCTTCTATCTCCAATTTTTGACTCAAGAGACCCTTGATGCTCAAAGGTATATAATCATTAAGAATCGGAAGATTCAGTGCAAATCTTAGCTTTTCCACTTAATCAGTCTTTTCTCCAGTTTGCCATTTGGTAGGATAACAGGAGGGCAATAGCCACTGCTGTATTTCATAACCTCTGTGTAAGAATCAAATTAGAAAGTGACAAGGTACTTTGAGAAGCATAAAATACTATGCAAATAGTAAATTGTATTCATTACTGTTACTAGCAAGGATAACTCGCAGCACTGATGCTCTTAAAAGTCAGCAATTTACTAATACACAGGAGGATATAGGCATATATATTCATTTTTCAGTCAGAAAAATGTTTTGGTATAATGAATATTACACTTTTATGATCACTAGTTGGAGTTACGGAATCAGATCACATCTTGTAGCCATTTGGATATTTGCTTTGACAGTGACTGGTAGACAATTGGGACAGACAGGAAGACACCCCACTTCTCTTTCTATACTCTGAGGTTCTTAAAATGCAATGAAAGCATTTGGACCATTTTTAATGGAAATGTCATCCTTGATATTTATAAGACCATCATAGAGTTCCACCAACTCCCTTAAACACCTCTTTTCAAGTTGCTTTTGCAAAGCACAATTGACCGTGACATTAAATAGCCAGTCATGTAGTCCTGTCCAGCACAGACAGAGACGTATTTTTTTTTAAGCAAGTATGTGGAGGGCTGTGATAGATAACCTTAACTCCTCCTCAGATTCAGAATCTGGTTGCCCCTCTGTTTTCAAAGGTTAAGTAAGATGTGTGTCATTGTCTGGATAAATACTGAACATTTCAACTCACAGATACCCATGTAAGCAATTAACCCACATCGGTTAATGAACAGAGGGACCCCCAGTGCCTAAGTCATCTCCTAGTGATAAGTAAGGTATTTGGTGGGGTGTACCCATCTGAGCCATTAGAATTCAATTTAGTGCCTTCTTGCTTCTGGAGTAAATGTAACCAGCAAATCCGGTCATGTCTGGCCAAACACTAAATGGTGCCCAATGGAATGAGGTAGAAGTGGAATAATGTACTTCCCTGAGCCAAGAATAGGCTGACAAACAGCCAAGTTTATCACTGGAGGTAATAGAACCCAGAAGTTGTTTTTTGTCTGTTGGTTTGTTTGGTTTTTGTTTTTGTTTTTTTTTTTTTTTTTTTTTGGCCATTTTCCTTAATTCTGAAGATACTATTTTGTAGTTAATGCCATGCAGTTCTGGGGCTTGGCATGCCCACTCAGCATGAGACTCTTGCATCCAGGACTGTGTGTGCATACAAAAACAAACTTGAAACCTGAAACTTCTCTTGTCTGTTCTGCAAGGAACAGGTGGGTAACTACTCCTAATGATATTCTTTTTATTTCTCTCCCTTTTTCAGATTTTATACTGATTTTCATACCAGGCTTCTGTTTGTTTTATTTTTGTTTTAGGTTTGGTTTGAAATGAGATGTCTAGTAAGAACTTTGGGAAAATATTTAAAAAGAGTTTTAATTTCGTTTAAAAAGAGTTGGCAGACATTTATATCAGAAGTGATAATATCATGTTAATAACCTTAAATTGCACTTCCTGGTATTTAAGCCTGAAAAGCTCAGCCTTCTCTCCTCAGAGAAGTATCTACAGACACTGAGGATTCAGAGATGAAAAAGATCTGTTCCTGACCATGAGATGTTTACAATAGAGTGAAGACAAAAGGGTGGATTCAGTAGGGTCATGGGCACCTTCATAACAGTTACAGAAGCAGAGAGAAAGGGAGCCAGCCTGGGGGTTCCAGGGAGGCTTCCTGGTAGAGTTGTTGCCTGTATTAAAAGAGGAGCAGGAATACAGCGGATGAAGGGGATCGGAAAGGAAATTCTAGGAAAGAGAAATTGCCCAAGACAAAGTACGGAAGTGTGAAGAACCTTCATGCACTTCATGCACCAAGAATGCCAAGCAGCTTGGAATTAATTACTAGGAGGACAGTAGTCCTTTGGAGAACAGAGGTGAGAGTGGAGGGAAGACAGTATCCAGGTAATAGCATGTATAGGAGTTTTGGCTTTATCTGTAGTTGGCAGGGGACTGTTTGCGGGGTTTGAGAGGTGAAATGAGAGGATGGGAATTTGTTAAAACAGCGCTGCTCTGCCTTCACTCTGAGCAATTGGGAATTTATTGGATGGTTTTGGAGGAGTGAAAAGGGAATCCTGAGGGAGAGGTTATAAAACGGTCATGATGTTTCTGGTTCAAGTCCCCAGGTGGGTAGTGCTGCCATATGGGAATAAGGGGGCCAGGAAGAAAAATAGGGGTAGTTAGAGATCCTAACTTCAGCTGCAGCACCTGTGAAATGTCCAAAAGGAGTTGAGCATTCAGGCAAGTTCTATGTCTAAAGCTCAAAGACAAAGTGTAAACTACCATTTTAAGACCCTTTTTAACACAATTTGTTTGGTGAGTCTCCTAATTTATATCTGCAAATTTTAATTCAGTATGTTAACCAACTTAGACCCTCCATCCTAACCACTACAATAATGGGGTGGTTATCATTTCAATAGCTGGAATTCCTGTGTCTTCTCTATGGCTTCTTTCTTGTTTCCTCCAGTGGTTAATATTTTTTGCAATGAGATTATTTTTGGTCATTGACCTTCTTACTTATTTAAAAATGTAAAACATGCTCAATTGTGGTTGTACATTATATATATAAAAAGGAAAGCATTTGCCATTCAAAGGTGATATTCATATTCCTAAGGTTTAGATATTGTTCACTTAAAATATATCTGACTCCTTCTCAGTTCTAAATGGCAAAAACAAAATATTATTCATCCTACACTGGAAGGTTTCATATTATTTGGAAGTATATGTCACTTGATGGTTTTTTGTGAATAGTTCAATGACTTTTTATTAAGAAAAACTCTTCCATTCCCATTTTAACATATTCTTTCAAATATCATAGATGATTGCAGAAATATTCTTCTAGACATCTATGGAAAAGTTTATTGTAAAATATTTTAGCTTCTGTGTATTTTTCATATAATAAAAAAAGAATAAGTGAATCTATATCTGTTGTTGCTATGGTAACTAACACATTTTATATATTGAGAAAGAACATGAACATTTCTAAGTGTATTTCCATCTTTCTGATATATGTATCTGTATATACAAGACCATATACTTGGGGTGACTTTAAGTCAGGAAACTCTAGAATACCCCATCTTGTAGCTATTCTGAACCCTTGTTACCACATAATGATGTGCTCTCAGACCTGGGGTTAGTTTGGTGGACACTAATTGTACACATTGTGCAAGACGCAGGCATTGATCACTGTTAATTCAAAAGAAGATTATAAAACAGAGGTGCCTGGGTGGTTCAGTCAGTTAAGCATCTGACTTCTGCACAGGTCCTGGGATCTAGCCCACAATGGGCTCTCCACTCCACAAGAAGTCTGTTTGTCCCTCTACTCTGCCCCTCTTCTCATGCCCACTCAGTCACTCTCTCTCTCAAATAAATGAATAAAACTTCAAAAAGATTATAAAACATTCCTAACAAGATATTTATGCTTCAGCTGTTTGTTAAATCCTATGAATGTCTCAGGTTGTTTTTTGAATAGAGTTCAAATCATCAAACTCTTGGTAAACCACCTATCTGCCTGAATCCTAGGTTGGCTCTGAATCAAGCACACTGCACATGCATTCATTAATTAGCAGATAGTTATGAAAAACTTCTTAGTTAAGAATTTGTGCTAGATTAATAATCTAGCAGAGGTAACAATTACATACCAGATAATTATATGAAGTATGCAGAATTTGCATAACTTCATTTCTTTCCATAGATCAAGCTATATCTGCAGTGGGATAATTTGACTGGAAACCATCCATTCATTCTAGACTCATATATAAAGTATGAAAAAATATGGAAAGTTATACTTACATATTTTTAATATTTAAATGAGTATGACAGGAATATACAGAAACATCAATGGAAAAAATCAAAAGTACAAAATGTTCTCCGAATGATGTTTTTATTATAAGAACCATCATTTCTAATCAACAAAAATGGAATGTTATTTAATAAACACCATTAACAAACTAGCTAAACTAACCAACCAGCAGAAACTGAAAAGAAAAGAAAAATGACAAATGAAATTTTTGAGTCCATGAAAATTTTAAAAACTTCTCTAACATAAAAAAAAAAATCACAACATTGAAAAGGACTCCATAAACTGTGAAAATAATTGAGAAATGTGTGTTAGACAAAGTATTAAAGCCCTTAATATTTTTTAATGCATACTATTTTCTCACCTATTAATTTAGCAATTAAAAAAGAATTACTAATGCCCAGCATTAGTTTGCCCATGAAAAAGCTGAGTATTCAACACATTACCCCAAGAGGTAAAAATTGGTAACTTTTGTGGAGTAATTTTTGAATATGAATGGACAGTCTTTAAAATACAAAATACTTTTGATATAGCAGTTCCAGGAACATATCCTAATTAAATAGTTAAATAATCATGGATGTGTACAAAGATACAGTCACTACAGTTTTCAACACAGCAGTATTAATGAATGTGAAAGAAATATCATTACCTAGAAAGTCCCAAATTGGGGACTGATTAAATATAGTATGCATTATATATTGTCATGGAATGATAATTTATTACATAGTTATTTAAATATTAATTCTATTTATTCTCACGGAAATATTTTCATCAATGAGTTTCACTGAGCTAATTAAGCCCAACAGATACAGTATGCTTATATTTTTGAATGTCTTAAATTAGCTGCTACTTTGAGATAATTGACATTGCCTATATTGCATTTTGTCTTGTAAGTGCATTTTGTGTATAAAATGGAGTTGAAATATAGAGGCCAAAGACATGGTGAAGAAGAAAAAGGAAAAAATTTGAACATGTGGCAATACTGGAGAAGAAAGATTTAGCAAAGGGTCAAGAGTCTCTGAGGAGAAATTATCCAGGAAGAAAGTGTTGTAGAACCAATGTAAGGAAACTGGAGTCAAGAATGATTTGTAGCTAAAGAATTAGGATAAACTTACATATGGTCTAAGAAAACATTGCAGGAGTAGGACACGAAGACCAAGGAGATTATGAATTTGACTTCTGGTTTTGAAAGTCAGTCATGGGATGGAAAAAATAATCAGAAGAACAAAGATGGATTCTCAGGCAGAAAGGTAAAAGAGTTTCTGAGGAAGTGAAATAAGAGTCCTGTTGAGCCTCTAAAACAGAGACTGGTAAACTATGACCTGCCTATTTTTATACACCTATGAGCTAAGAATCTTTTAATGGTTGGGAAAAAAATCTAAAGAGTATTATTTCTTCACTTGTAAAAATATGAGATTCAGATTTCGGTGTCAGTAAATAAAGTTTTATTGGAAGGCTGCCATGTTCATCTGTTTATGTATTGCCATGGCTGCTTTCATACTATAAGGCAGAGTTGGGTAGTTACAACACACAGCCCATAAGGCTTAAAATATTTACTATCTGGCTCTTTACAGGTTTTCTGATCCCTGATCTAGACACCAAAGGAGACATGAAGGAACAGGCAAATATTTAGGAAAGAAGTCAAATGAGAATTGTTTGCTTGAAGTTAAGGGTAAAGGAGATTCTGAAATGTTAAGTAATTGTGCTTTTTTTAAGGTTTTATTTGTTTATTCATGAGAGACACACACAGAGAGAGGCAGAGACACAGGCAGAGGGAGAAGCAGGCTCCTCGCAGGGAGCCTGATGTAGGAATCTATCCCCCCAATCCCGGGATCACGCCCTGAGCTGAAGGCAGAAGCTCAACCCCTGAGCCACCCAGGCGTCCCATGGTTAAGTAATTGTTATTCATGGTTTAGAGGAAAGGGACCATTAGAACCTTGGTTCACACTGGCCCTGTCACCAGTTAGCTCCTTAGCAGCTCCATTCCACCTTCGTGATATAATCAATCCCACATTGTCTCAAGGGTTCAACCCTTTCTGCTAAATTTCTAATACAATCAAGGCTTTTTTGACTTCAAAAATCAGAAGTCATCCCTATCTTATTCTAATGAAAAGTCAAATTTCTGAAAAAACTGTGCAGAGAGCTTAAGGAAGCAAAGTTCAATTGGACCCTATAGGAAATGGAAAACCAGCAGGTTCTGAGGGTCCCAATTTCTCCAACATCTTTACTCCAGGATCCATATCTTCCTGTAGAAAGCTGGCTTTCCCTGCTTATTCTCTGACTTTCACATGCCTAAAGGGGAC
The DNA here is from genome assembly GCF_011100685.1 of Canis lupus familiaris. Taxonomy (NCBI): domain Eukaryota; kingdom Metazoa; phylum Chordata; class Mammalia; order Carnivora; family Canidae; genus Canis; species Canis lupus. Next base: position 24,964,149 of record NC_049223.1, on the reverse strand, counting down.
AGCCAACTCATTGTCTCTATAGTAACATCTCTGCCCTAGAATCCAGCACCAATACTGGACTGTCCTTCTTTAGCCCTCTTTCAGATTACTGGGGAGAGACTAAGATGCCTTGTCCTACCATTTCATTGATGGCATTGGCAAAGGTGTGTGCCCTTGATCCCATTGATTGTGCAGGGGGCAGTTGAATTACAAAGCCAACATCACACTTCCTAGGTTCTTACACTGGGTAGACGATGGTAACTAAAGGTAGAATATGATAAAATATATACTACATATGTATAGTGAGAGACCTTTCCTTCAAACTTCAGCTCAAACCACTTCTTCTGAAAAGCCTTTACTTACTATGCAGTCTGATTTAGATAACTTTTTTCTGTACTTCCAGAGCATCTTGCTCATATCTCAAGCCTGGGCAAATTCATTAAGGGTAAAGTTGCATCTTTATCATTTGGGTCTTTGCCACAGTTCTAGCACATAATATGTGTTCAATAAACACACGTTGAAAGGATTAATTAGGTATGCAAATGAATAACCCAAGCACTTGTGGGGTCAAACACAGGGAAGATTGATTAGGTAGATAAGAAATGGGGTAGATATTTTTTTTTGGGTGGGGTAGATATTTTTAAAATGCAAGAATTTGATTAACTGATTGTGAGCTACCTTTTATACATCCTAAATATATATGAAATTATATATATATGTACAACCATAACTCATATATATTTCTATTGTCTATCTCTATCTATCTATCATCTATCTATCTATCTATCTATCTATCTATCTATCTATCTATCCATCATCTTTCTATTTGACCAGATTGAGTAATAGGCTTAACCCAATCCCAATCAAAATCCCATCAGGATTTTTTGTGATTATCACCAGCGAATTCTAAAATTTGTATGGAAAAGCAAAGGAATTAACATTGAAAACAACTTCTGACAAAGAACTTGTAACCAGAATACATAAAGAACTCTCAAAACTCAACAAGAAAACATCAAACAAAAATCCCAATTTGAAAAATAGGTAAAATATTTGAACATATACTTCACCAAAAGATATAAACAGATGGCAAGTGAGCTCATAAACAGATACTCAAAATCATTAGTCATTTGGAAAATGAACATTAAAACCACAGTGAGATACCATTATAAACAGAATGCTATTATCAAAAAACACTGACAATACCAAATGCTGACAGGGATGTGTAGCAAGTGGAACTCTTTGTACTGCTGGTGGGAATGCAAAATGTCATAGCAACTTTAGAAAACAGTTTGGCATCTTTTTACAAGGCTAAACACATACTCACCCCAAATCCAGCAGTCCCACTCTTCAATATTTACCCTAGCAAGTGAAAACTTATATTCCCACAAACAAAAATTTACATTCCCCAACACACAAAAAGTGTGAAGTCAGTATCATTCAGAGCATTGTGGTTTGTCAATGTTTACATTTGATCAGAATAAATAAGGAAAATATATGAAGTAAATAAATTAATAGGAAAAATATTTGACTTCAACTTTTCCTTAAAAATTAATTTGTGAGATAGAAAGTAGAATAGTGATTGCCAGGACCTATAAGGAGGAAAGAATGGAGAGTTATTGTTTAATGGGTGCAGAGTTCCAGTTTTCTAACTTGAAAAAGAGTTACAGGGGATCCCTGGGTGGCTCAGCGGTTTAGCACCTGCCTTAGGCCCAGGGCGCGATCCTGGAGTCTCGGGATCGAGTCCCGCGTCGGGCTCCCAGCATGGAGCCTGCTTCTCCCCCTGCCTGTGTCTCTGCCTGTCTCTCTCTCTGTGTCTATCATGAATAAATAAAAAAATTAAAAAAAAGTTACAAGGATAGATGGTGATGATGATTGTACATTATAAATGTATATAGTATCACTGAAGCATGTACTTAAAAAGAGTTAATTTCTATGGGTATTTTAGCATAATAAAAAGATTGAAAACAATATTCAAAGATACTAGTAATAAAATCCCCAAATCTCAAAACTTTACAAACTAAAAAAAAAAAAAAAAAAAAAAGCAGAAATTTAAAAAGTTAGGAAACATAGATAAAAACTCTGTGAATTTATCTTTATAAAGTGCAGCAGAAAACAAAGTTAATTGGGTTTGGCCTAGTAATTTAGATAAATATCATTGGTAAATTCAAGTTAAATTTAAAACTTTTTGATCTCTCACATGTTACATCATAAAATTATAAGGACATTCTTCTGCATTTCTCAAGAATAAACTGACCAGGAGTTTGGTCATTGGTATATGCATTGATTGAGATAATCAATGTGCATTGATTGAGACAATTTTTACCCAACCAATAATACAGTGCATTAGTCTAAAGATACTGCTTTGAATTGTACCCAACTGGTATTTGCAGAACTGGGTAAGTTCCACTTTTTTTAAAAAATTTTTATTTATTTATGATAGTCGCACACACACAGAGAGAGAGAGAGAGAGGCAGAGACATAGGCAGAGGGAGAAGCAGGCTCCATGCCCAGGGGAGCCCAACGCTAGATTAGATCCTGGGTCTCCAGGATCGTGCCCTGGGCCAAAGGCAGGCGCTAAACCTCTGCGCCACCCAGGGATCCCCTAAGTTCCACTTTCTAGTAGCCTCAAGAGGTTACTACAATGGTTTGCTTTATGGATTGCCATTTTTCCATTAGGGTTGACAAGGTTAATATCCCACCATGCATTGTTCCCTGACCTTAAGAGATTATAGAATGACATTCAGGAGATTTCAGACGTTTAAACATCCCGGTACTACTAATGTTATTTCATTTTGCAGTTCCAAAACTAACTGGGTAAAAAACCCCAAGACCCTAACCAGTCTCCTATAAAGTAGAATGAAAATTTGCTCCCTTGTCTCCATCTAATGTTCTTCTCTGTAATGGTAAAACTACCCTGTGCACTACTTCTCTATTTATAGCTCAGACAATTCAACTCCAGGCAGGTGGTTCTGTTGAAAGATAAACAAACTTGTAATAAACCCCCACTGGTTCCAAATAGTCAACTGTGCTGACAAGGCAGGCTGCAGGTGACTGAACTCATCCAGGGATGTTGGTCATTTACTACAGAGCTGGGGACCCACAGCGCCTTTGGCCAAGAAACAGCTTGGTACTCTCAGCATTTTTCTCTCTTAAAAATCAAAAATCAAAATCAGTGGTCATACAACTGGTTAAAAGTATCAGGTGGCTTTTGATCTAGCATACCCAAACCCCAAAAATACCATATCATCTTTACTGCCTTTATATAATGTGCTTATTGATCTCCGAGAAGTTTTAGAGAATTTTGTTGAACGTTCTTAGCTTTGAAAATGTGGAGAATTTGGTGGAGAATGGTTTTATCTCACATGCCACTCTGGGGACTACATTAGTCCCTGTAGAGCAGGGGTTCAGTTGGAGTGCCTTCAGACATCTCAGGACACATGCCTTCTCACTTCCACATTGCTCCGTTTTCTGTCTTCCCTCACCACTAGGGTGGGATCTAAATTCTTACATGAAAAGGCTGACAAGAATTCCTCCTTCAGCAGTGGATTTCTGCAAACTCTCTTTTTCAATTTCCCATTCCCATCCAAGGTTTCATTGGATCTTTATACCACCCAGTGAATAAACTGGTACGGGCTCTTCTTATGTCCTAATTAATTAAATCTACCACTCTAGTGTGAGCTATCCTGTGGTCACAAATCTGTTCTTCACAATTATATTTTTTTCACTGAGGTATAATTTTTTTTCACTGAGGTATAATTGACATAAAACATATTAGTTTCAGGTGCACAACATGATTTGATATTTGTATATATTGCACAATGATCACCACAATAAATATAGTTAACATCCATCATCGTACATAGTTAATTTTTTTTTTTTCCTGTGATGAAGACATTTAAAATCTATTCTCTTAGCGACTCTCACAGAAGTAGTACAGTATGTTGACTGTGGTCACCATGCTGTACATTACATCCCATGGCTTATTTATTTTATAACTGGAAGTTTATACCTTTTGACCCATTTTACACACCTCCCACCCCCTGCCTCTAGCAACCGTCAATATGTTCTCTGTATCTATGAGATACTTTTGTTTTATTTTGTAGAATCCATATATAAGTGAGATCATATGGTGTTTGTCTTTCTCTGATTTACTTCACTTAGCTGATGCCCTTATGGTCCACCTGTGTTGCTGCAAATGGGAAATTTCATTCTTTTTTATGCTTGAATAATATTCCACTGTGTGTATGCATGTGTTTATCCATTCATCCATCAAGAGACCCATAGGTTGTTTCCATGTCTTGGCTATCATGAATAATGCTAAAATGGGCATGTGGGTGCAAATGTTTTTTGAGTTTCTGTTTTTGTTTTCTTCAAATAATATGCAGAGGTAAATTGCTAGATCATATGGTAGTTCTATTTTTAGTTTTTATAGGAACCTCCATAATTTTTTTTCTAAGGTGACTGCACCACCATAGAACCAACCAACCAACCAACCAACCAACCAACAAACCAACCAACCAACCAACCAACCAACCAACCAACCAACTATACCATGGTTGGTATATTCCTAACAACAATGCACAAGGATTATTTTTCTCCACAACCTTGTCAATACTTGTTATTTCTTGTCTTTTTGACAATAGCCATTCTAATAGATGTGAGATGACATCTCATTGTGGTTTTGATTTGTATTTTTCTGAGGATTAGTGATGTTGAGCATTTTTCATGTACCTATTGGTCATCTGTACATCTTCCTTGAAAAATTATCTATTCAAATCTTCTGCCCATTTTTTTAATTGGAATGTGGGGTTTTTTGGCTGAGTTTTATGAATTCCTTACATATCTTGGATATTAACTCCTTACCAGATATATGATTTGCAAATATCTTCTCCCATTCAGTAGGTCGCCTTTTCATTTTGTTGGTAATTTCCTTTGCTGTGCAGAAACTCTTTAATTTGATATAGTCTCATTTGTTTAGGTTTGCTTTTTGTTGCCTTTGCATTTGCAACCAGATCCAAAATATCACAAAGACTAATATCAAAGAATTTACCGTGAATGTTTTCTCCTAGAAGCTTTATGGTTTCAGGTCTTATATTCAAGTTTTTAATCCACATTGAATTAATTTTTGTGTACAGCATAAGAGTGGTCTAGTTAAATTATTTTGCTAGTGGCTTTCACAATTACATTTTGACTTCTCTCATCCAAGACTTCTCATGTTTCTTTTAAGTATGAAGAATGTCTCCTGGCCACTAGCATCTTTCCAAGGTATGGCCCAATCCATTGCACAATTATTATTCATTAAGGAAATAGGGAATCTGCCTTCAAAGAGCATGTAAGAGCAGTAAATAGACAATTAGTTGTAATATATTTGCCCTATATGGATGTGACACAGAAACAATACTTTATGATGTTGAGTACATTTTTAGACATGAAAGGGAGATGTAAATTGTTTCAGCAGATGAGGCTAGCAAGGTGTGTTAGGGACCAGAACATAGAGGGATTTACAGAATGATGGAGGAAAATTTGTATCATGAAACCAACATCATCAGATTTCTGTTATGAGAATATACACTCTTGTTGAAGTCTGGAGGCTGTTTGAGACAGATGGAATCAGATTAATAAAACCCTCCATTGGATTGCTGTCATAATTCAGAAGATAGTATGTGCCAAGAGCAGTGGATATGAAAAATCAGTATCTGACAACTTTTTTAAAAGAAGTATTTGTTTAAATCCTAGGTTTTCAGCTCCAAAATAGTCTGGATAGGTAATAGAAGCAGGAAGTTGGAAATCCTAGAACAAAATCTTCTCTTTTAATTTTTGCTTAATAGTTAAAATTTTGGGGCACTTGGGTGGCTTAGTCAGTGAAGCATCTGACTCTCGGTTCCAGCTCAGGTCATGATCTCATGGTCATGAGATCAAGCCCCATGTCCAGCTTCACGCACTCAGTGTGAAGTCTGCTCCAGATTCTCTCTCCCTTTCTCTGTATTTCTCGCCTTGCTCATGCTATCTGTCTGTATGTCATGTCTCTCTCTTTCTCTCAAATAAATAAATAAAATATTTTAAAAATAATTAAGATTATTTACTGGAGATTTCAGAAGATAGTAATGGTGTAATACAGAGTAGAAATGAAATGAATATTTATCAATTGTTGAACAAGTGTAGCTTGCAATAGGAGGAAGTTTAAGATCTAAGATTTAATATCAGATGAACGTTTTTAAACTTTTAATCACCAATATTATTGAATAGTGAGTATAGACATATATATAGGTTTTTTTTTTGTTTTTTTTTTTTTTGCCTATAAGAATGTCTTATATTTAGATTTTTCTGAATAGCAGGCAAGGTAACCTCTCAAGTCCCCTTCATTGCATTTTGAAAGAGAAGGAAAGAAGTTACGTGTTTTATAAAGACAAATTTTACTACATATACCTCTTTTATTTACAGTTCTATGTTCCTTGTTAAGTTTTTCAGTATTCTATAGCCCTGTCTGTGCTACTTCAAAGTGGTGCCCAGTCACAATTTCTAAAAAAGTTAAAGTAAAATCATAATCCTTTATAACTAAAGGTTTCATGGAATAAAACACAGCAATAGAGGGCTGTAATTGATATTCACCATCTTTCTACACTTTCCACCCCAGTTTGCTCTTACTGTCAGCTATACTTTTGCTGGTCTTGTTTTTTGTCCCATGGTATAACTCAGACTCATTTCTGAAGTAGCTGAGCCCCCCCATTACTATGTACTTCTTAAACTGTGGCTATTTCAACTGCACATTCACAGCTGTCACTAGACATGGAAGCACCAAGATATTCCCCAGTAACTTCTATGGGTTGTAGACAGTCTAGTCCCCACTGTCATGGTATAGGAGTCTTATATCTTTATTATAATCAGGATCAGTTACTCCTGCCAATATAGGAATTCTTTTTTCTGCCTGCTAGTCTACATGGCATGAGGTGCCCCAAAAGACCACATGGCAGTTGGATTTAAGTTTAGTAGATTCCTTTTGTGTTCCCTGAAAGAAGTGTTCGCTTTCTACCAGGAACCGGGATCCTTAATGCAGCAAAATCTAGCGTTTTATAGGTAACGAGCACAAAGTCTCCAAGTCAATAAATTAGAATTAATGATAAGAGTGAGCAACTCTTCTTTCTACTCTTTGGTTCCCAGATCCATTTTTATCACTGTCGTGACACAGCACCATGTAATGGTATCTTGTAGGACAGCACATCCACTCACAGAATTGTCATCTCCATGCTGTGGCTTAGCTCTACCTTTAAGGAAGTTGCTTTACTGCTCTATCAGGTTATCAGATTCTGTGATGCAATTTATAGGAGGACTGGTGGCTTCATAGTCATATGCCCATTGTCATACTTACTTTACTGTAAAGTGGATCCCTGAGTCCTCTGACACTGAGACACTATAGGCAGAGACACATTCATACTTGGCATATATATCATTTTCAATAAAATGAATCATAGAAGGGTAAGGGCTGTCTAATGTTACTAGCTTGCCAGCAAGTGGTTAAATCATCTCCTTGAGGAATTGTACAGGTAAAACTTTCAGTGGTAGCTAGAATAAGCTTGGTGAGATGGAGTTGAGGCCAATTCAACTATGCAGAGTGTTCATTGCTGCCATCGTGACTCCTTTGTTAATGGGGAAACAATAGGAAAGCCGACAGCAGATACTGGCTAGCACCTACTGAATGAGACATTCTGGACAACTAATTTCCAGTTCTTTCTTTGCAATGGATATTCTTTGGTTGAAACTGATATGAGACAGAGTTCTACACACTTTGTGTCTGTTACTATAGGCCTATCCATATAAATTTCTTTGCCTCTGATCTTTAAGCCAGTAACCACTGCCACTGAGTCATGTTTATTCCTACCTCAGACTATATCTTTCTTCAAACAAAGTGTATGATCAAATACACTACTCAGGCTATTGCTTCTGAGAAGATTTCCCCTAATCACTGCTCTTTAGGTGCATCCTTGTATGAGTCTTTAGTGGATTAGGAACTCTTTATAGGTTTGCATTAACAATCTGTTCTGCCCATCAACTGGTCATGATGTGAACTGAGGTAAGGCATTAATATGACACAGGTAAATAAATGGAGTTTAAAACCCCATTTCCTATAATTTATTTGTACTCTGAAGACCTGGATGGGACCAATTCTGAATGAAGAATTTCTGTGTATAATGTATCACTGTTGTGTCCACTCGACCTTATAACTTAGTGATTATGCCAGTACTAACTCATGAGGCATAGCTTAGGTCACCTTATTAATTAATATTGCCTGGTTTAGTATTCATTATTTAGGGCTAGTGGCATGCTACTAACTGCCTTTCAAATGGCATAACTTGATTTCAGAATCCTATACTTCTGCATTGCCACTCTCTCATCCACATCTGCATCTACTCTGGTAGTCTGAATTCTCAAAAAAAAAAATTAGAACCAATAGGATGAATGGTTGGATGGATGGATGGATGGATGGATGGATGGAATGGATAGATAGATGATAGATAGATAGATAGATAGATAGATAGATAGATAGATAGATGATAGATAGATAGATACAGAAATTTTAAAGAATTGGCTCATACAATCATGGCAGTGGAGGAAAGTCCCAAAATTGTGAGACAGACCAGCCAGCAGGCTGGAAATTCAAGTAGTTTCTATGTTGCAGTCTTGAGGCAGAATTTGTTCTTCAGGAAACATCAGTCTTTCACTTATAGCCTTCACTAACTGGATAAAACCCCAACAGTATTTCAGAGAATAGTCTGTTTTACTTAAAAGCAACTGATTGTAAATGTATTGATTTATTTTAAAAAAAATACCTTCACAATCAACACCTACACTAAGTGTTTAAGCAGTGTGGCACCACAGCCAAGCCATGTTGACATATAAAATTAACCATGATCTCCACTGTGTATCTTCTAGATCTTTGCATCTAGCAGGCTACACTGATTAAATAGAAGAACTGTTTTATACATTGTATCATACTCTAAAACTGGAGTATAATTATCTTACACTCAGATTTTCTCAAAATGAATAGCCTTCTGAGTTACTCAAGAAAAGAACTTCTAAGTGTGGTGTGTGCTGCTTCCAAATTCAGAAAGGAATTTTCAAGTGTTGTGTCTCCTTCTTATTGATAGAAGCTAAAAGGTAGACTATTGTGTTCTTCACATTCTGGGGATATGTATGTCACAGAACAATGAACTCCTAAAAACTCAAACCCAATGAGGAAGAGCCCTTAATAATTACAGTATTTTTCTCCCACTTTCTCATGTGCTGGTGTATCACCAAGGGATTCAGAGTATTTGTCAAGTTTTCCTTTCTTGGTCTGATAAAATGGGTATCATCAATATTGTAGGCCAATACAATGAAGGAATGTCAAGTAGATCAAGTTATCTTTGGATTATATTATGTCAAAGAGTAGGAAAAGTAAGATAGCTCTGGGTCAAGATTGTAAACATGTACTGTTGTTCATCCTAGCTGAATGTGCAATGCTCTTGATTCTCCTCATCACAAGGATAGAAAATAATGTATTTTTAGGATGAATAGTCACATACCAGGTTCCAAAGACTGTATTTATCTTTCCAAGTAAAAATATATTTGACATGAAAGGTTTGAATATTTAAGTATAATTGGTAAATTTTATTCTTAACCCAATGATTTATGAAAGGCCATACCAGTGAATTACATTCTCTGTATGTGTGATGGGGGAATGCCACTTTTGCATACTCAAAGACTGTAAGAGCAGTATCATTCAATACCATCCCACTCAATTCATGTGTTACTGCTTTTGACTTACTTTCTTGGCTGATGGGGAGTGGAATGTTCAAGGGCTTCCACTGGACTTGTCTACTGTTACGGCTCTTGTTCTATGAGGCAAGTAACCATTATCAGGAATCTGTCCACTGTTAGATACATTCATCCTAACTTTTCCACTCAGAGACTATGAAAAAAGCTAGGGGGTAGGTATGGGGACCCATTAGACTAAAGGTCATAAAAGCTTTTTCTCTAAAGGGCCAGAGTAAATATTTTAGGTTTTGCTTAAGGTTATATGGTATGTATTGTAGCTATTCAAATCTGTTGTGGGAGCACAAAAGAAGACATAGGCATTAAAAAAGAAATGTATCTGTGTTCCAATAAATATTTACATAAATTGATGGTGAGCAAAATGGGGCTATGGGCCAGTTTGTTGACTCCTGCATCAGCCCCTTTTGTGGTTAACTTGATCCAGAACTCAATGTGTCACCCGACCTCTATAGATTCTTACCTTAACAGGGGGACCTTAACATTTTGCTTCCTCTGGTATCAGTGTCATCTCAGATCATGCATCCTGTAGGCCTCAAAAGAGCTGGGTATTCCCAACTTAGTATATTCAGTTAAATTGCCTTAGAGGAGGATTCGAGGGAAAGTACTGCATACTTCCTGTGACATTTCATGGCTCTTCCTTTGGGGTCTCTGGTTCTCTTTCAATAGATGGGCCCAAAATCTGACAATTTGCTCATTTCTGGAATGGAAAGAAGAGCTCATGATTTTCCACTCCAACATTTGACTTGAAAACTCAAGTAGAGTACCCTTGCTGCTGGACCATCACACCACAGATCTCTGCCAAGGCAAAATGCCCTAGTTGTCTTTCTTCCTTTGCTATATGTTTCAGTAATTATATCCATCTTGCTTCCAGTGGTTAAATGCCTTCACTTGGCCTTGAGTATCCTAGACTCCTCTTACTCAAAAACAATAGGAAGCCCAGTTTCAAAGCAGCTTTTCCCACTATCTAGCCTGCCTTACAAAAGATAGTCACCACTGATCTTTCTCCACATATAAAATGAGATTGAAAACAAAAAGCAGTATGCCACTGGTTGATGTTTGTTTTTAAAAGGCAAGATTAAAACACTTAACTGAGTGTGAAGAAAGCAATTCATTGTCTGTTGCAAAACGAATTCAGAGTGCTTCTCATCTGTCTGGCATAACAGGGGAAAAAACGGTACTTAACATATCCCTCTCCTCACTGAAACCGTGAAGAAGTTACTTCTTGCTCTCTCTCTTCATTTGCTAGCTGAAGAATCACGTTTTCTTCCCCAAGTAGCATCTAACTGGTAGCATATATGGTGATGAAATTGGTTAGGTATGGAGTGTGAAGGCAATTTTAATACTGAATTTATTTAGTCCAGAACATTTCTTTTTTGTACATGTAAGTGTAACTTAAACAAATCAATTCCATCTGATTAAACTCACTTTACATGGTTAATGTACCGTGGACACTCTTTCTCCTCTGGTGCTTTTCCCAAAGATCACAGGAAGAGCATTTAGATGTTTGTTTTGCATGTCACCCCAATGCACACAAAATCCAATAGATTCAAAAGGAAACATTGCATTAAATTAATTCAGCTTCAAGTTCAAAGGCTCATCATGTATGATAAGCAAAACCAAAGAAAATGGTAAGATGCAGTGTCACATTTCATTTAATATCTAAATCCACTCACAACAAGGTAATATCTAATTCATTGTAGCCTCTCTGTATCCTCACATGATGGCATAGATCCTCAGGGAGAGAAAAAAGCTCAAAGAACCTGGAGTTGGCAAATATAATGTGAAGTTATAAATGATTTAGAGCTTTGGTTCTCAACCTTGGTTGCACTTTATAATCAGCTAGGGAGCTAGTAAAATTCTCAATTCTCTAGCCTCACCTCAGTAACTAATTCAGAATTTCTGGGGTTAAGACCCAGACATATATATATATTTTTAAATCTCCCTGGGTAATTCCAGTGTGTGAGCAAGGTCAAAATCCTCTGATTTAGAGAGTGATTCCCAAAGGGTGATGTACTTCAAATCACCTAGAAAACTTGTTAAAACTCAGATCTCTGGGCCCCACTTTGAGTTTCTGAATCAGTAGGTCCATAATTTGCATTTTAAACTAGTTTCCAGTTGATGTTCTTTGCTGTTGGTAGGGAGCACAGTTTGAGAATCACTACTTTAGAAGAGCATGGTCAACTTCAGATAAGAAGTAAATCCTATAATGTTGCCATTGATATGGTGATAGAAAGATGACAGGAGATAACAGTAATTCTGTAATGGGCATGGGGACATCTGCTACCTCTGAGTTCTGTAGAAGACAAACTGGTCTAAATAAATAAATGCCCCAGTTATAAAAACCTAAGGTTCTATAGAAGAAAGGATTCAACAAGCATGAGAATTTAAATATGAATGTGAGGATGGAGAGGATAGAGGACTATGTTGGTGACTTGAAATATTTATGCCAAATAAAGAAGAGAGAAAAACCTAAATCTAAGTCCATGTCATCATTGGTTTGGCAAAGCAGGGAACAATTTTTCAGGTGGCTTTTATTATCAGTATTAAGGGAACAAAACAAACTAGAAAATATGTCTTGATGATTATACATTTGACCTGGTCTTGGAATGTATTTCACAAGCTACTCTTGACTATTCATGTTTCATGTTCTATAAATTTAAAATATTTCATAAAATATAACTAAGACTCAAACAGAAGAGGGCCTGAATTGAAAATTGAAAATTTTTCTTCTCCCTGTGATGATACCAAGATTGGATAAAATTATCGGTATGGTACACTGACATGGAAAAAAAAATCCAAGATATTTTGTTAACAAATTATGTATAGTCTTATATATTACATAGATGTGAAAATGAAACCACATGCCCAAAACACTAACTTATGTTTCTTTATGGTGAAGAATTTTAGAATTTAAGTCTTTATTTTTTCTATTTTGTAATTTTTGTATTATTTACTATATAATTACTTTCACAGTGTAGAAATGAAAAATTCAACTTTTAAAATTACGCTAAAAAATTCTAAATAAAGGGTAAGGATAAAGTGAGTTGCCAGAAATAAAGACTACATTTCGCAGCCTCCTTTGCAAGGAATGATCATGTGCCCAAACTCTGGTAAGGAAATGTAAGCACACCGGTCATGTGTGCCTTTCATTGAATATATTTAAAAAGACAGAGACATTTCTTCCTCCCATTCATCCTTTCCTTCCTTTCTTCCCTTCCCTTTCCTCCTCATTTTTTAAGTTATCTTTTAAATTATGAGTATTTTTTGTTTTGTTTTGTTTTGTTTTTTGGAGAGGGGAGAGAGTGTGTACACATGAGCAGGGGGAGGGATAGAGAGAGGGAGAGAGGGAATCTTAAGTCGACTTCATGCTCAGTGTACGGAGCTCGATCTCAGGTTCTGACCTGAGATGAAATCAAGAGTCGGATGTTTAACCAATTGAGCCACCCGGGTGCCTCAAGACTATATTTTTTAGAGAAATTTTAAGTTCACAGCAAAACTGAGACAAGAGTAGAGAGACTTCCCATATATTCTCTGCCCATACACACATCCATAGCCTCCCTCATTACCAACATCTCTCACCAGGTGGTACTTGTTGCAATTGATGAATCTACATTGACACATCATTATAACCCAGAATTTACATTACTGTTCACTTTTGATGCTGTATATTCTACTGATTTGGAAAATGTATGATAATGTGTACCCATCATTATGGCATCATTTAAACTATTTTCTCTGCACTAAAAATCAGCTGTACTCTCCTTATTCACCCTTTCCCCCTAACCCTCACCCTCTGGCAACTAATGATCTTATTGTGTCCATAGATTTACCTTTTCCAGAATGTCATGTAACTGGAATCACACAATATGCAGCCTTTTTCAGATTGACTTCTTTCACTTAGTAATGGACATTTAAGGTTCCTCCACGTCTTTTCATGGCTTGATAGCTCATTTCTTCATAGCACCAAATAAAATTCCATTGTCTAGATATACCACACTTTATCTATTCACTTAGTAATGGACATTTTGGTTGCTTCCAAGTTTTAGCACTTATAAATAAGGGTGCTATGTGCAGATTTTTGTGTGGTCATTGGTTTTCGATTCCTTTGGGTAAATACTAAAGAGTGAGATTTCTAGATCCTACAGTATGTCTAGTTTAGTAAAAAAAAATGCCAGAAGTAGTTGTACCATTGCACATTCCTACTAGCTGTGAATGAGAGTTCCTGTTGCTCCACATCCTTTTTAGCATTTGATGTTGTCAGTGTTCCAGATTTTGTCCATTCTAACAGCTATGTACTGATATGTCATTGTCTCAATTTGCATTTTGATGACATATGATGTGAGCATCTTCTCATATGCATATTTTCTATCTGTGCATCTTCTTTGCTGAGTTATCAGTTAAGGTCCTGGCCATTTTCAAGGTGAATTGTTTTCTTATTGCTGAGTTTTAAGAGTTCTTTGTATATTTTTCACAACAGTCCTTTATCAAATGTGCCTTTTGCAAATATTTCTCCCAGTTGGTGACTTATCTTCTCATTATCTTAACATTGTCTTTCACAGAGCAGAAGTCCAACTTATTATTTCTTTCATAGATCATGCCTTTTGTGTTGTATCTAAAAAGACATGACAATGCCAAAAGTCATGTAGGTTTTTCTCCTATGTTATCTTCTGGGAGTTTTATAGTTTTGAGTTTTACATTTAGGTCTGTGGTCATTTTCAGTTCACTTTTGTGAAGGCTATAAGATTCATTGTTTTGTATGTAACAGCCCAGCTGTTCTAGTGTCGTTTGTAGAAAAGACCATCTTTGCTCCATTGAATTGCCTTTGTTCCTTTGTCAAACATCAGTTGACTGTATTTATGTGGGTCCATTTCTGGGCTCTCTACTCTGTTCCAATGATTTATTTGTCTCTTCTTTTGCAAATAACACGCTGTCTTAATTAATATAGCATTATAGGAAGTGTTGAAGTCAGATAGTGTCTGACCTTCAACTTTATTCTTTTTCTTCATATTGTGTTGACTATTCTGGGTCTTCTGGCTCTCTGTATAAATTTTAGAATCAATTTGCCAAATCCACAAAATAACTTGGAACTTTGATAATACTGCATCGGAATCTATAGATGAAGTTGGAGAGAAACTTGAAACTATTGAGTCTACTATCCACAAACATGGGCTGTTCCTCCATTTATTTAAATCTTTGATTTCCCTCCTTCCTTTTTTTAAAAATTGAAGTATGATTAACATACAGTGTTATATTAGCTTCAGGTATACAATATAACAATTCAAACTTCTGCACATTACTCAGTGCTCTTAATCTCTTAATTCTTTGATTTTGTTCAGTTTTATAGTTATCCTGCTTTTGTTATGTTTATTCTGTTTAACTTACCAAAGTATTTCATTTTAGGGGGCAGCATGGATGTAAATGTTAATGGATATTTAATTTTAAATTCTACATGTTCATTGTTTGTATATTGGAAAGTAGTTGACTTTTGTATTTTAACCTTATATTTTGCAGCTTTGCTTAAATTGCTTATTATTTCCAGGAATTTTTTTCAATTCTTTTTTTTATTTTGTATATAGATGGTCATATAATCTGTGAACAAAGATAGTTTTATTATAAGGTATTTTATCCTGGTATTTTTTCATTTTTATTTTTTCTTTATCTTTAATGTTCTATAGATGGAAAATGATATGCTGTTAAGTAGTTTTTTGGCATTTATTTTGCTTGGTGTTCTCTGAGACTCCTGGATCTGTAGTTTGGGGTTTGGCATTATTTTGGGGAAATTCTCAGTCATTATTGTTTGAAAATTTTCTTCGATTCCTTTCTCTTTCTTCTTCTAGTATTCAGATTCTTTATATGCTATACCTTTTGTAAGTATCCCACAGCCTGGATAGTCTGCTCTTTTGTTTTGTTTTTGGTTTTGTTTATGGTTTTTAAATTTTTTTGTTCTTTTTGCTTTTTGGTTTTGGAAAATCCTATTGATATGTTCCCTAATTTAGACATAATTTCCTTAGCCATGCCCAGTTTACTAATGAGCCCATCAAAGGCAGTCTTCACTACCCTACAATCCAGCAATTGTACTACTAGGGATTTATTCCAAAGATACAAATGTAGTGAAATGAAGGGGCATCTGCACCCCAATATTCACAGCAGCAATGCCCACAATAGCCAAACTGTGGACAGAGCCATGATGTCCTTCCACAGATGAGTGGATAAAGAAAGTGTGAGATATATATATCTCACATGTGATATGATATGTGATATGATATCTCATGTGATATGATGTGTATATATGATGTGATATCTCATATCATATATATATATATATATATATATATATATGGAATATACACACAATGGAATATTACTCAGCCATCAGACAGGATAAATACCTACCATTTACATTGACATGATGGAACTGAAGAGTATTATGCTGAGTGAAATAAGTCAGTCAGAGAATGACAGTTATCATATGGTCTAACTCATATGTAGAATATAAGAAATAGTGAAAGGGACCATAAGATTAGAAGGGGAAATAGTGGGGGAAAATTAGAGAGGAAGACAAACCATGAGAGATTCTTAACTTTGGGAAACAAACGAGGGTTACTTAAGGGGAGGTGGGTGTGGGGTGGGGTGACTGGATGATGGGCACTAAGGAGGACACGTGATATAATGAGCATTGGGTGTTATATATATGTTGGCAAAATGAATTTAAATTTTAAAAAGGCAGTCTTCATTTGTTACAGTTGTTTTTACACCTGATATTTATTTTTTGAAACTTTCTTAGGGTTTCCCTCTCTCTGTTTACATTGCCTGTTTATTCTTACATGTCGTGTATCTTATCCATTAAGATATCCATTAAGATGATATCTTAGCATATTAGTCATAGTTGTATTAGCCTTCCTGCCACATCTAGTTATGATGCTTGCACTCTCTCTTCAATTTGTGCTTTTTTGCCTTTGGTATAACTTTTAATTTTTTCTTTATAGTTAAACATGATGGACCAAGTAAAATTTGCTGATATAAGTAGACCTTTAGTGATGGTCAGGTATGGGTGGAGGGAAGTGTTCTATAGGTTATGATTAGGTCTCAGTCTTGGAGTGAGCCTATGACTCTGGACTGAGAACTTCACACGTGGGTCTCAGATTTTTTTTCTCTCCTCTTAGTTGGAACAGGATAACTGGCATGGGCTAGGTTCCTCAGGTCCATTAGGCTCTGATAATGGCCCAGCAGGTTAGGCTCTAGTTAACTAGTTTCTCCTAAGAGCAGACCTTGTTAAGGAGAATAGATCCTCTTGTGTATTCTACAATGGTCCCTTTCTCCTCCCCATGTTGTAAACATAAGGATTTTTTTTTCCTGATAACCTTGGTAAAACTCCTGGAGGTAGACTTCACAAAGCTACTGGCAGGTTGGGGGAAGGGGAGATACGATCCTCTTTTTTTTTTTTTTTAATTCTCATACCTGTCCACACTGGGTCTTCAGTAATCTTACAGTTCAGTGTTTTTTACCCCCAACACTAGTCCCCACAGCACTTTCTGCTCCTTTGTTTCTGCCTGAATAAACCACAATTCCCTGTCTGTGTCTGCAATTCTGGGGGTAGTGACTTGCTCTGTTTCCTCCCCTGTCCTATAGATTCAAGAAGCATAGTTGATTTTCAGTCAGTTCAACTTTTTACTTATTGGCAGGACAGAGTGGTGACTTCCAAGCTGCTTACGTGAAGAACTGGAAATGGAAGCATGTCTTTCTTTGTCCCTTCCTCCTTCCAGGAATGAGGATTGATTGGATGGTTAGAGCATGAGTAGCTAACTGAGACTGTGAAGGGAAAGCCGCATGCTGAGGATGTCTGAGATATAAAAGATAGAAGGAGCCTTGATTTCTAGTACTGTGGCATGCCATTCAAGTCTAGTATTTCCTGAATCCGAACTTCTTGAACATAAGGGGAAAAAAGGAATTTTAATTGGGTTAGCCACTGTTTTTGGAGATTTTGAGTCTCTTGGAGCTGAAGCATATTCTAAATGTAACAACGATGAGAAATAAAGTCTATATTTCAAATCTTGGTTTCCAGGAGGAAGTAAGGTTATCACAACTAGGGTATGGCTTCAGCAGGAGAGGATAAACATTCTATGGTAATTTCTAAAGTCCTGGTAGGACATTGAGGATTCTATTACTATTTACAGGGAAGAAGAAAAAAGAAAAAAAAAAAAAAACTAAAACAAAACAAAAAGGATAATCCCTGCTGATGTCATGAGAGGGTAAGTTAGACTCCTTTTGAAGCTGTGTTCCAGATGCAGGAAGCAAATCACACCTCTCTGTTCATTAAACAAGTTGCATAAACTTCCTAAAAGACCAGAAAATTAATAACCAAATGGATGAAACTACCATCCAGTGAAAACATTTAATTAGCAGAACTTTAAAAGTTACTTTCCGAGGTTTAGTTTTTTTTTTTTCAATTTAGAGCTTTTCTGAACAGCCATTACACAATCTTAACAAGAATGTACAGAAAATCAATAAACTGAAAAGTTCAATGTAGTATAATATGACTAAACTTGAAAAATATTGTGCAATATGGTCTTACAGTGAGCTAATCCTACCAGATTTTTTCTTGTTACTACAATCCCTTTTAATGCATTGCAGTCCTCAGATAATGTAGCCTTCGTTTTAAAGTCATTTCTGTACAGCAGGGAGTATTCCCTTGAGGAAGCTTGAACTCAAATTCTTTTTTATTTTTCCCTAAGTAAAATGAATGTCAGGTAAAGTATCTAGATAACCCCTAAAAAGTCAAGACTCATTCACAGTAAAATCTGTGGGATAAAATTAAGAATTAATGAAAACATAAAACAATAAATATACCAGGTTTCTTTCCAGAGTAGTAAACAGGTTACACAGTGCTGAAGTATAGCTATAAATATAAATATAAATATAAATATAAATATAAATATATAAATAATAAATAATATATACATATATATATTTGAAAAAAGTTCTCTTAAATTTTGAGGGAAACACTATTTTTATTTTTTGAATTTGGGAATAGTCAAATTTTACTTGTCTCTAATATCAGCATATTTGCTTGTGTGACTCATGGGTGACTGACTCATGGATGACTCTGTATAACTGGACATCTAAATATTCTCAATTTATAAACCATTTACTTCTTGCTTCAATACAGCTCCCCCAAATGTTAAGAAACTATTAAACCATTCAAACTACTCAAATTTTTGGAATTTAGCCTCGCTACTAATAGTCCATTTTATCTTAGGTTTGTCCAGGGCCACTTTGCATTTGTGTCCCAAGACATAAAGTGGGGCATAGAAGACAGGGTTCCTGAGACTTCCCTACGAGGATGAGTCAAGAACTAAGTTAGCTGTTCCTTCTTTGGGAACTGACAGCAGAGAAGTGAGAAGGCAAAATACATAATGCATGGCATACAGTTGTCTCAGGGCATGATCATCATTGGTATCTCTAAGTCAGGCAAGCAAGGACATCTGGAAGCTGGTTCTGGCAAGAAAGCCAGAAGCATAAGTGTGCGTAATACAAAATGTGCAGTTATTTCAAATCATAATCATTGCTGGAAGCATTCAGAAGTGTGGCTTGTGTGTTTGAGGGCCAAGCATCGTTATCCAGGCCTGAAAGGTAGATTGGAAAGAACAAGACAACCAGGCCATAGGAGATAGGTATTCTTAGGCAGGCGCTCAGATAAAAATATTCTGTAACAAAGACAAGGACAGATGTTTCATTTGAATTCAAATGGTTCTACTCCAAAATCTCCAACATCAAAATTAAGGTTAGGTTTGGCTGGGAAGCAATGAAGAAATTCACTGAAAACTGAATCCTGAGACTTAGAACTAAATATGGAAACTCAGTGGTTTTGATTAAAAAAAAAAAATGAAAACAGAAGAGGGAGAAGGGACAGAGCGGAAAGAAAAGGAGAAATATTTAATGTTCCTTTATTCTGTGCATAACCGTTCTAAGCATTTTGTCTGCATTCACTCACTGAATTCTTACCCCCCTTCTAGTGGGTCAAATAGTAGTTCCCTAAAAGATATTTCAAGTCCTAAAGTCCAGAACCTGTAAGAGCTACCTTATTTGGTGAAAGGCCTTTGCAGAT